>NC_067487.1:22627916-22992082 GCF_947179515.1 Apodemus sylvaticus
ATATATATATATACTGGTACTTACTGTTCTGTTATTACAAAAAATAAATATACCACAATCATTTTAAAGCTATTTTTATGAAAGTTCACTGTAAAAATACTTGTTATTGCTCTAGGCAAAGGGAAAAATTAATTTAAGACTCCATAGGTTTTAACAGAATAAGCTGTTTGGTATTTTTTATAAAGCAATAAAATGTGTACAAAACCAAATAACATGAAACAAATAAGAAGCACATACTTGGACGAGTATAAAAAGTTTTTCTCTGTACAGATTGCAAAATTATGTCTAGTATTGGGATGACTTCACTGACATAGACATGGTTCTCAAAGTCTTCCGTCGTGGAAGCTGTGGTGTGTCGAGGAAGGTGTTGGAACACTCTGGTCATAAATGGAGAGACTAGATGCAGCAAAGTGCTCCCCAAGTATACATAACACTGGCAATAACAGAACGGAAGACCTACATAAGGGGCAAAGCATCGGAGAGTCCTGAGTGCATAGGAGAAAAGAGAACAAAGAAGCCAAGCTTAAGAGCAAGCGTGACGACCTGGACATTCTCAGTACAGAATACTGTGTGAACGAGTATCCAGGAAGTCCAGGGAAGACTATGCTCTGGATCTCAAAGGCAGACGGCCACACTGTTAAAGTCTAAGTCAACTGTCTGCAGAGTGCACCAAAGCCTCAGTTTCAAGTATCCCAGCCTCATAAATGAAATCTCAGAGACACATCTTAAGAACATACGCAAGCTAAAAGCATGTGTTTAAATCTAGGTAGAAATTACGGAGCTAAAGACTCTTTCTAATCCTGTGCATTGAAAGTGCCAGTCAGTACAGTCTGAATGCAGAAATTTAGAGAAAGAAAAATGTCCTTGAAGGTTCCAGGAAGCAAGGAACTTTTGACTTCAATTTGTTTGTTGCTGACGTCTTATAGTCTAGCCTTTTCATGCCAACATTCCTGCCTTTGACAATGAGTGCTTAGAGGGACGCATGTGAAGATGTATATCAGAAATGAAGTTGATTTGGGAAAGCTGGACATAATATTGGCTGAAGTTCCAGAAACAGCTCTTTTCTAACAGTCACAAAGAGTGGCTAACTGGCCAGTTTTCTGTTTTCGTGAATGAAATCAGAGCCGACGTCTGATGCACTGCCAGGTGAGTTTTAATTTAGCAGCACAAATTGAAAATTTGTTCAGAAGCAGGAGGGTTACAAACCAGAGACATGAGTGCTAGCACTTTCAGAGAATGAGATTCCTGTCCAAAGATAAGGTAGAAAATGAATCTGGAAAGGTAGGTCGTAGAGCAATGGTGATAGAGGGTGTCCTAGCATCTTGATTATAGAATGCTTTCCTAGAGTTGAGAAGCATGCTTAATTTTCAATAATTATAAAAATCACATAATTGAAATACTAGGTGTTTTGAAAGTTTTCTTTAGATAAGATTCATGATTTTTATAGTTTTAGGATCTAATTACAAAAACACAGCAATAGAATACTAAAATAAAACACTGATTGAATACTTTAATTCAATTACACGTACTGAAATAAATACACTTAAGAAACGCCAATTACTATTATTGTGTAAATAGAATAAATGTAATACCATAGAAAATCTGATTAGTTATAAGATATAAGGCTCATAGGCTCTTATATCTACTAGGTATATCATAAACTATATTTTTCCACAGTCATTCATGAAACTAGGCAAAAAACATAAAGCCCATTTGCTGAGTCTTTTTGAGTTTATCCTGCAGGTACAAAATCAAAGCTGCAAGACTAGTGTCCGTGGCATATTTGTCCTCTGGTTAAGTCTGATGTGGCTGTGTGAATCTAGCCTCCTATAACATTAAATCCCACGGTCTCCCTTCTTCATGCACCATTCTTGTAAGAAGCTCCAAACACTGCTATGGCCCTATATCCCATATGACAGCCCAGCTTGTATGCTCTTTTGGATCCTAGCCAGAAAACATATACCACCTACAGGCATAATCTGGACACTATATCTTGTGCTCCAATAAGCCTAAAGAATTGGTTTAATCTTAGAGTGCTTACAACTTCCCCAATTCCCAAACTGGGTATTGCACTAGTAACACAACCAGTGCCCAGCCTCAGACTTTTGAGCCCTGCCTTCCAGTCCAACACTCCGTTTTTCGCCTTGTTTCAATATACTGTGGTAGTTTGACAAAAAATGCTTCTTAAAGTCTTATATGTTTGGATACCTGGTGCCCAGTTCATGGAAATCTTTGAAAGGATTAGGAGGTATGGCATTGTTAGAGAATGTGTATGACAGAATATCCAATATTCCAGCCCTCTAAGTTCACTGGTCACTAAGTCACTCACACACTCCCAAATCCCCAGACCTAGCCTGGTTCATCCACCTTGCAAGCCAACCCAATCTATGATCCACACCTACACCATCCCCAATCTCCAGATTTAGGTCCTGTGGCATACATTGTATTCAGACAAGAGAAATTGATAAATTATGAAGAAAATCTTTAAAAATCATGTACCATTAATTTTGAAAATTAAAATAAATGAATGACTTTCTAGATTCACTAAAAGCACCCAAGTTAGAACAACAGGATATCAACAGTACATATTAAAGAGTTTAAAATAATAATAATAACATATATTCTGGGACAGGGTATGTTACAAATATGTAATTTGCTTTTTGATTTTAGAAGGGTTACATTTAAGAGATTCTTTATAGTCCCAGAAGGGATATTTAAAGTTTTATTTATAAACACTGTTGAGATGGAAAGACAATGTGGGTTTTTGAAGTTGGGATTAGGATATCGGCACGAGCCTATTTGGTCCAGTCAGTGGAATGTGGTCAATTAAGTGAGAATGGTCCCTATACACTCAGATGTTTGAATGCCTAGTAGTCAGTTGGTAGAAGTGTTTGGGAAGGATTAGGATATGTGATTTTCTTGGAGAACGTGTGTCACTGAGTGCAGACTTTGAGATCTCAAAAATTTGTTGTCCAGGGTGTGCTCTCTATTTCATGTTTGTAATTTGAGATGTGAGATCACACCCATTCCTACCACCATACCTCAGTTCATCATCATAGACTCTAATCATCTGAAACCATAAGCCCAATTAGATGCTTTTCTTTCTACATATTACCTTATTTACGGTGCTTCAGTAATGCACTAGAAAACTAATTAATATATCTCTACTCAAAAGATTTTACCTTGTGTCAGGTTGACAAAAATGTAACCAGAATGGTTGACTTCTAGCCAACAAGACCCATAAATATATTACAGTCAAATTATAACCTTTCTTCTTATTCATTATAATCATATCATATTAATATAAATATCACAATATAATACTTTCCAACTTTTAAAAATTAGTCTTTAAAACTTCCCACAACTCACTTTTAGTCTCTTTAAATCATCCAAAATCTCTCTCAAAATTCAATGACTTCCTAAGAGGTTCTTGGTCCTGTGAAATCTCAGTGCCCCAGTGTAGGGGAATTCAAGGGCAGGAAGGTGGGAGTGGGTAGGTGGGTGGGTAGGGGAACACCCTCATAGATGCAGGGGTGGGGAGATGATATAGGGGACTTGGAAGGGACCAGAAAAGGGGATAAGTGAAATGTAAATAAGGAAATTATTCAATTAAAAAAAATTAAAGAAATCTGTATTACCCTAAAATACTCATTTTCTATAAAATCAGCAAGTTATCAAATGCTAAAATTTTCTAAAACTAAAATCTCCACAAAATACTCAAGGAAAAGTAAGAAAACAAATAAGAACAAAATTGGAAGTCATTACACAGTTTTGGAGGCACCTGATACAAAAAAGTTATTGAAAGGGAGAAAATTAAAAGTAATAGAAGAAATGAGTTGTCTCATAGCTGAACGAAATAGCAAGATTCTGGACATTCAATTTCATCATCATCATCATCATCATCATCATAATAATAATATCAAAGAATTCTTATTACTATTATTGGTTTTTTCTTTTTAGGGTCTGACTTATATTCTCTTTTTAAAATTTATTTTGTTTATTTACATTCCAAATAACCCTCAGGATTCTTCACCCCTTCACCCTTTGTCTTTGAGAGGGTGCCCCCCCCCTTTTCTCTCCTAGACATCCCCCTTTCCTGGGGCATCAAGTCTCTAAAAGTTTAGGTACCTCCTCTCCCACTGAGGCAAGACACGGCAGTCCTCTGCTACATACATGCTGGAATACATCCTTTAGATAATATATTCTAGTTGTTTTCTCCTGAGAATATTGGAATGGTATAGCAAGCAACAAACTTGTATGATGACTAGGATACAGTTCTTTAAATTTGGTGACTGTCTTCTTTTTAATTAAATTATCAGAAAGCCTGTGTCATTACAACACATTGCTAATGGTAACTACAGATGCAATTATGTTATACAAATAAAGATTATTTAATTCAGTTCTTTAGAGGTCATGTGGAAGTTTGTGTGACACTGTAGATATAATGTTTAGCCGTGAATAGGATGTCTTTACTATCAATACTGACAATCATTATTATATTGTATATTGTTGTGTGTATATATTGGAAGATGCAGAATGTGTTTGATCATTCAAATGCATCCATTTCTAAACCAGTTTTCTGTGTTTATTTATATACCTGAGGTTGTTTGTACATATTGCCAGTTAGCAAAACTCTTAATGTCATGTTTTTTAGAAATATTAATTTTATTGTATTTTTCAAAACTGAAACAATAAGATTCTACTACTTATGAGTAGTAATATATGTGGAACAATTATATATATATGTGTGTGTGTGTGTGTGTGTGTGTATGTGAGAGAGAGAGAGAGAGAGATGCTTTAACTGTTGACATTCAGATGTAATATTCCATTTCATGTTTTAGAGGTGTAACCATTTACAAAGATAAACATAGGGAGCTCACATTCAGTGGATACTTTTAGGTAATTACTGTCATTTTACTGTAGAGACATTTTGCAAAAGGTTACTGATTATGTACCAAATATTAAAAATTAAATCTATTATATTCTTATAACAGCTGCGATTTATTTTGTTTTTGCTTCACAGCAGGTACAATCAATATTGCTGCAAACAAAGATTTATAAAATTTTCTCCATGGGTAGTTCCATTAGAGAGAATACTTGCATTCAAATACACAGTATCTTTCAATATTCATTAATATAGGCCATAGCAAGGAAAAGAAAACTTTTAATGTACCGTGTATTCTATTAATTAAAAGTGGAGTGACTCTAATTGTTACATGTTCAAAGAGCCCAGAAAGTATGAAAGCTGTCTAAACAATGTCTTTCATGAATTATGAAAGCATTTCCTTTTGCCTTCATTTCTTGAATTTGCTAGTACTCTCTCTGAAACTGACACTTATATTCATCCATCAAACTTCCTGTGACATTTCTGTAGGTTCTGTTAATGCAGGATGAAGAAAGAAGACAAGGTGTATTTTGTTTTAAAGCTCAGAAACTTGTAGAAGACACACAGAGAAATCAATAAGCAGAAGAACATATCAATGAATGTGGTTTCTATATGGCTAAACATCAGACAGAAAACAGATGGTAGGAAGAGGCATCCTTGAGTAGCTCTTCAAGGGGCAAAAATAAATGAATAAAGATATAAGGTATAATAAGTTTAACAAATTCCAGAAATAAGAAGACTATTTACAGAGAGTCCAATGGCATATAAACAGCAAAATCATAGGCCCCTGAAGACCTTGGTGAGAAATCTGAGATTTAGTTTAAATGGTAAATATATGATTAAGAATAGTTTCTAAAAGGAGCTGATCACAAATATTTGTTTTAAAATGAAGTACTTTTACTTCTGTGTTGAGAAACTTAATTTGCTAGATTAATTCTCCTTTGGTCCTTTACCTTTGAATACTGGGAGAAACTACTACTTATAAATCTCAGTTATAGTCTTCCACAACTTTTAGCATTCACAGAAGACTGAAGAAATCAAAATTCCTAACAATACATTTTAATCTTCTCTATTCTGATTACTATGATTATTTCTTTATTTTTCTCCTCTTGGTGAAAAGAGGAACAGCTGTTCAACATATTCTCCATTCTTTTAATAAACTTGAAATCTGTGATTAAGCAGTCCTTATACTCTTACTGCTTACTGCAATCATCCAGATTGACTATTTGAAGTCAAAAGGATTTCAAACAATGTAGTCATCTCTTTAATCAAAATAACCTGTCAATTATCCATCAACAAACCAAACAAATGAAAACCAAATCCTGAAGGCAATTATCTCAGTATAAATATGCTAGCAAACAACTTTAATGTTTTAGAAAATTGGAAAAATAAAAGCATTATTTTTTGTATGAGGGCAAAAATAAATAAATAAATAAATAAATAAATAAATAAATAGATAGATAGATAAATTAAATAAATAAATAAAAGTACAACTGTGTTTGCCAAGAGAGTGTTTAGCTTCATCTGCTTTGAAAACTGAGGTAAAGGCTTTCAAGAGTGCCTCACTTCATTCCTACTGACTTGAGACAAATCAGACAAGGAATAGACAGACACTGTTTCAGATGGTATTACAGAATAGGAAGAAGTTATCCTCAAAATATTCTTTATTGAGAAATAGAGGAGACAATATTATCAATGCCCACAAGTACTTGCTGACAGGAGCCAGATACAGCTGTCACCTGTGAGGCTTTACTAGTACGTGACAAATACAGAGGGGGACACTCTTAGCCAGCCATTGAATTGAGCATAGGGTCCCCAATGGGGGAGCTAGAGAAAGGACCCAAGGAGCTGAAGGGGTTTGTAGCTCTATAGGAGGAACAATAATATGAGTCACCCAGTACTCTCAGAGCCCCCAGAGACAAAGACATCAACCAGAGAGTGCACATGGAGTTATCCATGGCTCCAGACACATAAGCAGCAGGGGGGTGGCCTTGTTGGACACCAAAGTGAGGAGAGACCCTTGGTCCTGGAAAGGCTCAAGACAGCACTGTAGGGGAATACCAGGACAAGGAAGAGGTAGGGGGTTGATTGGGGAACAGGGGGATGGGAGATAGCTTATGGGACCTTTGGGGTGGGGGACCAGGAAATGGGAAATCATTTGAAATGTAAATAAAGAATACATTTAATTAAAAAAATGAAATAAAGGAGGAAAAGATCTTAATAGCAAAATTAAAAGCCTACAAGTTAAAAAGAGTTTCGAAAAACTTACATTATAGTGAAAGACTTAGAATTGAGAGTTGATACCTTGATCTGAAAGGGACACACACACACACACACATACACACAGACATACATATGCAATTGTGAACACACACACACACACACACACACACGCACACACACTGTCACTCTAGTCAGAAACCAGTTTGGTTGCAATAATATGATTTACTGGCCATTAGGCTTTCTATAAGAATGCAAGTCTGTTTTGTTGACAGACTAAAAATAATCTCATGGTCCTAAATCTAAAATCAAATAAATGGTTTATGGATTTGTAGAAATTAAATCATATACTTATATTCATGTTTAATCTTATTGCCTTCTTAGGATGAGTAATTACATGGAGAGTGGATTTAACCCAGGGGACATGTGCCTGAAGTGTATGATTTTGACATTACAGAACTGCTTCTTAGTCTCTTAATTACTTAGTCGCTTTCATTATAGATATTTACTCCACTGTTATATTTAAAATTACATGCACACACATATTTATTAAATTGCATTCAATGCTTTTGCATCTTGGTACTATTTCTAAGTGACAAATATCAAAAAATTTCTTAGTTGGGACCTATCAACTTGATGATGATGATGATGATGATGATGGCAACAGTGATGATGATGATGGTGACAGTTATGGTGATGGTGATGCTTGAAAGCTCTTGCATCTTAAACTAAATGTTGTTCTAGTTAAATTTTATTTTTTATTTATTTTATTAAGTATCTTCTTCATTTACATTGCCAATGTAAAACCTTTCCCAATTTCCTCCCTCCTAAAATCCCCCCTCCCCAAAGATTCCCTACCCCTCCTCCCACCCCCTGCCTCCATGTATATGCCCCTCTACCCAACACACTTCCACCTTCCCCCTCACTGCCCCCCATCTGTTTCCCTTTGTTGGGGCCTCTATTGAACCTTTACCTGACAAAGATCAATCCTCCCACTGATGCAGTATGAGAAATTTTTCCAGTGTTTTTCTCTTTGAACATAGGAGGTAAAATAATAAAGCTGTATTTTTAAATTTTCTTAAGGGAGAAAAATATATGAAAAAATTAAATTTTTGTAGATTGATCAAAGGTATAACATACATTTCCATAGTAACTAAGTTTTAAAATTTTTATTGTTTGACATCTTAATAAATTTAAGGAAAGAAATATAACCTTTTTAAAATCTCCATTTCCCCTGCTCTTTAATAAGAGGAAGGGGAAATCATAGTCATCATCATCATCATCATCAAGTTGATAGGTCCCAACTAAGAATTTTTTTTGATATTTATCTCTTTCCTCTTTGATATTTATATTTCACAAATAATCGGTTGAAACCCTCTTCTCAGCAACCACGCTCCCACTCTCTTGCCCGTTTATTTGTGGGTGATCCACTAAACTTAATTAGAGTTTTGTGCCTGAGCACACATGTGTGGTCATTTCTTGGAATAAGAATATATCAGTGGCTACAACATTGAAAGAAATGGAACACTGAATTCATTTTTTGGACATTCTTACCATCATTTTCCTTCCATGTTAATTATTATTGCATGTTCAGCTTTGGTGAAAATCTGTACATAGGAAATCATTTATAAATAAAAATTTTAAAAGTGGGAGTATATCTTAAAATATAACATAAGACATTTCAGTTTACTTTTATTTATATTTCACAAATAATCTGCAACCAATATTAATGATTTTTTAAATATTTCCTCTCACAATTTTCCTTTTAATTTCATATATGTATGCTATGTTTTCATCATTTCCCCTCTTTTTTCAAGATAATCTTATTTGCTTTGAGTTATTGTAGATACTTGAATAAGAATTTAAAATAGAGAAGAATAAAACTTTATTACATAAAAAATTACTGATCATAATAATAATGATAACCATAACAATAATTATTATTGTTTTACCATGGATTCTTTAAATCAAAATATTTTCTTATTTATACTGAAAGATTTTGGAAGTATTTTTAGTTAACAGGTGGTTATATAAGTGACTTTGTATATGGTGAACTAATAGGTAATTTTGAGGCATTTCACTAAAGGTTTTAACGGTATGATAACCTATGAAGGGGACAGAAGTGTTGTAGAAATCACCACATTAAAATATCATACGCGAACAAAAGCATATGAAACTAACAAAAGCAGTGTTTAGTGTAACATGACACATATTTTCTTAAAAATCATAATTTACTTATACCAACTATGCTTTCAGCAATTGTAAAGCATAAATGTAATAAGGCTATAACTGCAATGGTTACTCATCTAATAAAGATTGATTCCTAGCATGGATATAAAATATTTTCCTAATATTAAATGTGTAAAACTGGAAGACGCTTGAGAGATGATTTAGAGGTTAAGAGTACTTGCCTCCACTTCCAGACTCACCAGTATCCTCTTCTGTCCTCTGCAGACACCAGGAATACTGTAGCACAGATACCCATGCATGTAAAGCACTCATACACATAAAATAAAAGGAAAAATTATCTTCATTATGAAATCCCTAGCATCTAAATGCAATATGAGCTATGAAAAATGTAAAGGTATGAGAACCGTAAAATAATCTTGCATGAATTCTATCTTTCATCATGGTAACTTGAACTGATGATTTGATTTTTGCCAGCCTCATCAGTGTTAACAACTCTGTGAACATCATCATCTTCTTCTACTGAGGGTCTGATGCACATAGCACTGCACTAATGCTGCAACATGACCTTTGGTGATTTGTAGATTTTGGGTCATTCAGGATCATGGATCATAGGTTCTCCATTCCCTGGGATATACATTCACATATTTTACTTTTATTCTCTCCAAATGTGGAGATAAAATATATTCATTGAAATAATTGCATAATATCTGTATATCTCTGAGAAGTCAACCTAATTATCAAATAAAATATTAGTGATTCAGGAAGATTTAGGGTTTGGATGGTCTCCATGAAAATCGGATATCCACCTTGTTCAAATATGTGTACACTGGAACAGACTGTAGCTACCATATCTTCTTAATGAATGAAAGCAAAGTGCTGCCATGACTAAGATGGTTACTGTGTAATTAAGGTAATAACATGTGTAACTGTGTAAATCTAGATGTCCTATAACAGTTTTCTTCAATGCACAAGGTTCAGGGTTCTATCACCAGATTGACTAAATAAACAAATAAATAAATTAGAACTTTATTTTTTTGACAAAATTTATTCTACATGGAACATAAAAGTATAAAATTATCAATTTTCAGCTAATTTTCATGAGCAGATATGGTATTATTCAGATACTTCATTAAAATTAATTAGATTATTAATATAGGTACATGTCTATGCTTCTCTTACCTTTATTGCTAATGCTTCATATGCTTTTAAAAGTTTGCAGTCTTGAGCAATTAAATATTGCAATATAGAATTCATTTACAAGATTTATGATAATCTTTAGTAACCTTGATTTATCAGCTTTGTCCCCCTCTGTTTAAAAATGTAAGAAGTCAGAATAAAGAACCAGTCCCTTATGAAATCCTCAAATGAAATAAGTTCTAAATTCCTTTCATGCATTGCACTGCCACGCAGTGTGCACAGTTCCATTCAGGTTCATAATTAGTATTCTTGGGCAGTGATTCCCACCTGAGCCATGTAGTACAACACCAGGAAACGGAGAGGGATGTAGCAAAGGAAGCTCTCAGAAGACCTTTACATGACACAACGTGTGAATCAATTTTAATTAATTCTGCCACTATGCGTCTGTCTGCTGTTTGGGAAAGATTGTTATCTGCCTCTGACATTAGACCAAGATAATGAGCAGTACCAGTGCTGAACATTGATAGCAGAGGCAGCTGATACCTGGGGAAGAAGTTTGTTGACTTCCAAATGTGCTGGAGTATTAAGCTTGCAGAACATAGAAATATTAAACTTATGAAATCAATGCATCTTTTATGGCACCCATCCCCCCCTCAAACACATACACAAACCAGTGTTTTATTTCTTTATCAAGAGCAAGAAAGTTGTCCATTTTAAAAGGGAACCAATTGTGATGCACTCAGACTGATTCAAATCAGGAGGCTAAGGATAGAAGATGTTCATACACATATACACCTTTGCTAGGATTCCAACAAAGTTTGCTCTAAAGGACCCTTAAAACATATACTTGAATTAAAACTTTTCAAAACTGTGCTAAAGTTCAAAGCACACATCACGCTCCACACAATAATAGTGAGAGACTTCAATACCTCGCTCTCAGCAATGGACAAGTCACAGAAACAGAATTTAAACAGAGACACAATGGAACTAACAGAAGTTATAAACCAAATAGATCTAGCAGCTATTTATAGAATATTTCATCCTAAGCCCAAAGAATATACCTTCTTCTCAGGACCTCAAGCTACCTTCTCCAAAAATGACCATATAATTGGTCGCAAAACTGGTCTCAACAGATAAACAGGAATGCTGAAATGAATTCCTTGCAACTTATTGGATCACACCGGTCTAAGGCTTGTCTTAAGTTCCAAGATCAACAACAACAACAACAACAACAACAACAACAACAACAACAACAAAACTGAAAAAACACACATGCACATGGAAGCTGAACAAGGCTCTACTCAATGATAACTTGGTCAAGGAAGAAATAACAAAAGAAATTAAAGACTTTGTAGAACTTAATGAAAATGAAGACACATCATACCAGAATTTATGGGACACAATGAAAGCAGTGGTAAGAGGAAAACTCATAGCTCTCTCTGAGTGCCTACAAAAGAAACTGGAGCAAGATTACACTAGCATCTTGACAGCTTACCTGAAAGCTCTAGAGCAAAAAATAAGTAAATACACCCAAGAGGAGTAGACAGCAGGAAATAATCAAACTCAGGGCTGTAATCAACCAAACAGAAACAAAAAGAACTATACAAAGAATCAACAAAACCAGGAGCTGGTTCTTTGAAAAAATAAACAAGATAGGTAAACCTTTAGGCAGACTAACCAGAGGACACAAAGTACCCAAAGTAATAAAATCAAAAATGAAAAGGGACACTGATAACTAGATATTAAGCCAGAAGCTCAGAATACCCAAGAAACAATGCACATATCAAATGATGCCCAAGAAGAAGGAAAGAGAGGCCCCTGGTCCTGGAAAGGCTCAATGCAGTAGTGTAGGGGAATATTTGGACAGGAAAGTGGGAAAGGGTTGAATGGAGAGCAGGGGGAAGGGAAGAGGGCTTATGGGACTTTCAGGTAGGGGGAATCCAGGAAAGGGGAAATCATTTGAAATGTAAATAAAGAATATATCTAATAAAGAGAGAGAGAGAGCCAAAAGAAAAATGAAAAGGGAGACAAAAACTGTGGAAATTCAAAAAAATCATCAGATCCAAATACAAAAGTTTATACTCAACAAAATTGGAAAATCTGGACAAAATGGACAATTTCCTATACATATACCATGTGCCAAAGTTAAAACAGGATCAGATAAACCATCTGAATAGTCCCATAACTCCTGAGGAAATAGAAGCAGTCATTAACAGTCTCCCAAACAAACACAGCCTAGGATCAGATAGGTTTACTGCAACATTCTATCAGATCTTCAAAGAAGACCTAATGCCAATACTCTTCAAAATATTCCACAAAATAGAAACACAAGGAACAATACCCAATTCATTCTATGAAGCTAGATTTACTCTTGTACCTAAACCAAACAAAGAAAGAGGATTTCAGACCAATTTCCCTTATGAGAATTGCTGGAAAAATACTCAATAAAATTCTTGTCAACCCAATCCAAGTATACATCGAAATTCACCACGATCAAGTAAGCTTCATGCCAGGGGTACGGGGATGGTTCAATATATGGAAATACATCAATGTAATCCACTACATAAACAAACTCAAGGAAAAAAAACACACACATCATCATTTCATTAGATGCTAAAGAATCATTTGTCAATATTTGTCAATATTCAGCATCCCTTCATGTTAAAAGTCTTGGAAAGATCAGGAATTCAAGGCCCAAACATAAACAGTAAAAGCAATATACAGCAAATCAATAGCCAACATCAAAGTAAATGGAGAGAAACATAAAGCAATCCAACTAAAATCGGGGGCTAGATAAGGGTGTCCAATTTCTCCCTATCTATTGAATACAGTACTTAAAAGTTCTTGCTAGAGTAATTAAACAAAAAAGGATGTCAAAGATATAAAAACTGGAAAAAGAAATTTCAAAATATCACTATTTGCAGAAGATATGTTTATATACTTAAGTGGACCCAAAAATTTGACCAGAGAACTCCTAAAACTGATAAACAACTTCAGCAAAGTGGCTGGATATAAAATTAACTCAAACAAATCAGTAGCTTTCCTGTACTCAAAGGACAAAGAGGCTGAGAAAAAAAAAAAAAAGGAAAATGACATCCTTCACAATCATCACTAATAATAAAAAACGCACTGGTGTGACTCTAACCAAGCAAGTGCTAGATCTGTATGACAATAATGTCAAGCCTCTGAAGAAAGAAATTTAAGAAAATTTCAGGCCTGGTGGTAGTGGTACACACCTTTAATCCCAGCACTTGGGAGGCAGAGGCAGGCAGATTTCTGAGTTCGAGGCTAGCCTGGTCTACAGAGTGAATTCCAGGAGAGCCAGGGCTACACAGAGAAACCCTGTCTTGAAAAAAATATCAAAAAAAAAAAAAAAAAGAAAGAAAGAAAAGAAAAGAAAAAGAAAAAAGAAAAACAAGAAAAACAAGAAAAAGAAAAAGAAAAAGGAAAAGGAAAAACAAAGAAAATCTCAGAAGATGGAGAGATCTCCCATAGATTTGCAGGATTAATAAAGTAAAAATGGCCATCTTACTGAATGCAATCTCCATATTCAATGCAATCCCTATCAAAATTCCAAATCAATTCTCCATAGAGCTAGAAAGAGCATTCTGCAAATTCACTTGGAACAAAACAAAGCAAAACAAAAACAAACAAACAAAAAACAGGATAGCAAGAACTATTCTCAACAATAAAAGAACCTCTGGTGGAATCACCATCTCTGACTTAAATCTCTACTACAGAGCATCAGTGATAAACAAAAACTCTATAGTATTGGTACAGAGACAGGCAAGAGGATAAATGGAATAGAACTGAAGACCCCATTGGGGTCCACACACCTATGGTCAGTTAATAATTGACAAAGAAGATTAAAAACATCCAGTGGGGAAAAAATGCAGCATTTTTAATAAATGGTGTTGGATCAACTGGAGGTCAGCATGTAGAACATTCAAATCTTAACTCGTTCTTATCTCCTTGTACAATGTTCAAGTGGATCAAGGACCTCACATAAAACCAGATACACTAAAGCTTATAGAGGGGAAAGTGGAGGAAGAGCCTTGAACACATGGACCCAGGAGAAAATTTCCTGAAGAGAACATCAATGACTTATTCTTTATGAACAAAAATCAATAAATGAGTCCTCATATAATTGAAAAGGCAAAGGACACTGTCAATATGGCAAAATGGGTACCAACAGATTAGGAAAAGATCTTTACCAATCCTACATTTGGCAGAAGGCTAATATCCAATGTATACAAAGAACCCAAGAAGTTGAAGTCTCAGAGAATCAAATAACCCTATTAAAAATGGGGAACAGAGTTAAAGAGAGAATTCTCAGCTGAAGAATATTGAATGCCTGAGAAGCACCTAAAGAAATGTTCAACATCCTTAATTATCAGGGAAATGTAAATCAAAGCAACCCTGAGATTCTATCTCACAGCAGTCAGAATGGCTAAAATCAAAAACTCAGGTGACAGCAGATACTGATGAGGCTATGGAGAAAGAGGAATACCCCTCCACTGCTGGTGGGATTGCAAGTTGGTACAACCACTGTGGACATCAGTTTGGCAGTTCTTTAGAAAATTGGACATAGTACCACCTAAGGACTCAGCTATACCACTCCTGAGTATATACCCAGAAGATGCTCCAACATGTAATAAGGACACATACTTCAGTATGTTCATAGCAGCCTTATTTAGAATAGCCAGAAGCTGGAAAGAACCCAGATGTCCTTCAACAGAGGAATGGATACAGAAAATGTGGTATATTTACACAATGGAGTATTACCAAGCTATTAAAAACAATGAATTCATGAAATTCTTGAGAAAATGGATGGAAATAGAAAATATCATCCTGAGTTAGATAAATCAGTCACAAACACACACACACACACACACACACACACACACACACACACACCATTCACTGATAAGTAGATATTAGCCCCCAAACTCAGAATATAACAACATATAATTCATAGACAACATGAAGCACAAGAAGTAATCCCAAAGTGTGGGTGTTTCAGTTCTTCTGAGAAAGGAAACAAAATACTCACAGGAGCAATTATGAAGATATAGAGAAGAGCAGAGACTGAAGGAAAGGTCAGGGACTCTGCTACCTGGGTATTCACCCTATAAATTGCCGCCAAACCCCAACACTATTGTGGATGCCAAGAAATGCTTTGCTGAAAGGAGCCTGATATGGTTGTCTCCTGACAGACCCTACAAGATCCTTACAAATTCAGAGGTAGATGCTAGTAGACAACCATAGGACTGAGTGCAGGGTTACAAGTGGAGGAGTTAGAGAAAGGACTAAAGGAGCTAGAGGGTTTTGTAACCCCATATGAAGAAAAACAATACCAAACAACCAAAACCCCCAGAGGTCCCAGGGACTAAGTCATCAACTAGTGGGTACATATGGCTCCAGCCACATTTGTAGCAGTGGAATGCCTTATCAGGCATCAATAGGAGGAGTGGTCCTTGGTCCTATGAAGGCTTGATAGATGCCCCAGCATAGGGATATGGAGGGATGGTAGGTGGGAGTGGGTTGGGTAGAGGAACATCCTCATAGATGCAGGGAGAGGGAGGATGGGTTATGGGTTTTCTGGGAGGGCATGAAACTAGAAAAGGGAATAACGTTTGAAATATAAATATAGAATATAGTCAATAACAATAAATAAATAAATAATTATAAATGAATCTTTTCCCAAGGACACATACACAAAAGCATCTAATACCATTAACAAAACCACCAGTGAAATAAACCATAAATTACTAGAGACTTCCCTAGTACATTCTCCATTCATGAGCTGAAATCATATTCCTACAAAAGCCCTTAAAATTCTTTTGATGAATTCTTCCTCCTTACCTTTTATTTTAATGCTTTAATTTATCATGTTTTTTTTTAATTTAACACAAGTACAGAATGCCTTTTGATCTTATATTATGGTCCTATGCATATATTTATAATATATTTAATCTAAGGTTTTTTTGTACCTCTTTAAAAAAATCATTGGGGAATTTCTATATTCGTTATCTACAGCAGTTAACAAAAACAAATTGTTTATAAACCATGTAACTCTGACTAGCATGGTAACTCTTATGCAGTTAAGGTTGGCTTGAAATTGAGTGGTTATGTTTTGTTTGGCATGGACTTTCAATTGTACTGTCAAAATTTCTCCATCTTAATATGGTCCTACATTGTAGGACTTTTCCCTAGGGGTGTGTCTTTAATTACTATTGAAGAATGGGAGGGAGATAGAAGAAACAGATGATTCTACACCAATCTGTCTTGGTGAGTCCATACATTTACTTGGTATTCATAACATTCACACAGTAAGAGGTTATTTCCTGGAGCATGGACAAGTCATAAATAGAAGAAGTGTATGTCTCTACACAAAACTATTACGTGGTACTACGTCTGTATCCTCAGGAAGTTAGGCCCTCATAGTCCATGTAAACTACCCCAGAGTCCAATGGGGGCGGAGATTACAGGAGAGCCAATTTTGTGAGGGCCTCATGTACATAAACATAGCTGTTTTGTTATAAAACTGTAAATACATGTTCATGGTCAAGGGCAGACTTCCACAGTGCTTCCCTGCAGAATATGTATTCACATTATTCTTTTGTGCAACTGTTTAAGGAACTAATATGAATAATTACTGAAATCACTCTTAAGCAAGATACTACCTGACAAAAAAGAAAAAGTCAGATTCAAAGAAGAAAATGCTGTGTGAATTCCTAATATGCTGAGATTAAAAGAAAAAGAGAGAGAGAAGTAGAAGTCTGACTTTCAAGTCATTGTTTACTAACTAACAATTCTTGATGGTATTTGAAAGTTGAAACAAAACAAACTAAAACAAACCCAAACAAACAAACAAACAATCAAACAAAAACTTATGTTTAATTCTAAGAGGCTTCAATAACAAAAAGCAAGCCAGCAAGGAAGACAAAAGATTCTACCAAAGGCTTATTTTAGTCTTTCTGTAATTTTCCTTTAATCTCTTCTATAGGCATACACACTGTTCATCCTTCAACTGTTCCATATCCCACACCTCTCCCTCCTAACATTCCCACCCATCTCAAAGAGGATGTCCACACTGACCACCACTCTACCAGACCTTCCCACTCTCTAGGGCCACAAGTCTCTGGAGGGTTAGGCGCATCATCTCTGACAGGATCCAGACCTGGCAGTCCTCTGTTGTATACAGGTCAGGGGCCCCATTAACAGCTGGTGACGCCAGGTTAGTAGGTCAGTGTCTATGAGATCCCAGGAGTCCAGCTTAGTTGATACTGCCGGTCTTACTGGGTCACCTGAGAGTTCCTACTGTAAACTTTTCTAGAAAAATATTTTTTCTTTTATGATTTTATGGATTGAGCAGCACTAAGATTAGGTCATTCTTTTTTTAATGCCTAGGAAATTTCTTAAAGTTATAGAACCAATAAAAGCAGCTTGCTCATTGTGACCAAAAGATTATTCATTAGCATTCTCCTAAGCAGTCTTTCTTCTAAATAGTGATTAGTCTAAAATTAGCATGGCTGAAACCTTACATACACAACAGCTTGCATAATTTGGTTCATATACTTCCACAGATGCTTTAGCCTTTCTATGATGTATTTAGGCATCTCAATTTAGTATTTTTCTTGGCTTCAATCAGGCTTTCCTGAGGAACAGTAATGCTTAGATCTGGACATGTCTTCTGTGCTCTGAAGGGCTATATCATGAAATCAATTGACTCTACATTATGGGGTGGGGAACCCAAGCTCTTGACAGTAAGCTATAAAACATGAAATCCACAGAAATGTTGGTGTTATTCGTCAAATCCAGTGGCTGTCTATTCCCACAGAAGAAGTCAGAGTCCATTCTCAGGCCTTCAACTAAGCAGACAAGCACTCTACTGAGACAGTGGTATAGATGTAAGTTTTGTCTACATTGTGATTTTAAAGCAAGATCCAGACAGTTTTTGATTAAATACCGGGACTCTAATCAAATTGATCCACTCCTTGTGCGAGTCAATAAAAAATGGTTTTTGTTTTTGTTTTGTTTGTTTTTAACATTTATTTCCTGAATTGTCAAACACAAGCCAGTCTTAATTTATGATAGACTCTTGATAGATAAGGTTCATGATTCAAAGAACTTTCTTTGTGTTAATCCTAGCATTCTCAGGGCTTAGGCAATGACTCACAAGAGAAGGTACACTGCACAGTAACTATTGGAAAACAATGAATGCATGAATGAGATGATAAGTTCATGGTGCATTTTTGTCAGAGGAGAACTACCTCAGTATCTACATTCATGAGCTTTGCAAACCTTTGTATTTTAGTAACTGACATTCAGTATTTACAAGATCTACAACTGTATTATAATTGCATTTGCAACAGATGCTTAGATGCATCAATATATGGAAACATTCAACATTTTTTTAATATTTTAATGGGCGATATTTTATGCTCATGTAGAAAATTAAAATTAAACCCTGCATTCCTTAGGCCTATATCAAGAATTTTGATAATGAGCCTTACATTTTTAACATAATTTTACAAATAGAGCTCATTGTGTTTAGTCATTTCTTGGATATAATTGTGTTTATTATATTTGTTGGTAATTTATTTCACTTTATAATGGATGGTGTTTTGGACAGATACCTTGTCATTTTGTTTTCAATCATGTGTCCATCTTGAACAACTCCAGTTGACTCAGTCTTGAGAAGACAATTGACACTCAGTTGTTCATGAAGATTGAAAGAGTTTTCTGTTCCTTGATTTATATGCTGGGGTTTTCAATCACAGCAGTTCATATTTAAAAGATTTTTCACATTTCACATTTCTAAATCTTCATAAAAGCTGTTGAAAGCAATTCATTTTTCTTATTTCAGGCAAGAACTGAAAGTTCCCAGCTAAAAGACAGTTTTATAGTTATAGAAGGACAAGCAATCCAAAGCACACCTATGCTTAGCATATTGTATTTATGTATAAATTGACTCACTGTAATACTACATACTAGGTAAGTGTCTGTCAAGTTGAATTAAATTTTCTTCCAGAATATTTTTAAAACCTCTATGACATATCTAGAAATATCCCTATTCCCCTTAATGCAGAAATATATTAATCATGATATTAGTAAACTATATCTGCTATGAAACTCTGTTGCCAATACTGCTATAAAGATAGTAGTAAGAAGAGACTTTATTATTAAAACATTACAGTAGAGATGTAAGTTGATTTATTGTCTGAGTCCATACTTGAAAACCAACTTGTCAAGCACAATAATGACTGCTCCAAGAAAGCAACTTTTCTATCAGGTCAATGAATATTTTTAATAGTGACTCAAATTCCTGCAAGCTCTTTCTTTTGCTGAATTTATAATTTATCACAAAGACAAGGCATAAAAATTGATAAAAAGAAAGGTAGATTTTATTCATAAACATATTTAAAATTTAGACAATATGTCTATTATAATATAAATATATGAAAATAATAATTATTATTTATAATTATACAGACTTACAAATTATTTTGAATAAACATAGACATATTATAGATTATAAGATGCATTCTGTAGTATATTTGGCACAGGAAGAGTTTATAATGATATTTTCTAGTTCCACCAATTTGCCTAAGAATTTCATGAATTAATTGTTTTTAATAGCTGAGTAGTATTCCATTGTGTAAATGTACCATATTTTCTGTATCCACGCCTCTGTTGAGGGACATCTGGGTTCTTTCCAGCTTCTGGCTATTATAAATATGGCTGCTATGAAAACAGTAGAACATGTTTACTTATTACATGTTGGAGCACCTTCTGGGCATATGCCTAGAAGCTTGGAATGCCCAAGACACTATTCACATATCAAATGATCCCCAAGAAGAAGGAAGAACAAAGTATGGATACTCTGGTCCTTCTTAGAAGGGGGAACAAAATACCCACAGAGGGAGATACAGAGACAAAGTGTGGAGCAGAAAGTGAGGGAACGACCATTCAGAGAATACCCCAGCTAGTGATCCACCCCACACACAGTTACAAAACCCAGACACTATTATGGATGCCCACAAGTACTTGCTGACTGGAGCCGGATATAACTATCACCTGGGAGGCTCTTCTAGTATATGACAAACACAGAGGGGACATTCTCAGCGAGACATTGAATTAAGCACAAGGTCCCTAATGGGGGAGCTAGAGAAAGGACCCAAAGAGGTAAATAGGTGTGCAACACCATAAAAATAAAGTGAATGGTTAAAACTCTTATTAAAATATATTGACTTCCATAATCTAATTTTCGAGAGGTAAATTGGTTCACCAAGTAAAAGGCAATTCTCTATTTTAAACTACTAATCAGTCAAAATAAACCATCTTGTTTTATCTTATCAAATCTTAGCAAATGAACCATCTTATCAAATAAGCCATCTCCATACCACCTTGCACACCAGAGAATATCTTAGTATGTGTGCATGTTTACTTTTTTCTCTGTGTGTATGTGTGTGTGCTCACTTGTGTATGTGTACATATGTCCATCTATATATGTTTATGTGTGTGTATGTTCATCTATGTATGTATATGTGCTTTGTTCCTGACATCATTATTTTAACATTAGATTATAATATTTATTTGTCCTAAATAATTTTTTCTAATGCACTCTGTCTTAAAAGTGTTTCAGGTGTACAACTCATTTTGTGATAGTTGCTTGCACTTTCCCATCATGTCTTCAGGGAGCTTAGAGTTCTGCTATTCCTTTTTGTAAAGGTGGGCTGTCTTTCTTTACTCCATAAAGTTACATAATCAGGACTGAGATCTCAGATCACTTCCATCAAACGGACTCTATCATTTTCTCCACAGATGGACTTCTAAGAAGATAAGAGTTCCAATCAAGCATTTATTGTTTGCTCCAGGAAATATCTGTAAATAATTAAATCTTGATAAATTGTTCATTCATGTGAGCAAACAACCTTTCCTAATAAACTACTGGTGTCTGTGGACTTGGCTTTATAATCATAGCTTAGCTCTTGTGACCTCCTTCAACACCTGTCCAATTTTAGTTTTTCTGTACAAAACCCCTAAACTCTAAGGTTATGAGAATTTGAGAATATGCATATCGTTAAATTACTTGAGTCTAGGTTCATAAACAAGCACAAAAAACTAAATGTATCAATGTTTTATACTTATTTGCTAATGAACATAGCCATCATTGGTATTTTATACCAGTGATAGAGGTATAACAAATTTAGCTTAACATACTTATGTCATTGAGAGTTTTATTCCTATAATGTTTCATGTTTTGAAAATATAAAACACCTAATCTTCAGAGAATTTATAAAACACAATATTCAGTAATAAACATCATGGTTTCACATACCTTTAATCACAACACTTGAGCCATAAAGGTAGACAGATCTCTTGTTAGTTTAAGGGTAACCCGGTCTACAGAATAACTTTTAGTCCAGCCATCACCAGAAAGTGAGTGTTTGCCCCAAATATTTTAACAGTTGACACCTGTAGCCTATGCATGCCTCAAAGAAAATAATTAAAAGGTTTTTTATAGATTTTTCTATTTGTTAATCTACAAAATTGAGACAACTTATCTTTCATTTTATATGAGTATAAAATGGAATATAATAATATAACATACTTTTAATTGCTTAGAATAACACAATTGGTAAGAAGTATTACATATGTAAATATATATATGTATATATATATATATGTATATATATATATGCCCCAATTAGTATAGTAATTTATATTGTCATATATTAAAATGGGTGTTTATGAAGTCATAATTTTTATGTTTAAAGTTTATGAAGCCTAATTCTGTCTACCTAATTGGCTAAGTAATGATGAACTCCACAACAATGTCTCAATGCAAAATCCTGAGAGCATAGAAAATTGTACTGAACATATTTGCACATGAGTTTTCTAATTGTTCTATGGGAATTCATCAGATTTGTTTCAGTCATATCTTTCAATAATTTTATATGGTATAAGACTATCATTTAATCTTTTAGTTTTTTCCTCTAAAATAATAATAAAATAAGAAATTCATAGGTGAAATCCATGCTTTTACCTTCAAGGAGGCATAAGAATGACCTTGTTTAATAATGTTTTGTGAGATTAATATATTTGGAAAATTTAGTTGGTTTAGGGATATGTGGTGCTCTTGAATTTGTTTCTCCTCATCAATATTTCTATGGAATGTTATAGAAGTCTTGGTTTCCTAGAAGATGTGAAGTGTCTTTTATCAGCCTCTAATTCTATAAATTATAAATTAAAGTACAGGATGCTTATTATATTGACTAGTAGATATGAACTTTTAATAAAATAATTGAATATTATAATACAATTTGTGACAATGTATATTTACTCTTATATATAATAAGATCATACAAAATTAATAGGTGGAGAAATGGTGGTATTAAATTTATAGCTTTAAACACATAAACTTTAGAAAAGTTAAAATAATATACTCTAAAGTCATATTGTCAGAATACAAATTATCAGGCATGAATATAATTGATAATTAATGCAGATTAAAATGATTAAAGATTTTACTTTTTTATCATTCTATCTCTAAGTTTTATAGATGTTATATATAAGCATATTATCTATTAGTTATTTAAATTTTACAAAACTGAGAAAATTCAACTTATAGAGCAAATTTAATCTACCTTATAATCAGTTATCTCAGAGTTCTATGTGTAATCTATACATGAAAAAAGTAACATTTCAAATGTAGAAGTCAGAAAGATAATGCATTTCATGTATTTAAAGTAAGTTTAATTATTTAAATAAAATATTCAAATCAGAAAATGTCCCTTCAAAATCAGTTAACTATTTTGATAATTATGCATTAACGTAAGAGATAATTTTTAAAATGCTGAGTAATTTTGCAATTGTAAAAAAACTAAATTGTAAAAGTGTTTAAGATGACTGAATCTATGACATGATCATGTACAAATAATATGCCCCCTTATATTTATTAACATGAGAGAGGCTAGAGTTTTGAAACGATAGCCTACACTGAGTAAGTGCCTAGATACAATTGATCTGATATATATCTATAGAAGATTCTTTCACATATCAACTGATGTTAAGTGTGCTCTGTGCACAGTGGGTGGCACTAATCCCTAGGCACGTTTTTCTGGACTATATAAGAAATCCACAGGAAATTGCAGTTTTGTTTTTTTTTTTTTTTTTACTTTTGAACCTTATATAATAATGTATACTAATGTATACTAATGTATACAATGTAAAAGGTATGAAGAGAAATTTATAATCTAGCTTCTACTAAAATTAGAAAAGGTGATTCATGTAATAAAGCGAGAGATGATAAATAAGTATCTGCATATATACAAAGGGCCCAGGAAGCAATGAAGCTATGGTAGTTTGAACTACATTTGTCAGGATTGATAAAGGATAAATTAAATATGTTTTATGACAAAGTCAGATTATACTATCATAGAAATATTTTGAGGTCGACATGTGGAAAAATATATTAAAACTGTAATTTTGTAACATTCTCTGACAGAATGAGCAAGAAAGGCAGCACTTAGGAGACTCCAAAGTATTATATACTATTCAAGATCTTTACTATGGTTGGCACACAGTTCCCATTACATTTGTTTATACCACACCAATCTATATACAATTTTATAATATGCTTCTACCAATTTACACTAATAGCACATATATCTTGATTGAAATATTCGCAAACCAATTATTTCTAATCTATGATCTTTGAATTGGCTTTTATATTTTATATTCTCAACGTAAGAGTTAGTGGTGCTTTGAAAAAATGTTTTTTTCTTTAAAATGAGGACTCTTTACTTAGATTTCTGAAAGCCCATGATGTTTGTATAGCTGAAAATTTCCCAGACTTTGAATGTTACCTTTTTGAATGTAAGCTTTAGATTATTCATCAATAGTCATTTGGTTGACTGCTATGCATTGGGAACTCCAATTCACACATGTTAAGTTTACAAGTGATGATAATTACTGTTTTTTGAATTTCAGTGTACCATAAGAAAGTAAATTAAATCAAGGTGTAAAGTATCTAGAAAATATTAAGCCCATTGAGTAGTGAAACAGATTAATCCAATCCCAAGGAGTTCAAGAAAAGATTTATGTTTGTAAAGGAGGTACATTTTATAATATAATAATCACCTGAATAAATGAAGCCTATGGTTACTGTGAAATATTTATATAAAGGTTTCTAAAGTACATCTGCTCGGTATAGCAAGGAACTGTGGACCAAAATTAATAACACTAATTATACCCTGCCACCTGCAATAAGGAACACTAAGTAAAAAGTTGTTCAATTTCTTTGAAAATATATTATTTAAAAGATGTAGGAAAGAAATTTGCTATAATTAATCAAAATATTGTTTTATAGGAAAAATATATTTATCATGATTTAGTGATATAAATTTTAACTTCACATTATTAAACTAGTAAAGAAGTTAAAATATAATACTAGATTTAAATGGGATTATCTTAATATTAAAATCATGCATAATTTCAAATGATTATCTAATATTAAAGTTCGAAATTATTTTTATTGATCAAGAAAAATTTTTGTACTGTATTAGAAATTTTTCGTTCACCTCTGCTGACGACTATGAAAAGAACACAGAAATATTAAATTCAAATCCATTTTATTCTCAGTTTTACTGCTTAATCTTGGGATGTTTTTTTGCTAACATGTGATTCATGTGGTCTACTGTGTCTTATAACTTTCTATTATAATTCTATTACAATGAAGAATGAGAATTGTTTATAAAAACTTTATTTATTTATAGTATTTTGTTTAATAAATAATGAGAATTATTCTAAGACTAAACTTAGATAACTCTCATATGCTAGCATGCTAAATGTGAATTGCCATGTATATGTAAGTATAGGAGTATAGGAGTATATATATATAACCATGATTTGAATGTGTATTGTATCCAGGAACTGAGTCAAGACACAGTTCTGAAGATATTTGGGAAAAATATGATTTTTTTACCTGGTAGTGATTCTTTTTTGTTCATTTTGGTGTGTAATATAACACTGACAGATATTATATCCTCTAAAAACACGTATAAAAAGATGAAGAATCATGAATACAGGTTCCTTGACACCTTTGAACCTGCACATAACAGTCTCTGGATCATTTTTTTTAAATATATCGTTGTCAAATAAAGGAAGTGAACTATATAACCTACTGCACTGTGGTGAGAAAATGGACCCAACTGAACACTTAGCAAGTCACTCATTTAATGCAGATGCTTGGTTGTTACTTTTCCAATATAATTGTTTCTACAGACATTAAGGATATTATTTATATCTGCATCATAAATGGCAAAAAATCTTTTTCCTTTAGAGAAGATAGAAGCCAATATTAGAACAAAATTGTTAGATGCATCATCCATTAAATGGTCAAATAATTGAAAGAGGGGAACAAAATAACTGTAGCATTAACCCCTGATGTATTTTGGTGCAGAGAAATTTAAGTCACACAACATACCTGCTTTGGCAAGGGAGTCGCATCCAAAGATCTAGGATTCTGTGATCCAGCTGGAAGGCAGTTATGCCATTAGTACATAACTTTAAGTTAAAATTAGTTTGAAGAATGAAGCAGCAATGATTGAAAGTGATGTCTAGTTGAGAGATAGACAACTGAAGAATCAAAGAAAGATTTGACCTAATCAGTCAAACATAGAATGCAGCCAATTCTCATGAGAACGGCATATTTAAGAGCATCTCAGGGAGAAATACTACATTACATAAGAATTTAAAAACTCTTCGTTTAGTTTCTTTAATGTCAGAGTATGATTTAAAAATAATTTCAGATCATACCTGATTGAGAGAGTAATATTTTCCAAAGACCACATTAAAATATATTTAATTCCATAGCATTTTTTACTATTCTATTAATGCTGTCATTTTAGATTTATTTAATATTGCTTTGTAGAACGTTGAACTGGTTGGATTAATAATCTTCACTGTCAGCTTCACTACAGTTAAAAGCCAAGTAGAGAGGTGTCCACTGGAGTGTCAGGGCGGATGCTTTCCATTTGACTTAGCAGCAAGAAAAGCAATCGTTTTGAATGCTGGCAGAACCTTTCATTGGATTAGCTTTGTGAATTAATTAAAAAAGGAGAAGAGTGTTGAGCATCAGTGCAGATGTGAATTGTTCATCTGACCCCATGGTTTTCCTATAAATGGTCCACGGAATACTCTCAATGCTCTGCCGATCTGTCTTTTGTCAGGTATTTTATTACAAAAATAAGAAAGTGATACTGTGAAGATAATTAATGCTTCCTCTACTAAAACACATATATAGAGGTCAAGTACTATATCCATTATTTTATTATTACTTCTTAGATATCCAGGATAATATAATAGAAAATAAACACGTCTTTCTTTAGGGGAAATTTTTCAGGTTGGTCTGCATATATACTACATCAACCCACATCTGAATGTTTATCAAAGACTATATTACCTTACAATTACCAAAGAAATTGATAGCCAATTCAAAATCATTTAAATTGATTTAATGCTATGCCACTCTATGTTTCTATGATCAATCATATAAGTATATTATATAGTTTATCTTTATCTCAAAATATAAACATTTTATACTCTGACAATCATGTTAA
This sequence comes from Apodemus sylvaticus, assembly GCF_947179515.1. NCBI lineage: Eukaryota > Metazoa > Chordata > Mammalia > Rodentia > Muridae > Apodemus > Apodemus sylvaticus. The sequence goes on from NC_067487.1 coordinate 22,654,980, forward strand.
ATTTTAAGAACTTAAGGACCTAAGGATTCCTGTCTTTGTTGTCATAAATGAGTAGCAAATTCAACTCTGTTTAGTGATTTCCTGTCATATTTGGCTTGAGAAGATGAACTCACATATTACCTGAAAGTAAGAACACAGTAAATTTGATACTGTACTTTATTATTATTATAATTATTATTATTATTTTATTTTCTATATTCTTTGTTTACATTCCAAATGCTTTCCCCTTTCCTGCTTCTCCCTCCCCATATGTTCCATAAGCCCTCTTCTATCCATCCATCCCTCAATCACCTCCCTCCTATTTCTCTGTCCTGCCACTCCCCTACAATGCAGGATCAAGCCTTTCCAGGACCAGGGCCCTCTCCTTCAGTCTTCCTGGGAATCATTTGATATGCTAATTGTGTCTTGAGAATTCAGAGCTTCTGGGATAATTAATATCCACTTATCAGTGATTGCATTCCATTTGTATTCTTTTGTGATTGGATGATATTTTCCAGTTCCAACCATTTGCCTAAGAATTTCATGTATTCATTGTTTTTAATTGCTGAGTAGTATTCCATTGTGTAAATACACCACATTTTCTGTATCCATTCCTCCATTGAGGGACATCTGGGTTCTTTCCAGATTCTTGCTATTATAAATATGGCTGCTATGAACTTAGTGGAGCATGTGTCCTTATTGCATGCAGGGGAATCCTCTGGGTAATTGCCCAGGAGTGGTATAGCAGGGCCCTCTGGACATGGGCACAGGGGAAAAGTTCCTGAACAGAACACCAATAGCTTATCAAGAATTGACAAATGGGACCTCATAAAATTACAAAGTTTCTGTAAGGCAAAGGACACTGTCAAAAGGACAAAACAGCAACCAACAAATTGGGAAGAGATCTTCACCAACCCTACATCCGATAGAGGGTTAATATCCAATACATACAAAGCACTCAAGAAGTTAGACCCCAGAGAACCAAATAACCCAATGAAAATATGGGGTACAGAGCTAAACAAAGAATTTTCACCTGAAGAAATTCAGATGGCTGAGAAGCACCTTAAGAAATGTTCAACATTATTAGTCATTAGGGAAACGCAAATCAAAACAACCCTGAGATTTCACCTCACACCATTCAGAATGGCTAAGGTTAAAAACTCAGGAGACAGCAGTTTTTGGCAAGGATGTGGAGAAAGAACACTCCTCCACTGCTGGTGGAATTGCAAGATGGCACAACCACTCTGGAAATCAGTCTGGCGGTTCCTCAGAAAATTGGGCATGATACTGCACTTTTATCATTACACAAAACCTTTAAGTAAGTTTATACCATTGGAGGGATACTGCAAGTAATGAGTTAACACTAAAGACACTTCATGTTTTCCTATGTGTTTTTATTGTTATAGTTCAATGCATTTTTGAGATTAGTTTTCTTTTGGGAGAAAGATAAATAACGAGTTTGGGTGGTTACTCTGGTTAGATGATTAAGTGGATTTGGAGAATGAAAAGATTATGATAAAATACTATATGAAAACTTAAAATAATATCCAAATGGAAACATCAGGGAGTCACCCCTGTTTCCCAAATGCTGTTGCATTCAGATGATCTGCCTGAAAATCACACATTACAGAAAAGAAGCTGCATGCTTTCATAGTTTGCTTGCTCAATTGTCCTAGGCTTACATTATCATACTTGGAAGAACACTATTAATACCATACCTTTCTCTTCAAAACATGCTACCATACTTTTAAAGTAAGGGTCATTGTTAAGTCATTAGCATGTGTCTTCAACACGACTTTGGACTTCTGAACTATAAGATTATGAGGATATTGAGTGAATTAAGTGCATTATTATTGTATGATGACCCCAAGTATATGAGGCAAGGGGAAACATTGTAATTCTGTGCAATTATCTGTTTAAATTTGTTCAGTTCAGCAGGTAGTATTGTTTTGGAAGTCATGGAATTTTTAATTAAAGAGGTTTGTTTGTGATCACAGGACTCTATAGTTAGGTTTCAGGGCTACAGGTAATTCACAGTTAATTTTCTGTCTCTCAGCTTGCCATCTTTTGCAATATCTTGACCTATTGTAAGATCCAGGAAGCTCTACCCACCTTGACTCACATTCTACTAAATAGCAAGCTAAAATAAACCTTCCTCCCCTTGGAATCCACTCCTCAGGAATTGTTTGGAAATTACTATAAAAGTAACTAATGATTTTTCATGTCTAACTAATGGAAGAAATAAAGTTATCTTCTAGTTGAGTCTCATAATTTTGTTCTTTAAATAACAAAGTGCATATTTCTCTGATTATGTGAAGTTAATTCAGATAAAATATAAAGGATAATGAGAACAAAATACAGGGAAGGCATGGTGATACATATCGTTCTGGACTATTACATAAAATGCATGGGTAGGTTATATTTGTAAATTTTATTTTTCAAGTTATATTGCACAGACAAATCTCAAAAGACTTCAGATAATTGTAAGAGATATGTGCTATTGAAATGTGGAGAAAACCCCTAGAAACCAATATTTTTCAATATGTTATGAAATCAAAGAAAATTTAGTGTCAATTTGTATGTAAATAAAAATATTAAAGGTTACATATGCACACATGCTAAATGTTCATATATGGAAAAGTAGAAAATAGTCATTTTATATAGCAAATTAAATTGAAAGGAGCATATGTTTTACATCTCATGCTAAGAAAATATATACCTGGTTTTGCTTGGATGGATCAATCTTGACAGCAAAAGGCATACTGTAACCTTAAAATTTGTCATTCTAACATAGAAGTTATAGGTTAAAAGATGTCATAATCAAACTAGACTTGTGTCATTTCTGAATTCAATAAATCACTGACATAAAATCACTGCCCATGACAGTACATTCGAAGCATGGCAGTTTACAGTGATATACTTAAGCTTTATGTATTAAGAATTTAGTGCAGGGAAGTATTCCATCCACTTAATAAAATGTAAATGTGTCCATTAACTTCTCTAAGAAATAAATTCATCTTGATTTAATTTATAATATTTAAATAACTCACTTCATTATTAGTTCAATACCAATATATTTTTCTGCACAAAACAATAGACAATATGTATGCTGAATTAAATATAATCTTTTTTCTCATTAGTAATATTAATATATCTTGTAAGAAACCATAATTACATCTTCATGGAAAGGCTACAAAGGATAGACTTCTGAACTAAGGTAAATAAGTAAAATATTTTTGAACTCTAAATTAATATATATGTTATTTATTACATAGTGCAAGTATATTTAAATACCTTGATAGTGTATCACATTTTACAGGTCAAAATATTATTGAACACTCAACAAATACATACACAACATTGACTATCTACAAGAATCTTTAGAATAGTCAAAGTCAATAACCAGCAAACATTGCAGTCATAATATAAGTGCAGTCACACAAAAATCAAGGTCTGAGTACTCTTTTACTTTATATTATTGCTTTTGGATCTTTTCAATAATTTAAACATTAATTTGTAAAATCAGTGTTAGCATCTACTGTATACATATTTACTTATTATACATATATTTTAGAGAATAAATCTCTAAAATAAGTTTCAGTCTTCCTGTATGTAAGGATTGTCTGTCTGTCTCTATCTGTCTCTGTCTCTGTCTCTGTCTCTCTCTCTCTCTCTCTCTCTCTCTCTGTGTGTGTGTGTGTGTGTGTGAGAGAGCCAAGGAGATAGTCATACCAGAATACTTTAGTCCCTATGCTAACTGGATCTGCAGAGCTCCTGTACAGAAGGCCTTCTTCTCACCAAACTTTCAGATAGGAATGAAGTCCAAAGGAGAAATCTATTCCAAGTTTATATAGAGAAACAGGAGTTTTTTTTTTCTGGGAGAAATGGAATGCATGTCTTACTAAATTATGAGAAAAAGAATGAATTTTAGAGAGGACAGTCTAAATTTAAACATAGGGACAGAAGAACTTTTCTAGGAATAAGAAAAGGAATTACATGGGAGCTGTCAAACCTTAGAGACAAAGTAGAACATATTTAAATTAGTGGGATCAACTGTTAAAATTTGTTAAATGTATATAAACCATGTCAAACAATATAAATTTTATAATCAAATATAAAATTTTCTTATCACCCATATTTTGAAACAAAATTACACTCAAAATAATTTAAAGTTTCCTATCAAAATCACAGTGTAGGATGGTTATAAGCCATTTAGAGTGTTGCATAAGAGATACTAGACATTTGACTGAGCTTGTGTTGAATATGTTAATAGGAAGAATGATGAACAATAGTCTACTGTAATTTAGTCTATTGTGCATAGGTGTGATTCTTTCGATGTTCCTGTGACTCTTACACTATTCTAAGGTTGTTCATATTGTCAACTTAATGTTTATGTTGAGTATAAATGCTATATTATCATGATGTCTAAGCTGCCCAGGAAGAAGGAAGTGAGAGCTGTTCAGAAATGATGTAGAGAATCAACAATTTTTAAGTAATGACTCCCTTCCACTCACTGCCTTCTAATTCTCAAGGCTATTTAAACATAATTGTACTATGTAATAAAATAAATATATAAATTTACTTTCTGTTAAAAATTCTACTTGTCCATCTTAGTTCACTTTCTAATCCTTTGTAGAACTTTCATGAAGACATAAGTATGGTGTCTTGCTTGGTGAAGCAATAGCACTAAAGAGAAGAAAAAAGATGTTTAATTCAACATCTTCTATCAGGCCTTTTATTCACTGAATAATAGGAAATTTCTTAAATGTTGTTTATAGTTCATATTTATAATTTATTTTCCAAAAATACCTTTCAGTGGAGCCTATTTATTCATTTTTGATGAGGATGGACATTTTTTAATCCTAATAATTGAAATATGATTTTATTATATTTTTAGAAATTATAAGGATTTTATTATTATTTTGTCATAATTAGGAGGTAGATACATTAACAGTTAATACTTATTTGACTGATTTCTATCTTTCTATTATAGTTCTAATGGTTAAGCATCGGTTTGGGTTAGGGGTTGGGAGTTGGTTATTCTCTAATAAATGTCTTCTTGGGGATCTGTCATTCTCGTGTTGGAAGTTCTTGAAAGAGATGCATGTTATTTTTGCCATTTTTGAAGTAGATTTTAAGTATAAGTTATCCACTGTTTCCATATGAGTATTAACTACTTTTTTACAACTTATAATTTGTCCATTAAACTTATTTATATTGAATTAACCATGGGGTTATTAAATAAATTCTTTTATGACTTCATTACCTGTTTAGGAATATTTTTTGTCTCTAAAATTCTAAAATATTCTACAGTGTCTCCATTTACAATGCTCTTGTTACATCTGTTTTGATTATGATTAATGTAGTTTAGGTCTTATAGCTCTGTGGGCTTGCTACTATCTTAACACTCTCATTAATCAAAACATAGTAAAGGTCACTGTTAGAGTTCAAAGAATGGAGGTCTAATCCCAGGGGGTCTATTCTGGTAGCAGGAAAAAAGAAAGATTTTTGCTTTCATACAAAGAGATTTACCATGAATGAAAGTGCAGAAGGAGTTACTAAAGTCACTATGGGTCACCCCAGGATATAACCACCTTCTACATCCTTCTGTCAGAGCTTAATTATTCCATTTCTAAAACATTTCAACAAATTAGATTGCAAATGGGTGTGTATGCATGTAATAAGTATCTGTAAATAATCGGGACCATGTATATAAAGAGAACAAGGTGGGGTATACAGGAGATTTGGGGGGAAGTCAGGGGGGATGGGCAATGATGTAGTAATTCTCAAAACTACAAAATTAAATAAGAAGCTAATGTTATGATGTAACATAGCATTTGGAATAAAAGAAAGGATATGTATAAATCTATGTTTGTTTATTTCATGTTTTGCTATGTTCTGTTATCACTCAATGAGACAATTTATTCTAATCAACATCAAGAATCAAACTCTCCCCAGTTACTTTCTCAGAGTGAAGGTGTAACGGCTTCAAGATCCTGAGGGATGGATGACAAAGAAACCAGATCTTTGTCATCCATCTTTCCATCTTTGTCAAACACTGCAGGATTAACACACATATGAACTCACAGAGTCTGGGACTTCAATGTGAAGAGACTGCACAGGTCTGGGCCTGGTGACTCAATAATGGTTAATGAAACTGGAGACAACCTCTTGTGTCTAACCCATAAGCTATATCCTATAGATAACCACTCACAAATGAAGAGTTTCTATCAGTGGAGTATCACTGGGTACACAAATCCCTCTTTTTTTTTTTTTTTTTGAGTGGCTTCCTTTTTTTTTACTCGATATATTTTTTTATTTACATTTCAAATGATTTCCCCTTTTCTGGCTCCCCACTCCCCAAAAGTCCCATAAGCCCTCTTTCTTCCCCCTGTTCCCCTATCTACTCCTTCCCACTTCCCTGTTGTGGTATTATCCTATACTGTGGCACTGAGTCTTTCCAGAACCAGGGGCCACTCCTCCATTCTTCCTGGACATAATTTAGTATGTAAATTATGTCTTGGGTATTCAAAGTTTCTAGGCTAATATCCACTTATCAATGAGTGCATACCTGATTAATCGTGTGAGAATGGGTTACCTCACTTAGTATGATGTTCTGCAGCTCAATCCATTTGTTTAAGAATTTCATGAATTCATTGTTTCTAATGGCTGAATAGTACTCCATTGTGTAAATATACCACATTTTTTGTATCCATTCCTCCGTTGAGGGACACCTGGGTTCTTTCCAGCTTCTGGCTACTACAAATAGGGCTGCTATGAACATAGTGGAGCATGTGTCCTTATTGCATGCCAGGGAATCCTCTGAGTATATGCCCAGGAGTGGTATAGCCGGGTCCTCCTGAAGTGTTATGCCCAGATTTCTGAGGAACCACCAGACTGATTTCCAAAGTGGTTGCACCATCTTGCAATCCCACCAGCAGTGGAGGAGTGTTCCTCTTTTTATACATCCTCACCAACACCTGCTGTTTCCTGAGTTTTTGACCTTAGCCGTTCTGACTGGTGTGCGGTGAAATGTCAGGGTTGTTTTGATTTGCATTTCCCTAATGATTAATGATGTTGAACATTTCTTAAGGTGCTTCTCAGCCCTCCAAAGTTCTTCATGTGATTTCTTTGTTTAGCTCTGTACCCTACTTTTTAATGGGGTTATTTGGTTCTCTGGGTTCTACCTTCTTGAGTTCTTTGTATATATTAGATATTAGACCTCTGTCAGATTTAGTGTTGGTGAAGGTCCTTTCCCACCAACAGATTGGGAAAGAATCTTCACCAATGGCAAATCACTCTTAAGGCTAGGTCCCATGTGCAACCATAGGTGGCCAACACAAAACTAACTCAGTGTTATTTTTAAAGATGTTTTTCTTTGTCTCAAATTTCTCTTCTGGGAAATTTTTTCCTCCATTTGAATTTTTCTTACTATACATTTGTTTTGCTTATATACAATGGTTTCCTATTTTGTAAGTTTTGAGGGGGCATCTGTATGTTCCACTGTGTGTCTCTGTGTCTGTAAGCATTTCTTGTACTTTTTTTTTAATTGTATATTTTCTTTATTTACATTTCAAATGTTATCCCCTTTTCTGGATTCCTGCTCTCCTGGAAACCCCCATGCCATCCCCCTCTCCATGCTTCTATGAAAATGTTCTTCCACCCACCCAACCACCCACCCATTCCTGCCTCCCCACCCTCAAAATCCCCTATACTGAGGAATTGATCTAGCATTCATGGGACCAAGGACCTCTACTCCCATTTATGTCTGACAAGGCCACCCTCTGTTACATAAAAGACTGGAGTCATGGGCCCCTCCATGTGTATTCCTCGATTGGTGGCTTAGTCCCTGGGAGCACTGTGGAGTCTTATGGGTTGATAATGGTTTTTGTTCTTTGGGTTTGCAAACCCTGTCAGCTCCTTCAGTCCTTTCTCTAACTCCTCCATTGGAATTCCACACTCATAGAGGGCTAATATCCAATATATACAAAGAACTTAAGAAGTTAGACTCCAGAGAATCAAATAACCTTATTAAAAAATGGGATACAGAGCTAAACAAATAATTTTCAACTGAGGAATATCCTTTGGCTAAGATGCACATAAAGAAATGTTCAACATCCTTAGTTAGTAGGGAAATGCAAATCAAAACAACCCTGAGTTTCTACCTCACACTAGTCAGAATGGCTAAGATCAAAACCTCAGGTGACAGCAGATGCTGCCTCGGATGTGAAGAAAGAGGAACTCTCCTCCATTGCTGGTGGGATTGCTTGCTGGTACAAATACTCTGAACATAGTATTACCCGAGGACCCTACTATACCACTCCTGGGCATACTTGGAAAAGATTCTCCTACATATGACAAGGACACATGCTCCACTATGTTTATGGCAGTCCTATTTATAATAGCAAGAAGCTGTAACAACCAAGATACCCTTTAACAGAGGAATGGATACTGAAAATGTGGTGCATTTACACGATGGAGTACTGCTACTCAGCTACTAAACAATGACTTCATGAAATTCTAAGGCAAATGATTGTACTAGAAAATATCATCCTGAGGGAGATAACCCAATAACAAAAAAATATACATGTTATGCACTCACTAATAAATGAATACCAGCACAAAAGCTCAGAATACCCAAGATACAATTCACAGACGACATGAAGCTTAAGAAGAAGGTAGACCAAAGTGTGGATACTAAGGTCCTTCATAGAAAGGGGAACAAAATTCTCACAGGAGCAAATATGGAGACAGAGTGTAGAGTAGTGACTGAAGGAAAGGCCATGCAGAGATTTCTCTGTCACCAAATCCAGACACTATTGTAGATGTCAAGAAGTGTTTGTTGAAAGGAGTCTGATACAGCTGTCTCCTGAAAGGCTCTGCCATAGCCTGAGAAATACAGAGGTGGATGTTCTTGTTCTTTTTATTTAGCTATTTCTTTTTCTTTTTTCTATGTTGTTTGTTTCCTACTGTTTGTTTCTTTTTAGTTTTATTATTCTTATTTTTAGGTGGTTTTATATAATGATAAAGAAAGAATGTGGATTTCATTGAATGGCATGTTGGGCAGGATCTGTAACGTGTTAAGAACAGTGTAACTATAGTCAGAATATAGAGTACAAAAGATCCACTTATAATTCAAACCTTATGGATTTTAAAAGTACTGATATTTTGAGAGATTATGCTGAAATGTTCTAATTTGCTTGCACTATCTTCACATAGATGTTGAAATTTCAAAAACTGAAACTTAATAACAATATATTTTCAAGTATTTCTTCATTTTTAGTATAAATCCATATTCAAATCTATAGTGTTCACTAAACAATTTTCCTTTCAGAAAAACAAAACAGAAACAATCTTACAAAATGAAATTTACAACCTAAACAAGAATCTCGTACAGAATAGTTCATTAAAGTACCAGACAGAACTTATGTTTTAATGTTTTAAAAAGGGAAGTAGGAGCGGATTGATTGGGGGAACAGGGTCAGGGGATACGGGTTATGGGATTCTTTTGGGAAGAAATCAGGAAAGGGGACAACATCTGAAATGGAAATAAAGAATATATCTAATTTAAAAAATGGCTGGAAGCAAAAATAAAATAAAGTAAAGCAAAATAAAATAAAATAAAATAGAATAAAGCAAAATAAAATAAAATAAAATAAAATAAAATAAAATAAAATAAAATAAAATAAAATAAAATAAAATAAAATAAAAAGCTGTTGTTTCAGGGTTTTATTACTGAGAAAGGATACCATGACCATGGCAACTCTTATAAAGGAAGCCATTGAGTTGGGAGTACATTACAATTTCAGAGATTTACTCCATTGTCATCATGGTGGGAAGCATAGAGAGATCATGGGGGAGCTAAGAGTTCTACATCTTTATCTTCAGGCATCAAAAGGGGACTGGATTTTATAATGGGTTCAGTTTCAACATATATGTAGTCTCAAAATTTGCATATAATGACATACTTCCTCTAGCAAGGCCATACCTCTTAACAGTTCCATTCCCTATGGCCACTCAATCAAACACATGAGCCCTTGGTGGCCATAAGTATTTAAAACACCACAGACTTTATCAGATAATGATGTTTTCTTCTTGTCTACATATTCCCAATGAGTTATAATTATTCCAGTCTCAAAGAGGCTTACTCTACTAAGCTAATCTCTACATTGAGATCTAATGCACTGCTATTTTGAGGTCACACTTTCATGTTTATAAAAGGATTCTGTAAGAAACACTGAGTAAAATTCCAGACATGGCTGTCTCCAAACTGTTCATAATTAAATATGTTTCATATGTATGGGAGAAAATGTTTCCCAGAAAACAAATATATTTCACAAGGGACTTTCTTATCTTTGGTAAAGAGTGACATGGAGATTTTTGTCCCATACATATAATCTCAAATAAATTAACTCAATTTTAAATTAAATAAAATCAGAGACCTTTATTCAAATACATTAGAAAAATTTAAGTTGGGCCCAGTGGTACATCCTGAAAAATCCAACCCCTAGGAAGTGTTGGAGGATGAGTCTGAGGTAGAGATAAGGACAGGTGAAGCACAGAGAAACAGATTCAGAAGCAAATAGCCATTATCAAATCTTAAACCAATAATTAAGCATGCCACTGAAGATAGAAATCAAGGCTTTGCTTTCACAATTTCGTTGCTTCTCATTGAGTCTGTTTCCTGCTTCATAATATAGTTAATGTCTGTAAGATGAAATATTATATTTATACACTCAAAGTCTATTTTCTCTGTAACAAGGCAAAAATAACTCACAGAAAATTGCTGTTTCTGGCTTCTAGGAAATTTAAATAACTGAACTGCTTATTGGTAACACTGACATTGGCTTTTAAAATATGTGATCTATGGGTACATATATACTTATAATTTTCATAAAAAGACTTTTTGGTCTATTTTGTAGAAACACTTACATACTTTATAAATCACAATTTTTACAGTAATGGAAACACTGTACTCTCCTCCTAAACATAATTACAATGGATACATTATGATTTGGGGCAGAAGTAACAGTCCAGATACTATTTTGTTCCTTTAAATCTTCTCTTTTCATTTTAAATTTGACAATGTGTTTAAAACCTGAATTTGTAGATGAACTGTTCATGATTTTAGCCAGTCCATTGATTCTGAATGCATGAGTTGTTATGTTTGGATGTATGGCTGAGATAGACTGTAAATATAAATTGTGCATCCTGATATTGCATGGCTTGCAAGATACTGCATTCACAGAGTCGGGAATGGGGCAAAATGCATTCATTTCAGGATACAATCATAGTATTATGATATAGAAGATTTTTCAAGCCCAGTATTATTAATCATGGCCAAACTACTATAGGATATCTCAGAAAACATATAAAATTTTTGGATTCATCATTAGAATTGAAACCTTGAAGTGCTTTGTACACAATGTAAGTATAGCTTATATGGTGACATCTTCTACCTATTTTTGTTCTATATTTTTTTTCTGGTTTTCTGTTATAGAGCCAATCTTCTGAAAATGTTTTCTCACCACTGAAATCTTCATTTCTTATTTCTTCTTTTGTTCTGACCTATTTTCTTCCTTTTTTAGCTCCAACCCAGAACTGAAAAGCTTTGTTAGCTGTTATTCTCAGCAGCAATGGGCAGGGTTCCTTTGGAAATAAGTGACTGAAATCGCCTAAGATAGACTCTGCCCTCTGCAGTACAGAGTAATTGGCCCTATTAATTTCCCAGGCTTCTTAGACTAGAAAGAAAGGCCAAGTTAGAGAGCTAAGCTTCTAGAAAGTCTCCAATAGCAGAAAAGGGCTCAGAGAAAATCATGAAGAAGATATTTTTGGAAATGTCATATTGTTAAAAATAGACTTCTTTGGCCTTGATATTCTTATTTATCTACAAGGATATCTTTTCTCTGACAGTCTAAATGTCCAAAGTTCTTTTATAATATTATATTCGTCCTTGAAATTTTAACTGAATACCTCGGATTCTACTAATAATTACTTCATTTTTCTGGAAATCATTAGAAAGATTTGATGGAATATTACATGTCCCTCAAAGGCAAAAAAGCATGTTTTAAGTCCTTACAATGAGACAGACATGACATTTGGAGTATTCTACAATACAAATTGAGTAGCAGCTGTCAGCCAGCTACTCTCATATTCTTCCTGACAACACTCAGTAAAAGGGTTATCTAGCAGATCTTCTAATTTGTTAGGGATAAAGTAAAATCAAAGTTCTACAGGTATAGATACAATTTTATCAGTGTCACAGATAAATACAATTAAAACTTACCATTGTAATGTAATCTAAAAACGTCAATATTTATTTTTGGAATGTCATGGAAAAAGACTAGCATTATGTTTTATTTTGAAAGATCAGACCCACATTTAGGATTTCTGTTCCATGCTCATACTGAAAGTTCTGCTCTTTTAAATGTTATGTCAAAAGGGAGTGTTCATAAAACACCGAAAAGCCTTCTGTTCTGCTTATAAGTACATGAGGCACGATCCTAGGGAATTTATGCTGAGGTGTAGCCACAGCTGTGAGTAACCAGAGGTTAATAGGAAGGGCTCAGCTCAATGCTCTCAGTCTTTTGCTGCGTTACCTGACTCACTCCTGCTTTATTAACCCAACAGGAAAATTGGGTTAGGAAAAGCTTTGTTAAACTCAGATAACACACAGGAAATGGTTTTTCTCAGGTAAGTGACTAAAACTCATCATAACAAAACGTTTCTATATTTACAGAACTACGAATGTAAGACAATAGGGAGTAGAGACAGCTGATATTCATTTTAGAACTTAGCTAAGAGATGGTAAAGTACAATATGATAATGGCATATGATAGTTATGGTATTCATATTATTATTTAAATATTAGAAGTATGTTAAATAAGCCTGATTCTCTGAAAAAATGGGAGAGAAGTATCTATGGTTTCTATTGATGTCTCATATTTAAAACATTTTTAAATAATACATAGGAATGGAAGTCAAAATGATTTCTCTTGCACTAAAATTTGGAAGTGAGATTGGTCTAAAATTATCACATGAGTAAACAAGGTATGTGCCCACAATAAGACATAAATAAGCTCCTTAATTTTCAATCTTCGTCATTACCATTTCTGTATATCAGATAAGGAAAAGTTGTCAACTAATTCAGGGTGCCGCCAATTTTTTTTAATTATAAACATTTAGTAGACATTAACTAGAATAGTTTTTGTATTTTATTCTTGTATGAGGATATTCCTAATTATTTCTATCAGTTTATTTATATCAACAATTAAAATTTCTTTTCTTATTTATTTTTTATTTTTTTATTGGATTTTTTTACTTACTTACATTTCAAAAGTTATCCCCTTTCCAGGCTTCCCCTCTAGAAACCCTCTATCCCATCCTCCCCTGCTTCAGAGCACTCCCACACTGGCCCACTCCTGTCTTCCGGCCCTGAAATTTCCCTATGCTGGGGCAACAAGCTTTCATAGACTAAGGGCCTCCCATCCCATTGTTGCCCAACAAGGCCATCTGCTACATATGCAGTTGAAGCTGTGGGTCTTTCCATGTGCATCCTTTGGTTGGTGGTTTAGTCCTTGGGAGTTCTGTGGGATCTGCTAGATTGATATTGTTGTTCTTCCTATGGGGTTGCAAACCCCTTCAGCTCCTTCAGTCCTTCCCCTAATTCCTCAGTTTCGGTCCATGTGCATAGTCTCATAGTTGACTGCAAGCATCCTCATCTGTATTTGTAAGGCTCTGGCAGAGCCTCTTTGGAGACATTCATGATCAGGCTCCTGTCAAGAAGGACTTCTTGGATTCAGGAATAGTGACTGGGTTTGGAGGATGCGTATGGAATGGATGGACTTTCCTTCAAGATCAGAGACACTTTTTAATGAAAACAAATGAGCAAATTTGTGTTTTATTGAGACATTGTAAGAGTAGAGAGATATCTCAGATGTAAAGCATAAACCCTGTGTACAAAAGCATCTGAGTTTCTTTCTCAACATCAATATTGGCATCACCTTGAGATCAGGGATATCTAGTACTTCATAATAGACACTGAGGTACCAGGTTTATTACATGTACATAACAGACATTATTTAAAATATATAAAAAATACTATGTAGAAAAGCATCTAATTGTCTAAAACTAGTACTGGTAATAGTTTACCATTACCTACTTAAGAGGAGAAACAATTATGTTACCCTGTGTACATTTGAATAACAATGGGTAAAACCTGTACTGACTACTCATAAGATGATTTAAATAGTGGATCAGAAAGAAATGAGTCAGACTCAAAAGAGGACAAAACAATGTGCAAATAGAAGATGGGAGAGTGGTAGTTGGGAACAGAAAGTAAGTCAGAAAATGGAATGTGGAAAGAGAGTATAAAAGGGGTAAATACGATCAAAATGCTTCAACACATGAGTGACGATGTATCATCAAAACCATTATCTCTAATTAAGACAAGGTAATAAAAAGTAAGTGAACTGAAGCCAAAGGGTATCAACCCTCATATGTGAAATAGCTATACAAATCTAACTTTTCCTAACAAAACATGGATATTTTCTGCAATGTGAAATAAATAAAAGTCAGAACTGACACCTGACTCATACTCACACTTTCTTGCTTCATCTGAAGATAAAATGCAATGTTTTAAAATACTGGGTAGGAAGAGTGCATACTTATACAGTGTAAAAAAGTCCACCATTCCTGGACTTATCCAAAGAACATAAAGTGATTGGCTGGAATCCTATAACCCTTGAATTTCTACTCTGCATAGTCTAAAAATGTCCATAGCCTTGGAGAGTTGTTGCATGATTAGACTGTAGTTAAACCTCTCCCTTTATTGTTTTAAGTAAGTTTTCTGGGTAAAATTATGGCACATCGTTGTTATGTTCTACAGATGATGAGCAGGATATATTCCAGATCTACCAAGTTTCCTCTCTATGTGTCTATAAGTGAAGTTGGAGAATATTTGAAGTTTAAGTATCTCTAGTCTCAGAATAAGGTATGTTCTTAATTTCTGTTTAACTTAGAGTTATGGATTTTATTGACACTGAATCCTGAGCATTCCTGAGTATATCTCACAAAGCATTATATGCTTCTACACAAAAGGCAATTCCACAGCCTCTTCTCTCTCAGTTTCTTGTCTTCTACTCCACCTCATTCCATTGTGTTATAAATATTGTATCCTAATTCATTCAATTAAATTTACTGCACTTCATTACACTTAAATTAAAATACATTTGTATCAAACTATGAAATTATATGAACTCACTGGTGTGACATAATTACTGGTTGAATACCAAGCTATCATCCTTCTAACCATTTTATCTTATTTCAATTACTACCACAAGCATTTGAGTACATTCTGTACTGTAATTTAACCTATTATTCTATGCCTAAAATTATTCATGATAGTAATACTGTAGTGCCTTTGTTGTTGTTGTTGTTGTTGTTGTTGTTGCTGTGTAGCAAATTATCCAAAGATGGATTGGCCGGAATTCTTACTATATTTTTTCCTCTTTGTGGGCATGGTTGTCACTCCAGATCACTCCAAATCTCAATCAAGGTGTCACTTGTGACTATAGGAATTTAAAATTTTATTTGATAGATTTTCCTATCAATGAACTAGCAGTAGAATAGCATGGGATTAACCCCACCTGATTTGCTGCTCCCTAAGCCCATTTGTCCCAAAGATTTATGTCCATAGACTGGGTTAACACCATGGCTTCCGGCTTCCCTCAGCAAGCCAAAAGATAAAAAGTCATAAGCCAAAATTATGTTTGAAACCAAAATATGTAAATGACAAACTTATGCTTCTGTTATACTGCTAGTGCTTTCATCAGAAATGAATGAGTGAGATCCTTCCTTGTTAAGCGATGGTATTACATGGTAGAATAGGCAACAGCCTGCAGAGGTTAATGGAATCCAAATTAGAATCTTCCATAATGGGGGACAGTTAAATCAACCAAATAATTTGAAACATTAATAAAATGTTTCAAAAAATATATGATCATTATCCAAAATTTCTCTGTAATTTTAAATTTTCTGAAGAGATTTTTTTGAATGATCACATGAATTAACTCTTTATTATTATTATTATTATTATTATTATTATTATTACACTGTAGAGATTCAAGCATCATTTCTTGGGCCATCTTTCCTATTTAGCTACTTCTGGTCTGTGGAGAGTACAACAGATTTTTTATACTTTATGGCTAATATCCACATATAAGTGAATACATATCATGTATCTCATTTTGAGTCTGGGTTACCTCATTCAACATGACATTTTCTAGTTCCATCTATTTGTCATTGAAATTCATGATTTCCTTATTTTTAATAGCTGAGGTGTATTCCATCATGTAAGTGAACTGCATGTTCTTTATTCATTCTTGAGTTGAAGGACATCAAGGTTGTTTGCCGTTTCTGGCTGTTTTGAAAAAGGCTTCTATGAAAATAGTGGAGCAACTGTCCTTGTGGAATAATGGACATGGGAGGGGCATCTCTAGGATGTGCCAGAAACCAAAGATGGGGAGGCCCCAGGGAGTCTATGAGGGTGACTCCAGCTGAGATGTATAGCAGAGAGGAATATGGAACCTGAAGTAGCCATCTCCTGTACCCAGGTAGGACTCAGAGGAATAAAGAAACCATCCCATCCACAAAACCTTAGATCCAAAATTTGCCCTGATTACACAAAATACAGGCACAAAGATAGAGCAGAGACAGAGAGAATGGCCAAGAAATGACTAGCCCAACATGAGACCCATCCCATGTGCAAGGACCAATCCCTGACACTACTAATGTTCCTCTGTTATGCTTCTAGATAAAAGCTAGCATAACTTTCTGTGAGAGCCTCCACACAGTAGCTGATCGAAACAGATGCAGAGACCCACACCAAACATTAGATAGGGCCCAGGAGTCCTGTGAATGGAGGAAGTATTAAACTACCTGGAGGGGATAGGAATTCCACAAGCAGAACAACCGAATCAGCTAATGTGTACCCTTGGCAACTCCAGGAGACTGAACTACCAACCAAAGTGCATAGTGCATACCTTCACTGGACCTTGACACACCTAAACCCCACTCACACACATAGCAGAGGTCCAGCTTGGTTTTTATGCAGTTCCTCCACCAATTGGACCAGGAACTGTCCTTGATTCTGGTGGCTGCCTATGAATCCTAGGCATAATATTTTCTAGTTCCAAATCGCATAAAAAATGACTCCCAATAAGAAGTATGGAGAAGTCCTGATCCTGGAAAGGATTGATCTAGTATTGGAGGGGAATATAAGGACAGAGAAAAAAAGGAGGGAGATGATTGGAGAATGGATAGAGAGAAGAAGGTTTATGGGACATATGGGGAAGGGGGATACGGGAAAGGAGAAATCATTTGGAATATAAACAAAGAATATAGAAAATAAAAATATTTCTCATATTTTTTTTGAGACAGGGTTTCTCTGTATAGCCCTGGCTGTCCTGGAACTCACTCTGTAGACCAGGCTGGCCTCGAACTCAGAAATCTGCCTGCCTCTGCCTCCCAGAGTGCTGGGATTACAGGCGTGCACCACCACTGCCCGGCAATGCAAATCAAAACAACCCTGAGATTTCATCTTACACCAGTCAGAATGGCTAAGATTAAAAATTCAGGAGGCAGCAGGTGTTGGAGAGGGTGTGGAGAAAGAGGAACACTCCTCCACTGCTGGTGGGGTGGCAAATTGGTACAACCACTCTGGATATCAGTCTGGCGGTTCCTCCGAAAACTGGGCACCTCACTTCCAGAAGATCCTGCTATACCACTCCTGGGCATATACCCAGAGGATTCCCCACCATGTAATAAGGATACATGCTCTACTATGTTCATAGCAGCCCTATTTATAATTGCCAGATGCTGGAAAGAACCCAGGTATCCCTCAACAGAAGAGTGGATGCAAAAAATGTGGTATATCTACACAATGGAGTACTATTCAGCCATTAGAAACAATGAAGTCATGAAATTCTTAGGCAAATGGATGGAGCTAGAGTACATCATACTAAGTGAGGTAACCCAGACTCAAAAGGTGAATCATGGTATGCACTCACTAATAAGTGGATATTAACCTAGAAAACTGGAATACCCAAAACATAATCCACACATCAAATGAGGTACAAGAAGAACGGAGGAGTGGCTCCTTGTTCTGGAAATATTCAGTGAAGCAGTATTCGGCAAAACTAGAACGGGGTAGTGGGAAGGGGTGGGTGGGAGGACAGGGGAAGAGAAGGGGGCTTACGGGACTTTCGGGGAGTGGGGGGGCTAGAAAAGGGGAAATCATTTGAAATGTAAATAAAAATTATATGGAATAAAAAATAAAAAAAAAGAAAAAAGAAAAAAAAGAAAATAAAAATATTAAAAAAGGAAAAGAAATTCATGATGTCCTTGTTTTTAATTACTGAGGTGTATTCCATCATGTAAGTGAACTGCATTTTCTTTACTCATTGTTTAGTTGAAGGACATCTAGGTTATTTCCAATTGTTCTACTTGTCTTGTCTGGGGTCAGTGGGAAAAGTCACTAGCTCTATAGTGACTTCATGTGTCAGAATGGATTGGTAACCTAGGGCTCCTCTCTATTCTAGGAGGAGGAAGGATTGGGGGAGGCTGTGTGAGGAGTGAAAGTGCAGCAATGGGGGAGGCTGTTGTCTGGATGGAAAGTGAATAAATAAACAACTGAAAAAATATAGCACAGTTCATTGCCAACACTTTGTTCTTGAATGCAATTGTTAGTAGTCTCACTATGTATGCCAGGCTGGTTTGGATTTAATAATGTTACCAAGGTTAGCCAAAAAATCCTGCCTTAGAAACATGACTTTATGGATTACTGATGCTCTCCTATATGCTTAGCTATATCATTTATTAATTTAAATATTACAAAAATTTAAAAAAAGATGAGAAAAGAAATATAGACTGTGGCTGCCATTGAAATGTTTGTGAGTGGGACATATTACTGAGAAACCAATGATACTTTATCTGGAAATTGATCATAAGATGGACTATACCTCATGAATTTAGACTTTGGCTTTGAGTGTGTGAGTAGAAGGAAGACAAACTACAATTAAACATTATAAAATAAGTTACCTAAGGAAAAAAGCAAGGAGGAAATAAAAGAAAAGGAAGGTAGCTTTATTGTGCTGGAGCTTTCCATTTTGTTTGCTACTACATGTATAGAGACAGGTCAGATCTTTATAGTCATGGTATAGCATACAAAGAGGAAAACATGCTACAATTTAAAATTAAAATGATAATAAATAAAAGATTTCCAATTATATCAAATTGTGTATTGCACAATGCATTAACAGAAGTTAATCAATCCTGGGCTTTAAATGTAGGAGTTATATGTAATAAAACTTATTATCAGCATACAAATGATAATACAATGTTTTTTTTAAGTTAAAAGAGATGAATTTACAGTTATTTCACTAAACACTGCAGGGTTCTGGAACAAAGGAACTTATTGGATTTAATATACTTCTCATAAAAATGTCTCAGAAGTATTCATTTCATGCTTGACACAACTTTTCATGGGCACTGTGATTTTTATATCTCTGATTTACAACAGGCTAATTTTGTTGGATGATAAACTCTTGAATTGCAGAGATTTTATGTTAAAATATTTCTGTTTCAAATATAGCAAACTTTTGCTGTTGAAATATATATATATATACATATATAATCAAATCTTTTTGTTAATTTTTTCCCATTAACAATGTAGCTTTAATACTTCTATACTTGTTTGGAAGAATGAATCATAAAACATAAACTACTGATTTATCTTCTTTTAATTTACATTTTTGTGAGTGGAGTGGGTATTTTTTTCCCTTTCTGTGAAATGGATTATCTCAGACAGCAAAAATAATGAAAATATAGGTTCTTTACATTTTCCTGTTAAAGTAAGAAACAAAAATAAAGTGTTGACTGGGGCAAACAGCTGTTCTTAGATTTTAACATGCACAGAATAATCAGGCAACAGAATTTGGGAAACAGGTGTGGTTCTTGAAAAAGAAATGTATACTTTCCTAATGTTACTGATTATGTAATTGTTATACAACCATTGAGCATTTCACTGCAAGAAATAAATAAAACACATTTTATTTTAGGAGGGGTAGATGACATTTAAGAGGTGTATGACTTTCTACGAAATGGGGGAAAAAAAAAGAAAAGACTAAAAATCACCAATCAAATCTGCCTAAGGGGGAGAAGTGTTGGTAGTTAATATAAAGAATACTAATCAGTGTGGGGTTAAAGATTAATTACATGTTTTTAATATCTGACAGTAAAGCTAATAGCAACCTAGAGCTTCTCTCATTCTCCCTATCCATTGTATGTGCCAGCCTATAAATAGATACATCTGAAGATTTCTACTTATAAAAGTTCAACACTTACCATTAGGAATGATAATCAGGCAACATGAAGAACTGACTTTTATACTGCCTGGAGTTTTTTAATGCTGTAATTGCTGTACCCTACTACAGAATAACACTCTATGGGTAATAAACTTATTAACTTGGCATAAAAATGCATTTCTGGGAGCTTTGTTTCATAAATGTCTTATTACATAAGCTATCACTGGCTATAAGAAAATCTGCACTTTCGTTTTATATTGGAGATAACTGTGATTACATATCAAATAATTGATATGTAATTGTAAAACAGTAAAATCTTAAAAAGCACTGTTTAGAGTGTAAACTCAACATGAGGACTGATAAAGAACAGAGTTGCATAGCTAACCAAAGTGTTGTCTGTGTAATCAGCCAGGACTGAATGCCTTAGAACAAAGCTCTTCATTTCTCATAAAACACTTTAATATTCAAGAATAAGCTTCTATTCAATGGTGCGTCAGATAACTGAGAATATTATTTTTATTATTTTATAAAATGAAATAACAATATATAAAGTTCCATAAGAACAAATATGAATAAGAGATTCTGGTTGTTGTTTTTTTTAACTTTAAAAATCCATGCATGTATAAAATATGTGTCAATCAAATCCATCTCACTCACTATTCTGGGGATATTCTTACATATCCCACAACCTTCATATCCTGCCTTCCTGTCCTCTCTCTTGCTCCAATTCCAATTAGTTTATCCAATGTGCATGTGGTTGTGTGGTTATCTATTAAGGTATAAGCAACTATCTCTGGCAAAAAAGGATAAATGTTTTTCATCGGCCATTATCTCCCAATAGTTCCATGGCAAGGACTGGTAAAGCATTGATAGCTGAAATTTTAATTGACTTAATCATGTAAGCACAATTGCTGTGCTTTTATGTGTTCGACAGAAAGTCATGATATGTCTGGAGGAGAGCACAGCAGAGCATTCTCTGTGAAATCTCAAACCCTCACATGCAATCTATTGGGACAAAGACATGTTGAGCCATCCTATGAGTTAGAACTACATTATTATGTACTCTATTTACTTAGGAAAATGTATTTTATTGCAACAAAACTACAGCTCTTTTTCTAATATTTATTTACCTTCCATCACAGGCATAATTTATTGCACAGTTATAAAAGGTGAAGTTGTTTGTATTTTAAGAGTAGTGGCTATTTTATTGTGCCACTCTATGACTGTCAAAGACAGTTTTTAAAGTGACATGTATTCAATCAGGAACTGGACACTGGATCATCTGCATAATTTTACCAGAAAGTTCTCTTTGCTGACACACCATTGACTTTAAAATCCAAATATTTTTTTTAAAAAATTGTCTAGATAATAAAGCACATTGTATAACCCTGTTGTGAAGTGATAGGTACTTTGAGGCTTGTCAACTTCATGGTAGATATAATTATCTAGAAAACACACCTCTAGTATTGTGAGTGAAGGTATCTTAATAGATATCATCTGCCAATGGTTAGCCCAGCTATAGAAAGATTCAAGGGAGAACAAAGCAGCTTTTATTTCAATTTTTTTCTGAGAGAGTTTGTCTATTTCTGGCTCTGCCATGCTGTAGTGTTACAGCTTCTTTAGCCTTCCATCATAGACTAAGGATTTGCAACACTGCCTGGGGATTTCTTATTCCAAAACTCTATTGTGAGAACTGAGGCATGAAGATTTGTGAACTGAAGAGCTACCTCTGCTAACTGTCACAAGTAGAACATTACGGGCCTTACTTGTTCCTATTATTCAAGCCAATCTAATAAATTTATTTTATTTTACCTCTGCACACAGGCACACATACATGTTTTCTATTGTATATTTTGTTTTAGAGAACACTATCTAATACAGACTTTTAAAAAAATTTCAACAATTATTTTCATTTCTTGAGATATTAATCTTGAATGTATTCTAATTGGATTAAGGACATAACGTTCTGTTACCAAGACAGTTTGGATTGAATAGCTAGTAGTCCATCAATCTGGTTATTCTGCTTTCATTGATAAAGCTCAAGATGCCTATAAGCTCTGTTGGTGCTATATAGTACACAATTGATTTTATTGATCACTGTCAAGCAAACTTGCAGTCACTTTACACATACTATTGGAAAAATATGCTACCGATTATATGTTTGGACTTTGGGGTTTGATGACAATAACTTACATTTATCAAATAAACCTGCTTCTTCTTCTCCTGTTCTTACATCTTCTGTTCTTCCTACACTTTCTCATCTTCCCATCCCCCTCCCTTCCCCTCCCTTTCCCTCTCCCTTCCCTACCCTTTTCCTTCTTTTCTTCTCATTCATGTCCTTGCTCTTTCTTTTGGCTCTATTTCTTCTCTTCCTAGTTCCTTTACTTTTCAAGTTTACAATACTTTTTCCATTGTTTTATTGAAAATGGGTTATAAACATAAACAGCTTTTTTATTCATGTGAAATCTTAGAGATGAATAAGAAAAAATGGTTTGGTTTAAAATTGATGTATTGGTGTGTCAATTTGACAAGAGGTCAGTTGTTCTGGGTAGTTTGTGTTTAAGTGATACAATAATCAAAATTATCTAAAAGAAGGCCTTAACTGAGAAATGCTTCCATAAAATCCAGATGCAAGGTATTTTATTTATTATTTGTTGATGGAGGAAAGTCCATTCTAATTAGGATGGTGCCATGCCTGGGCTGGATTTTACAAGAATATAGGCTGAGCAAGCTATGGGAGCAAACCAGTAAAAAGCAACAACCCATGGCCTCTGCATTAGCTCCTGCATCCAGGATCTTGGCTTGCTTGAGTTCCTGTCCTAACTTCCTTCAGTGATTGAACAGTAATGTTGTATTGTAAGCCAAATAATCCATTTCCTCTCCAACTTGATTGTTGGTCCTGGTGATTCATTGCAGCAATAGAAACTCTAACTAAGACAACCATGATTGGTTGATATTCTTGGGAATCTTTTATAAAGGAAAATGGTGGATTGGATCAGGAAGAGAAAGAAATGGGCTTGGGTTGGGAGGAGTGAAGAGAAGTAAAGCAGTGGTTCAGATGAGAAAAGATTATTTAAAAGAATAGTGTTTTCAAACAATATATTCTGAATATGGTTTCCTTTTCCTGAACTCCGAAATCCCTCTACCTTTCCTTTCGTAAGAACTCCATTTTTTTTTTTAATTTGGCTTATTTGGATCTCTTGATTATAATGTTGTTAAGTCATACTTTAAGACTAATATTCACTTACAAGTAAGTACATACAGTGCTTATGCTTTGGGGTCTGAGTTACTTCACTCAAGATGATATTTTTTAGTTCAGTCCATTTGCTTGCAAATTTCATTTCTTTGTTTTTAATAGTGAGAAGTATTACTTTTTAAAAAATCCATTCTTCAGTTGAGGGACATCTGGATTGTTTTTTGTTGAAGCTATCATGAATAAAACTACTATGGAAAGCCCAAGGGAGAATGGTTAGATATTCCACAGAATGTAGAACAAAATAGATATGGGAGATGGATGGAAGGAGAACGTGGATAGGAAAGGGATGGGGAGGGGTGGGAACATATGCAGGTAGAGGAGGTGTGAGAGAATGGAAATTGGTGATAAGTTGGGGCAAGTGCTAGAGACCTGGGTTGGAGGATGGCGTCTTGAGCCCTATGGCGGCAACTCTAGCTAAGATGCTTGTACTGAAGCATATGGATTCTGAAGTGGCCAATTACTATAGCCAGTGGAGGGATAATGACAGCAAACCACCCAGAAAACCTTCATCTAAAAATGTGTTCTATTTACAAGGTGTGCAGGGACAAATTCAGAGCAGACAGTAGGCCTGATCAACCAATGACTGACCTAACTTGAGACCCAACCCATGGTCAAGAATCATTCCCTGATACTCTTACTGAAAGTCTGTTATTCTTGTAGACAGTAGCTTAGCATAATTGTGCTCAGAGAGGCTCCACCCAACAGCAGATTGCAATAGATGCAGAGCTAGATATTAGATTTCAGACTGTATGGGAGGGAAGGTTAGGAGAAGGATTGAGGGAACTGAAGGGAATAAGAACTCCATGAGAAAACCAACCGCATTGACTAAACTCATTCCTTAGGGATCCAAGAGAATGAAGCACCAAACAAAACCATACATAAGCTGGACCTATGGCCCATTCCTGCACACATGGAAAAGATGTGCAGCTTTGTCTTCATGTGGATCCCCAGCAATTGGAGCAGGTCTCTCCAGGAAGTTACTGCCTGCCTGTGAATTCTGTTCTCCTAACTGCCTCAGAGGGTGAGGATGAGTCAAGTACTTCAGTGACTTACAGTGCCAGGGAAGGGGATAGGGGGTGTAGTA
This sequence comes from Apodemus sylvaticus, assembly GCF_947179515.1. NCBI lineage: Eukaryota > Metazoa > Chordata > Mammalia > Rodentia > Muridae > Apodemus > Apodemus sylvaticus. Next base: position 22,679,662 of record NC_067487.1, read on the forward strand.
TGTGAGGGGAAGAAGAGGGCAGAAATGGGGGAGAATCTGCCAGGGGTTACTGGTAGGAGAGCTGAGCATGTTAAGTGACTAGATAAATAAATACATAAATTAAATTTTAAAAAGAATCCACTTGCTTATTAGAAAATAGGCATCTAAAAAAGAAGATTAAAATCAAATTAAATTAAAGTCAACAAAATAAATAGAACAAAACAAAAAAACAAGCAAAAGAGTACCCCAAAGGGATGAGATACTCATGTAGACACAGAGAAACAAATATTTCTAAGTACAACAATCCCCTAAAACATAAAACCAAAGCCCTAATATATATGCAAAATCATATCAAAAATCATATGAGTGAAAGTAATTCCTTAATTTGTCTCTTATTAGTGTCTTCCTTGACTTTTTGTTATACAAATATTGCTACAGCTGTTTTCTGCTACTTACCATTATCTGGCAATTTTCAGTATTTGTGTACTATCTGCCTCCCTATGAATATGTCATCAAGAAGCTATGAGAAATGCTTTAATCTAAACAGTCTTCCTCATTTCTTTGACCTACTTACACTATCTTGCTCATCAACAGGATAATACACCATGGCACAATCTTAAAATATCCTTTCTAAAGTTTAAAGACATGGAAAACTGAGGTCATCATGAACCCAAACACTGTTATTGCATTTTTTCTATATCTCTAGACTTCATGTATATAATAACTGAGGACAAGAGTTAGAAAAACTTTGTTAAGGACACTGTTTCTAGGAAATGTCTTATAGACAAACTGTGAGGCACAGTAACAACTTCTCATTGTTGTGAAGACATTGATTTTAATCACTATATTATATAGTTAGTATAACACTGTTTTAAGCAAGTATATATTCCTCCTATATTGTACCATTTAAAAACAAAAAGCAAAGTGTCACTGGCTTTTTTCATGCAAATATTCAAGCATTCCATTTAAAGGAGTTGTAAACATAAAAAACTTTCTATGCTTGCCTTGCTATAATCCTCTATGATGTTAAATAGCAATATTACAGAACAAATGATATCTCCCACATAGCACTTCTCTGCCCTTGAGCTCTCCTCCCTTTTTCTCATTAAATTCCATTCATCATGAAATATCTTTAATCAGCTTCATTTAGTCAGTAGTTGTTTAATCATTCAGCTGAGTGGCAATTTTATTTTGTTACTAATATATTAAAACCCAATGGAAACATTTAAAGAATAGATTTATTTGATTTTCAGTTCAGAACCAGGTTGAAAAGACAAATCTCATAATGTATGTGTTTATGTGTATTTATATATGTATGCATCCATATATGTATACATGTATATTCATTTTCCTAATTTGACATTCTAAAGAGGATTGACCCTCCCATTCTTCCTAAAAACTTAACTTTATACAGTCTAGGCAGTATGAGTTACATCTTAGAAAAGAAATATGCTTTAAAAAGCTAAATTGAGGTATTAATTTCATGTTGCAAGGAGGAGAAGATTGACTGTCCAGGGAAGAAATCACAGGAAGTTGACTGGAGAAATGGTACAGTTTTATGAAAACATTCATAAACTCAGTAGAAATCAAAAGTTTTAAAGAGGTGCATAGGTCCTACAAGTGGAACACATGCCAGGGATGGATATATGAGAGAGCTTCAGAGAGTTCCTCTGCCTTCCTGCTACATGAGGACCATATAGGAGAGCCATCTACAGAACTCCAAGCAAATCTCTTCAGACAATGAATCTAAAACTTCTTGATTTGCGACAGTAATTCATTCACTATAGGAAATAAATTGATTTTCTAATTAATCACTCAATTTGTGTTCCTACTTTTGATGCATGAGCAAATTATATCTCATTTATCAAATGATATCTTGAAGGATGTGTGTCTGTTTGCTCAGAATGTCCTTGTGGTTTATGATTATAAAAAGAAAAAGATTCATTAGAGAAGTTATAAAATCAAATATATTTTTCTGAAATATATTTGTAGAAACATAAAAATCAGAATAAGAAAAAACAAATATTTTAAATGTAAAAATAATGTTTGAAAAATAATGACCTAATAATTAAAATTCTTTAATATAACTAAAATCAAAATCAAGTAATTCACCTTGTTTTAGCTATAAAAAGGTTTCTACTGTTTTATTTAAGCTAACTATCATGACCATTGCTAATTTGGAAAAATAATTTCCAATTTCTACTTTCATAAATCATATATATGCATGGATTCACACACACAAAAATATGCACAGAGGGAGGGAGGGAAAGAGGGAAGGAGGGAGGGGGAGGGAGGGAGGGAGAGAGAGAGAGAGAGAGAGAGAGAGAGAGCAACACATGGGGTACCTGGGGCATATTTTCTTATCTCTCTCTTATCTTTCTCTGTCCATGTCTTTGTCTCTCTCTCTGTCTCTCTCTGTCTCTGTCTCTCTGTCTCTCTCTCTCTCTCTCTCTCTCTCTCTCATGAGGGTATGTCTGATTCTTTCAAGGCCTGTGTCTCTATTTTTCTACCTAGAAATAAATAAAGCACACATCTGGTTTAGACTTTTAATTACTTAATATATTTGTGATCTTTCAAAAATATGTCTTTGCTAGTTTATGTTATTCTTTGGGAATCACAACAGAACTGACTCTTATTGTTGCTTCTAAACATGAACAACAGCAAAAAAAAAAAAAAAAAAAAAAAAAAAAAACCCTCCATTCTTGAGTTCTGTTATGTACACTGTTATTTCTTTTTGAAGAGTATTTTCTTAACAGTGTTATTAAAGATTGGACACCTTAACCAAATCTATGGCAAAAGAATAGACTATTTTTTATCCTCCTACTCTTCCCTATTCTTGTTCTTACTTAACGTGTGTGTTATTTTTATTCTTTCCCTCAAAATACCCCATAGGTTAACCTCAGTCCTACATTTTAATGCTTTGTCTTCTTGAAATAAACCCTCTATATTCAAACTTCGCACTCTTCCAGTTTGATCCCAATCTGGCTACCTCAACTTCATTTCCTCGACAACATCTGATCTGCAAACCAATTAGATAAAAATACCACTGGTAACATGTGCCTTGCACACTAACAACACCACAATATTTTAAATATATGCATTCATTGAGGTCTATATAAAATTCACACATATTTACATAACTTATACACATGTTCAGTCCTTGATTTCTATTTTTTAAAAGTCATTTCTACTTTACATCAGGGACATAAAAATCTGACTCAAATCCCAAACTCACAGAACAACCTCAAAAGTACCAACAGAATAGTCTGACATAAAAACATTTAAATGTAAAATATATATCATAGCACAGTCTGAAATTTCCAAGTACTTCATAAAAATATCCTACAAAAGAAAAGTATTAATATTAAATAATAGTGTAAAATTTTGGTTTTAGACTTTTAATCAAAAAATTTATGATCACTAAAGTAAATTGTTTACATATGTTGAACTTGTGGAAATGACAAATCGAATGTATATTTTTTTCTCTGCCCATAATGAATGGTGGGCATTAACAGTGGTCAGCCACTGATAAAGATGTAGGATATATCATGAAAATTTGAATATTAGAGGAATTATATAAAAAAATCCTCATGCTTTTTTAAAGTGGGAAGGATACATCAGATGTTATATGTGAGAATGCTGCCTAAATAATTTGTAATTTCTGACTTCATAGTACATATTATTGCCAATGACTTGTTAAAATGTTTAAGTGCATTTGTATTATCTTGTTAGAGTTAATGGATTGGAAAATAACACAATAAAATTGCCATAGAGGAATGCCTGCTATACTTTTATTTGCAGAAATATGATGAGATATTACTGTGAAGAAACTTTTGAATGAAATGTTTCTTGGAAATACCTCTTGTCTTTAACTGCCTTATTGCAAACCTACATCCTAACCTTTTCTAATCTCTAGACAGTAACTATGTCTGTTTATCATAACGCACTCCTGGTATCACCTTAATGAATATGTTTTAAACATGTTAATCACAACTTTATACTAGAAATATAAATATGCACGGGCATGTACACACATATGCACATACACACACAATGACAGAAACACAAATCTTGCTTGTGTTTACTAAAATAATCTTCTGTATTGCTTTTGTTTAGGAGGAAGACCCATGATTCCAAATTTGAATTTAAATGTGATGTCATAAAAAAGAAATTGTCCAGTTCTTTGGGCATGTGTGAAAGCCATAGCAGGGTGAGCAACCTGTCACTTTGTCTTTCTTTTTTTTTGTTTGTTTGTTTTTTTTTATTCGATATAATTTATTTACATTTCAAATGATTTCCCCTTTTCTAGCCCCCCACTCCCCGAAAGTCCCTTAAGTCCCCTTCTCTTTCCCTGTCCTCCCACCCACCCCTTCCCACTTCCCTGTTCTGGTTTTGCCGAATACTGTTTCACTGAGTCTCTCCAGAACCAGGGGCCAGTCCTCCTTTCTCCTTGTACCTCATTTGATGTGTGGATTATGTTTTGGGTATTCCAGTTTTCTAGGTTAATAACCACTTATTAGTGAGTGCATACCATGATTCACCTTTTGAGTCTGGGTTACCTCACTTAGTATGATGTTCTCTAGTTCCATCCATTTGCCTAAGAATTGTCTTTCCTTTTGTAGAAGCAGGGATAGAACTGAGAGCTCAAGCATGGTAAACAAATGTCTTCCCACTGAGCAACATTCTAGTCCTTCATTGATTTTAAATTTTGTTTGAAGCACCCATCCCCGGTTCAACCAGGTGGTATATTTATTGACTTCTTTCCTCATCAAATCATTTTAACTTTTTCTGTTTTCATCAAATTTGGGTGTTGACAGTTCTCCACAATTTCTTCTGGCTATTTTTTTTCTTTTGCAAGGGTGGTAAGTCATAATGTCTCATAGAATTTAAAATCTTTCATTCTACTTTCATTTACACTTATATCATTTTATATTTGATTATCATGTATTTGTTGTGCATAGTAATAGTTTGTGGTATTCCACTGCATGCAGACAGTGTTTAATGATCCTCAATGTACTCTCAATAATTATTCTGCTAGGAACATGCTCTCTATTTTGAATTGATTCTGAGGATACCACATTCTTTTTTGTACCTTGGCTGCTGCTGTAGTGCAGGATTTTGTCATTGTCACCAGTCTTCTTTGCAAAGAGTTTCTGAGCATCACTCAATAATATTTGTTGTCTTCTGCCTAATTTCGTCCCTGGTTGAATGAATATATTTAGGTCTGTGTTTTGACTATTCTCTTCTGCATTAATTTTATCAAGTAAATTTCTATAATTCATATTCATTCATTTCATCAATATCACCTCATTCTCTAGAAATTTTCTGTTAACCTTACATTGCCATTGAAATTCTATCCTAATGTCTTTCATATTTTCTATATATCACCTCATGCTATAATGGAATATTTCTGATTTCCTATAGTGTCTCCTTCTAAATTATTGAACCTTGTTAATAACTAAACATACTAAATCACAGATGTAAAATACAGAGGGAACATGCTTCTGTAAGTTGTTATATTTTCATTAAATAATTTGTTTAATTTACATCCAGATCACTAACAGCATCTTTCTGGCTCCTCCTCCATAGCTTCTTCCCCATCTATACTCTGCTCTGAGAAGTGTAGGAGCCTTTGAGTATAAATCCCCTCCCTCCTTGCACATTAAGTCAAGGTCTAGGTGCATCCTCCCTCACTGAGGACAATGCAGCCAAGTTAGGGTAACAGGATCCCCAGTCAGGCAACAGAGTCAGGTAAGTTGGTGGTTCAATCTCTGAGAGTCCCCAAGGGTTCAGGTTTGTTGACTCATTTAGTCTTCTTGTGAAGTCCCTATCCCCTGCAGGTCCCTCAATCCTTCCTCCAACACTTCCACAAGCCTGTGGGAGCTCCATCATTTTGTCTGTGGATCTCTGCATCAGTTTCTATGGCTGCTGGGTGGAGCCTCTCAGAACTCAGTTATGCTAGGCTCCTGTCTGCAAGAATTTAATTTAAAATCTTAATAAAGAAATTTTGTCCTTATTCCCTTAATAAAATTCTATAAATAGCTGATTTGTCTTTAATGGATGCTCCACCAAAAATGTATATAATAAAATAATAGATACAAATTTTGTCTGTAAGTACCTAAGTGTCATCCAACACCAAGACTCTAAATTTCAAAGATAATTATAGTTTCTTGTAGTCGTCCATCTGCTAAATGTTGTCTCAGTATCAATGTGACCCATCAGAAACTCAGATGACTTTTCTTAAAAGGATAATATATTGTTTTTACTGGTTATGATTCCATAAAAATTACTTTGTGTTTAAAAGTAAATTTATAAAGGTTTCCAGATGGTGTTTTTCTTTTTAATTTATTATTCTTTCACATTTCTAAAATAGAAATCAAATTCAGCCTCTGGAAGTTCTTTTATGCAATATCACTATTGAAATCCATGATCAAAACTTGAGCTTGTTATTAGACAATGCAACACTAGTTCAAAAAAATATTCTATTACATGATAATCAAGAAATTTAACTATTGGAATTAAGCTTGATCTTCAAACATTCTTTAAAAAATATTTTATTGAATATTTTGTGAATTTCCCATCATGTACCCCCAATCTTACTCATCTACATGTCCATTTGTATCTACTTTCATCCTTGTAACATCCCCATAAAAAAAAAAAGGGAAAAGGTTTGGTCATAAAAGCTTCATTGAGTCCCAACGAATCACACTGTATACACTTTTAGCCACACAGCTTTACTTCTACTTGTTCATTGCCTGGGCCATTGGTCTTTTTGAGGCTTCTGACTTTGCTACACAATTCATTCTGGATTCTCACCAGGACTGATCTATGGCATTCTGCTGTTGTCCTGTGTCATGGAGATCATGCAGCTTTGGATCTGCAGGACTGTACTCTGCATGTATTGCAGTAGTTTATAAATGGGGTTCATGTTGGGGTTTGACAAACTCATAGCATTGGACCTGGGCTTGGGCTGTTGCTGAGTTAGTTAGCCCAAAAGCTCTTCTGCATCACAAAACCAGGGCAAGCTCTCCAACGCTGCCTTGTAGAGAAATTTTAATCCAGCAAAGGCAAGGAATCACATGCAAAGTTTTTGTAGGTTTACATGATCTGGCTGGAATGCAGAGATGCTCTGGATTACAGTATAATTTGTCTGGCATACAAACATGTTCTTAGTATGTATCTTTAATTCCTAACAATGAAGTTAAGGTTGGTGTGTAGAAGGAAGCAGCCATGTTTGAAAGTTACACCTAATTGAGTGGCAAACAAAGTGACAAATCAGAGGAAGAACTGGCAGAATGAGTCGGAGATCAGATTTGGCTAAATCATCCAAACCTGCACAGGAAAGAAAGGCTACTTAAGAGAAGTCAGAGAAAGAAGAGTGTTGTGGTCATGTGGGTGTGGTAATTTTGCAATGACAGAGGCAGATCACAGATACAGGTGAAGACAGATCAAGCCAGAAAATGTGGAGCCAGAAGATTAGAACATATTGCCACACTTTGAAGCCAAGCAGAACAACTGAGGCAGAAGCTAAGAGAAGCTGGATTCTATCCGTCAGGATATTAGATTTACTGAGATTAGAAGCTTCCTGTCAGGAGGTGAGCTATGTACAGACAGCCTGGTCCCTGGTGAAGCACAAACCTTGAACCCCAGCAACCAAGTAGGTGGCTTCTGACTGCATGGGAAGGTCACATACCCTGGGCCCCTGGCTCCTATCACAGCTATAGCCAACACAGGGTCCCTCCGCCTTCCATGCAGGAGAGGTGTGTGGCTATCAGTTACATAGGAGTAGCACCAAGCCCTCCCACATATAAATAAGGTTTCCCCAAACTTTCAGTCCAAGCCAATGAGAAGTACCTGCTTTGGGTCATTCTTAGAAAAAGGAACAAAATACTTACAGGAACAAATATGGAGACAAAGTGTAGAACAGAGAATGAAGGACAGGCCATCCAGAGACTGTCCCACCTGGAGATTCATCCCATACAGTCACTAAAACCTGACCCTATTGTGGATGCCAAGAAATGGTGGCTGAAATGAGCCTGTTATAGCTGTCTCCTGTGAGGCCCTGCCAGAGCCTGACAAAAACAGATGCAGACGCTCACAGGCAACCATTGGACTGGGCACAGGGTCCCCAATGGAGGAGATAGAGAAAGTTTCCAAGAAACTGAAGGGGTTTGCAACCTCATAGGAAGAACAACATCAACCAAACAGACTCTACATAGCTCCCATGGACCAAACCAACAACCAAAGAGTACACATGGCTCCATCTGCATATGCAGCAGAGGACAGCCTTGTCAGACATCAGTGGGAGGAGAGGTCCTTGGTCCTATGAAGGCTCTTATACATGCCCCAGTGTATGGGAGGTGGGAGTGCATGTGTGTGTGTGTGTGTGTGTGTGTGTGTGTGTGTGTGTGTTTGTGTACTGGAACACCCTCATAGTAGCAGGGGGAGAGGAGATGGGATAGGGAATTTCCAGGGGGTGGGAGAAACTGGGAAAAGGGATAACATTTGAAATGTAAATAAAGAAAATATCCAATTACAAAAAAGAGAAAAAAGAAAAAGAAGAATAGCTCTCATGCAAAACCTTTGTGTTATATGGTGTAAACTTATAATAAATAGTCTGACACTGCACATTTGGTGTTTAACAATTAAAAGATTTTTACCCGCCTTTCCTTCCTTCCTTCCTTCCTTCCTTCCTTCCTTCCTTCCTTCCTTCCTTCCTTCCTTCCTTCCTTCCTTCTTTCTTTCTTTCTTTCTTTCTTTCTTTCTTTCTTTCTTTCTTTCTTTCTTTCTTTCTTTCTTTCTTTCTTTCTTTCTTCCTTTCCCCTATACCTCCTATTAAGATAAATCATTACTCTGTAAGTAACAGCATTTTACAAAGTTTGTTACAAAAAATGGTCAGCCCATGAGAGGTAAGCTTCATTGAGGCTATATCACTTCACAGGAACTGAAACCTAAATCTAGTTACCTTTCAAAGTCATTTTATACTATTTTAGATTCATTTGAAAGTGACTTTCTCTCTTCCAAATCGCCTATTCTCAGAGGGAAAAATCTAGACACTCTCTCTGCCACACCATAACCCAAGAGGGAGATCCTTAAGATTTCTCTGCTTCCTATACAACATAAAACACAAAATATTTGGCACAAAATAGGTGCTAACAAATAAATATTCTGTAATTTTTAAGAGTACTAAAGTCATTATAAGCAGAAATATTTTTCCACAAAAATCCAAAATTGAATGCATAACAAGGCTGTTTCTTACTGTTTCTCTGTTATTGACTATATAAAAGTTAAACTTCCAGGAGTGAGGGAAGAGAGGAAGGGAAGAGAGAGGGCCAACCATAAAGTATTGCTAAATTAAACTGTCTAATGTGAATTTGAACTCTGGATTGGGCTATGGAAGGAGATTTTATTATATCTGAGTCTGATTAATGTTCACCTAACTTGTAGAAAAGACTTTGACATCAGCAGTATGTAATGATTCATACTTGAGGAATATTTCCTTTCCTTTTCTTTCTTTTTCTTTCTTTTTTTGAGAAAACTTACTCTGAAGGCTTTGATTGTTTGCTCAAAGAAATTTTAAATTTTAAGTAAAATGATATAGATGTTAACCAGCTTCAAAGCAAATTGATTGTAATACCTAGGTTAATAATTGATCAAATGACTAGTGCTATAATGTGGCCAAGGTAAAACATACAACTTTTAGAGATGGATACTTCTTAATACTAAATAATTCAAAATTACATATACACTGGCTATGGGGATTTGGCAAGTAAGACATAGGAACCCATCTCTGCTTCTCTTTTCATTTTGTTCTTTGTTACAATACTGAATGGCAAAAGGTCACCTAGAAGCAGAAACTGAATTATCAAGCTTGGGAAAAATATGAAGCTGCCAAGACATGCTACACAGACTGTGGTAATGTAAAATTCAGTGACTTGGGACACAACTTAGTAATTGTTTGCAGATTTTAAAATGTACAACCCATAATGTAGCAGTTTTTACTCTCAAGAAGATATTATAAATTTGATGGATTTTACAAAGTGACAGTTATATGAGAAAAGTAAACACATCAAATATAAACAATAATGGATTAATTTACATAATACATTACTGTAATGTAAAAGAAATTGTTTGAAACTAACATCCATATTATTTGAAATATTTTCCGTTCATATAAAGACTTGCTCGAAGTTATACAAATAATATTGAACTAGCTTAATATAGCTCAAAAATTATTTGTTCATAAATATAACATTTGTAATTGAGAATATACATCAGTCATTTCACTCAGGCAGTGGAAGCCAGAGGATTGTGTTTAAGGCTAGTCTAAGCTATTCAGCAAGATTGTCTCAGAAACAAAATCAAATGAAATAGCAAAAATAGTAAAAAAAATGAAAACAAGTTGACTTGAATTGGTATGAAAAATGACAATCCCAAAGCTAAAATTACTATTGCTTTTCTATTTTTGGCTTTCAATTTTAATTGATCGATTCTTAAGTACATGGTTAACAAATCTTGGATTATTAACTTTGGTCATAGTAAATATATTTCCCATGTAAGTCATCATTTTATTTATATTAAAGCATTTTTCATAATATATGTAAATATTAATATATGTTTTATGTCATAAAATTTGAATATTATATATCAGTAAATCTGTATCCATGATTATTATATATAAAACAAAATAATGTTCTCTATATAATACATAATGAAATATATTAGAATGATCTTTTGGAAATGTATATTTTTACTTATTCATGATTTTTATTGACATGAAAATTTAATAAATTTTAGGTGACATTATGACAACTGGGTATATCGTGTAAGGGTCAAACTGAGTAATGAGTATCATCAAGTTCTTCAGCATTCACCTACTTTGTATGAATTAGCTAGCACAAAGTAGTGTACTAGGAGAAGTGTACTACAAGGATGCAGACCCAATTGAATCTGGGAATACTTACCATTGTTTCTCAGTATCCAAGTCTCATAGTATTTTTAACAGAATCAAGAAGAAAGGATAAAGACAATTCTAACAGAGCAGTACAATTTTTTAAAATAAATCCTTGTACTTGTTTTAGTCCTGCCCCTTTACAAAACATACTTGAGTCTTCTTAGGGCATAATAACATTAAAAAACCATGGAAAATTACATAAGATACTGGAAAACAAGATTTAAATAAGTAGGTAACTATAAGAAGTTAACAGATACCTTTGACCTATTAGAACATTTACTGCAGGCTTCTTGACAGTCTGGGCAAGATACAAGTTGACACAAGAACTTCTAGAAGCCTTTTCTCTTCTCATGAGAGACAGAAAAGGAGGAGATCTAGAAGGGAGAGGAGGTAGGTAGGAACTGGGAGGACTAGAAAGAGTTGAAAAAATCAAAATATATGAGAAAAGAATCTACTGTAATAATTGAGAAGAAAAGCCGGGTGTGGTGGCACACGTGTGTAATCCCAGCACTTGGGAGGTAGAGACAGGCATATTTCTGAGTCGAGACCAGCCTGGTCTACAGAGTGAGTTCCCTGACAGCCAGGACTACACAGAGAAACCCTGTCTCGAAAAACCAAAAGAAAAAAAATTGAGAAGAAAGAAGAATAAATGTTGGAAATTGCAAGAGTTGACACAGTTGTAAAAAGCTGAAAGTAGGAAGTACTCAGAAAGTACACAAAGGTGACAGCAGCTGTGGGGCCTTATGGGCTTTCAGATGATAGCAGTATCCTGGGCAATAGCTTCAAACAAATACTGATGCAGTTTCAATATTACCATTCCTTTTTTTTCTAATTTTTTATTAGTATGTTCTTTATTTACATTTCAAATGTTGTGCCCCCCTGAAAATCTCCTAACCCATCTCCCCACCCCTTCTCATTAAGCCACCCACTCTCACTTCTCTGTCCTGGCATGCCCCTGGGGCATCTAGTTTTCTCAGGATCCAGGGCCTCTCCTCCCTTTGATGTCCAACAAGACCGTCTTCTGCTGCATATGCATCTGGAGCCATGGGTATCCCTCATCTGTACACTTTGGTTAGTGGTTTAGTCCCTGGGAGCACTGGGTGGTTCAAATTGTTGTTCTGCCTATGGTGCTATATTCAATGCAATCCCCATTAAAATTACAACTCAATTCTTCATAGAGATAAAAAGAGCAATTCCCAAATTCATCTGGAATAACCAAAAACCCAGGATAACTAAAACTATCATTGACAATAAAAGAACTTCTGGGGGAATCAGTATCCTTGACCTCATGCAATACTATAGAGAAATAGTGATTAAAAACTATATGATATTGGTATAGTGACAGGAAGGTAGAGCAATGGAATAGAATTGAAGACCCAGAAATGAAACCAAACACCTATGGTCACTTGATCTTTGACAAAGGAGATAAAACCATTCAGTGGAAAAAAGATAGCCTTTTCAACATATGATGCTGGTTCAATTCACCATTATCATACAGAAGAATGCAAATTGATCCATTCTTATCTCTTTGTACAAAGCTCAAGTCCAAGTGGATCAAGAACTACCACATAAAACCAGATACACTGAAATTAATAGAAAAGAAAGTGGGAGAAGAGTCTCAAGCACATAGGCACAGGTAAAAATTTCCTGAACAGAGCACCAATAGCTTATGCTCTAAGATCAAGAACTGACAAATGAGACCTCATAAAATTACGAAGTTTCTGTAAGGCAAAGGACACTGTTAATATATCAAAATGACAACCAACAGATTGGGAAAGGATCTTTACCAACTCTATATCCAACAGAGGGATAATATCCAATATATATAAATAACTCAAGAAGTTAGACTCCAGAGAACCAAATAACCCTATTAAAAATGGGGTACAAAACCAAACAAAGAATTTTCAACTGAGGAATATCAAATGGCTGAGAAGCACTTAGAGAAATGTTCAACATCCTTAGTCATCGGGGAAATGCAAATCAAAACAGCCCTGATGCCAATCAGAATGGCTAAGATCAAAAACACAGGCGACAGCAAGTACTGACTAGAATATGGAGAAAGAGGAACATTCCTCCACTGCTGGTGGGATTGCATGCTGGTACAACCATTCTGGAAACCAGTTTGGAAGTTCCTCAGAAAATTAGGCATAATACTACCTGAGGACCCTGCTATACCTCTCCTGGGCATATACCCAGAGGATTCTCCAGCATATAATAAGGAAACATGCTCCACTATGTTCATAGTAGCCTTATTTATAATAGCCAGAAGATGGAAAGAACACAAATGCCCCTCAATAGAGGAAGGGATACATAAAATATGGTACATTTACACAGTGGGGTATTACTAAGCTATTAAAAACACCAAATTCATGACATTCTTAAGCAAATGGATGGAACTAGAAAATATTATCCTGAGTGAGGTAACCCAATCACAAAAGAACACATATGGTAAACACTCACTGATAAGTTGATATTAGCCTGGAATACCCAAGATACAATTCATAGACCAAATGAAGCTCAAGAAGAGGAAAAACAAAGTATTGATACTCTGGTCCTTCTTAGAAGTGGGAACAAAATACCCACAGGAGGAGATATAGAGACAAAATGTGAAGCAGAGACTGAGGGAAAGACCATTACAGAGACTATCCCACCTAGGGATCCATCCCAAATACAGTTACAAAACCCAGGCACTATTGTGGATGTCAATAAGTGCTTGCTGACAGGAGCCTGATATATTTGTCACCTGGGAGGCTGTACCGGTACAGGACACATATAAAGGGGGCCACTCTCAGCCAACCATTGAACTGAGCACATGGTCCCCAATGGAGGAGCTAGAGAAAGGACCCAAGGAACAAGTACAATTTACATAATTTTTTAAAAATTTTGTATCTCTTCTAACTGTATAGTTTTGTATTTTAGTGGTGATGTCTTTTATTTATTTTTTTTTTGTCTTTTTTTTTATTTGATATAATTTATTTACATTTCAAATGATTTCCCCTTTTCTAGCCCCCCCCCACTCCCCGAAAGTCCCGTAAGCCCCCTTCTCTTCCCCTGTCCTCCCTCCCACCCCTTCCCAGTTCCCCGTTCTGGTTTTGCCAAATACTGTTTCACTGAGTCTTTCCAGAACCAGGGACCACTCCTGCTTTCTTCTTGTATCTCATTTGATGTGTGGATTATGTTTTGGGTATTCCAGTTTTCTAGGTTAATAACCACTTATTAGTGAGTGCATACCATGATTCACCTTTTGAGTCTGGGTTACCTCACTTAGTATGATGTTCTCTAGCTCCATCCATTTGCCTAAGAATTTCATGAATTCATTGTTTCTAATGGCTGAATAGTACTCCATTGTGTAGATATACCACATTTTTTGTATCCACTCTTCTGTTGAGGGATACCTGGGTTCTTTCCAGCATCTGGCAATTATAAATAGGGCTGCTATGAACATAGTAGAGCATGTATCCTTATTACATGGTGGGGAATCCTCTGGGTATATGCCCAGGAGTGGTATAGCAGGATCTTCTGGAAGTGAGGTGCCCAGTTTTCGGAGGAACCGCCAGACTGCTTTCCAGAGTGGTTGTACCAATTTGCAACCCCACCAGCAGTGGAGGAGTGTTCCTCTTTCTCCGCACCCTCTCCAACACCTGCTGTCTCCTGAATTTTTAATCTTAGCCATTCTGACTGGTGTAAGATGAAATCTTAGGGTTGTTTTGATTTGCATTTCCCTAATGACTAATGAAGTGGAGCATTTTTTAAGATGCTTCTCCGCCATCCGAAGTTCTTCAGGTGAGAATTCTTTGTTTAACTCTGTACCCCATTTTTTAATAGGGTTGTTCGGTTTTCTGGAGTCTAACTTCTTGAGTTCTTTATATATATTGGATATTAGCCCTCTATCTGATGTAGGATTGGTGAAGATCTTTTCCCAATTTGTTGGTTGCCGATCTGTCCTCTTGATGGTGTCCTTTGCCTTACAGAAACTCTGTAACCTTATGAGGTCCCATTTGTCAATTCTTGCTCTTAGAGCATACGCTATTGGTGTTCTGTTCAGAAACTTTCTCCCTGTACCGATGTCCTCAAGGGTCTTCCCCAGTTTCTTTTCTATTAGCTTCAGAGTGTCTGGCTTTATGTGGAGGTCCTTGATCCATTTGGATTTGAGCTTAGTACAAGGAGACAAGGATGGATCAATTCGCATTCTTCTGCATGCTGACCTCCAGTTGAACCAGCACCATTTGTTGAAAAGGCTATCTTTTTTCCATTGGATGTTTTCAGCCTCTTTGTCGAGGATCAAGTGGCCATAGGTGTGTGGGTTCATTTCTGGATCTTCAATCCTGTTCCATTGATCCTCCTGCCTGTCACTGTACCAATACCATGCAGTTTTTAACACTATTGCTCTGTAGTATTGCTTGAGGTCAGGGATACTGATTCCCCCAGATTTTCTTTTGTTGCTGAGAATAGTTTTAGCTATCCTGCAAAGCCACACAAAGATCCAACAAAGAAAGAGAACTTCAGACCAATTTCCCTTATGAACATCGATGCAAAAATACTCAACAAAATTCTTGCCAACCGAATCCAAGAACACATCAAAACGATCATCCACCATGATCAAGTAGGCTTTATCCCGGGAATGCAGGGTTGGTTCAATATACGGAAATCCATCAATACAATCCACTACATAAACAAACTCAAAGAACAAAATCATATGGTCATTTCATTGGATGCTGAAAAAGCATTTGACAAAATTCAGCATCCTTTCATGCTTAAAGTCTTGGAGAGAACAGGAATTCAAGGCCCATACCTAAACATAGTAAAAGCAATATACAGCAAACCGGTAGCCAGCATCAAACTAAACGGAGAGAAACTTGAAGCAATCCCACTGAAATCAGGGACCAGACAAGGCTGCCCCCTTTCTCCTTATCTTTTCAATATTGTACTTGAGGTACTAGCTCGGGCAATTCGACAACATAAGGAGGTCAAAGGGATACAAATTGGAAAGGAGGAAGTCAAACTATCATTATTTGCAGACGACATGATCGTCTACCTAAGTGACCCAAAGAACTCCACTAGAGAGCTCCTACAGCTGATAAACAACTTCAGCAAAGTGGCAGGTTACAAAATCAACTCAAGCAAATCAGTGGCCTTCCTATACTCAAAGGATAAGCAGGCTGAGAAAGAAATTAGGGAAATGACCCCCTTCACAATAGCCACAAACAGTATAAAGTATCTTGGGGTGACTCTTACCAAACATGCGAGAGATCTGTATGGCAAGAACTTCAAGACTCTGAAGAAGGAAATGGAAGAAGACCTCAAAAAATGGGAAAACCTCCCATGCTCATGGATCGGTAGAATCAATATAGTTAAAATGGCCATTTTGCCTAAAGCACTATACAGATTCAATGCAATACCCATCAAAATCCCAACTCAATTCTTCACAGAGTTAGAAAGAGCAATTATCAAATTCATCTGGTGATGTCTTTTATAATTTACTTCATATCTAGTTGAATAAATCTCCATGAAAAGAGCACCATGAAATCTCTTCTCTTGAAGGACCTATTCAAGTTGTATGTAAGCTAAACCTTCCTGAATGAGGACATTTTGGTTTATGGAGGTGTCTTTAAGTGAAATTAGCATACAAAACTTCCCATACCCAATTACCGACAGAATGTGAATACTGTAAGAACTAATCACATATCCGTACACCCCATAATATATTGTCCAGTAAACACAGTGAAGTCATCTGAAGCACAGGTTAATGATAAATCAGATAGCAAACTATTGTTCCAATTTGACTACAAAGCATAGAAGTAAGAATTGAAGATTGAAGATATAAGGAAGATCTTATATAGATATAAGATTGAAAATAAGGAAGACAAAACCTATCATTGATGCTCTACAATCCTGAACATTATAACAGAGAGTTATGTGATCTATTAATGAACTCACTATAAAATCAAATCTTTTTGGTATAGGATTTTTTACTACAATTCACAGAATCAGAAGGAAAGAGAATAGTTTGCATCTAGTCATTTTATATATATATATATATATATATATATATATATATATATGAGGATAGTTTGGTTTATGGAGGTGTCTTTAAGTGAAATTAGCATGCAAAACTTCCCATACCCAATTACAGACAGAATGTGAATACTGTAAGAACTAATCACCTATCCTATCATATATATATATATATATATATATATATATATATATATCAAAAACTCATTTAGATATACACAGAGACAAAATAATTGCAGATGATGGCACATATGCACTGAGATTTAGAATACCAGAAATACATAAAAATAGTGTTAGATAAATTTTTCAGATTCATTTGAAATCAGAGAAAACATATTATAAATGTAGATAAAAAATCATTACATTTTTGAGACTGGAAATACTTTCCTTTTAAAATTAATCATTCTATTCATTTACATTGCAAATCATATCCCCCTTCCTGGTTGCCCCTCCAAAAATTCTCCGTCCCACATCTACTCTCTTCCTCCTCCCTTTTACCTCTATGAAAGTGACTCCCCACCCACCTGTCCACTCCTGTACTTTTACTCCAGCATCCCCCTATGCTGCAGCATCAAATCTCCTCACGACCAAGAGCCCTTCCTCCGTTGATGTTAGGCAAGGCTATCCTCTGCTACATAAGTATTTGGAGTCATGGATCCTTCCTAGGACACCATTGGTTGGAGGTCTAGATATTGTTCTTCCTATAGTGTTGCAATCCTTTCACTTGTATCACAGCCTTTTGGATATACTTAGAGGAATTTTGGTATTCATTAATAAATAGCTCGTTACGTTGTTAGTTGTTTTAAGGTTTTTGCAGGATTATCTTTATCTAATGTCAATTATGTCATATTGTGAAATATTAAATTATGATTTTGAATACAAAATTATTCTATGCTTATATTATATTGACCCCAACAACATAATCCAAAGAAAACCTGTAAAGGAGATTGATAAATCACACATTCTATATGGATGAATATACATAATTTATATTCTTTTGCTATAAATCTTTCAAATGCATGTCTGTATGTATTTTAAAGTATGTTATATATTATAGGATCAATCTAAAAATATTTAAGTCAGTATGTACATATTTATCTCTATCTTACAACTGATGTTAAAAAACAAACATAGAAGTTTAACGTATTTGAAAGATTAATGTTTTGTGGCTATAACTCTAATTTGCTTGAGAGACAAATCAGGAGAAAGGACTAATTAAATAATCAAAAATTATTTATTATTATTATTATTATTTATTTGAAGGGGATTCAGCTTAGAATTTGTTCTAAGACTTGCTCAATAGAAAGAACAATAATTCTACAATCTTTTAATATTCTTTCATATAAGCAAGTAACGAAAGGTATTTCCAAAAATGAATTAATGTTCCATCTCTTACTGAATTTGTATAACTATAATAAGAACTTGTTACCACAGAAATATAATATTTGAGGATATGGTCTAGATATTCTTATCATTTTAATTACTTTTTCACAGGATATAAATTCACATTTACTTTAAAGTTAATACCACTATATGATACCCTAATATAAATTTATTTTCCATTGATCTAGTAAATTGATACTAAATTCACTTTCTTGAATAGTTTAAAACACTGACTGCTATAGCATTTTGCCTTTTGTGAGCATAACCGGAAAGAGATAAATCATGTTTGTATTTCCAAATTCATTAATTTATATTTGTTCAAAGACTGAAGTAGACAAAGAACATGTTGAAACCCATAGGGCAATTATTACCTTTGAGACAAGCTCCAGATTTTAGTGATGATAAATCTCTAACAATCTTTTAATATCTTGTATTTGACAAGGATTAATAAATTTAACAAGCCTCGAATTCCACACATTGCACTAATTCTTAAGTATCCACAAGAGAATACAACAGCCCTAAACTTCACTTAGTACAAAGGCTAATGTTGAAGATAAAATGTATAAAGTTTTAAGGTTGCAAAGCCAATTATTAACTATTGTTCAATGAGTATTTCTTTTCTCTTTTTTACCCTTTGTTCAAAGGCATATTTTATTTTCTCTGTGGACATTAACATAAACATAAAGTAAAGAAACTCTCAGAGCACTACTCGATATAATTAACACATGGAGATATTTTTTAACCAATAATATTTTGCCCTATGAAGCCTAAAGAAGGAATACTATATAATTAGGAGTAAAATGATAAGTTTATTAGGAATCCTTAAAAAGTACCACAATTTTGGATACTCTGAAGGTTCATGTAGCTATAGAAAGTCCCCCTGCTGATGAGCCCAAATTCTATCGATAGTATTTCCCATGGTGAAGTCACTACTCATTTTTATTTTTAGAAACCATAATTGAAGAGGTGTTTTGTTTTGAAGCATAGATAGGTATCATTTCTTCATGAGAATAGGGGTGGTAGATAGGGCTTCAAAGAAAAGGAAATATGGTCATTTTGTTAAAATGAATTATTAAGGGGAAATTTTTCTTTAAAAGAACTGTTTTCCCTAGGTGGGGAATTGCACAATCCTATTAGGCTTGTGCTAATGCAGTAAAAAGTATCACAGGTTCCAAGGCACACAAAGAGGAGGAAAGCTAAGAAAACTGGGAGTCAGAAATTATTTAGCACCCCCTAAAATGGTCTACTGATTGCTGAACAAGAGTCACTTACACAAAGGATGATAGAATGTCCCTTCCTATTGCCAGGGCATCCCAAACTATACCCAGTGAGATGACAATTATGAAAGGAGAGTGGTGTAACCAAGGACATTGCTTAGAATAGTCAATGTGAGAGCAACATGGAGAATGACTTTTAAGGAGTCCATGTCAATTACCTATATGACCCTACTTTTCATTATGTAGTAAGCTTAAACAAACCATATATTCTTACAGAAAGAGGACAGATTATCCCATTAACTGAAAACTAAAGTACATAAATGTACATAACAATAAAGTACTATTTCATGATTAAGTATGGGTATTGCCTGTATCAATACTCTCTCTCATAATATCTCATTCCTCAAATACCTATAGGTCCTTTATAATATTTATCAATTGTTTGAACAATTCACACATTAATACAATGTATCTTGACTGTTTTCCTCACTCAATCTCTGCTTCAAGTACTGATTGCAACATATCTCCCTTCCAATTCCATATCTTCACTTTAACCTTTAGTTTTTAAACCACAGAGTCTAATTGATGTCCCTTACATCCATTTGGACATGAGATTAGACACTGGATCATGGACAACCACCAAAAAAGAACTCCACCACCAAAGGAATATGATGCTCCTTTTGTTATTACTCATTGACTTCCAATAGCTCTACAGGTAGGAGTGGAGACTGTTGTCTTCTCCTCTATCTAAGCTATTATTTTTCCCTGTTAAATGTGAGAGCACTTAGTGTCTTCTCTTCTAGTTGTTTGAAATATATAGTATAAAAAAATTGTTAATCTGCTGTTCAGTAGCAGTAAAAGGCTTATTGCTACTATCTTTCTTATAGCTGACAACTTTCATCCAGGATAGATGTTCTACATGTACCCATGTTCAAGTCTTAGGACATTAAGAACTAATATAATGGATTATGTTGAGAGGATAGAAAGATATGTGGGTGATGAAAGGCAGATTTACCATTTTATTACTCACCCAAAGTTTCCTTTGTGCCTATTACCACTTCAAGCATCTACTTTTGAAATGTGGACAAGCTAATAAAAAAACAAATTAAAACAAGTGATCATAAAGATCATTTAAGACAGTAAATACTGAAAGGCATTAAAGCAGGAGTCTCAACAGCCTATGCAACCACTGACGTGCTCAACGAAAACCATGCTAAGGTTGGATAGTGGCTGAAAATAGAACAGCAAGAAATTACAGAGGTTAGGTTTTGTCATTCAAATGCAGTATTGTGCTTGCAAATGGCATGGACATAGTGCAGTAAAAAAGATCAAAACACTAGAGGTCTCAGGGAACATGGAGAGGAGGATAATTTATAGGAAAATATATGACATGACTAAACATTATAAGCATACAACATGGTTTATGAAACACTGTTACAAGAGAGTACAATGGGGGGGGATGACTCTAGGGAGGAAGATGTGTGTAGAGGAAGTTGAATGAATTAGATGAAGAGTTAGTTGAGCTGAAGAGATTAAAGGATTATAAATATTTGGTGGAGAGATGATTGGGGCTATCTAGGTGCAATATATTATAATTGCTTGACCTTCTCTGACTGGGAATTGCATTAGTTATCAGGAGAACACTTTGATGCAAGAGAAAATGTTTACTTTATACATTCAAAGGTGCGTTCAGTCAGAATATTGATATTAGAAAAAAAGGTTTCATGCTCTACTCAAAGGAGATGTATATAGGATTTTACATGGTTTTCAACTTGGATGAGACTAAACTCTTTATTCTAAAATATATGGAACAAGTTTTAATCTATTTTTCGAAATAGAGTGAAAGTGTTGGTATCACAGCAGATTCTGAATTTTGATAGTTTAGTGAGCAGTGCTGTGTAAATTCTATAAAATTGTAGAACATTTGTGAACATTTAAAAAATGCTTTATTTGCAGTCATTCTTATTGTTTTTATTTTTTGAATATTTTATAAATAAGTATAGTATTTCTATAATTACTACATGTTCCACTCCTCCCATGTCTTCTCATCACTCTCAAGTTTATAATCTCTATTCATTATTTCTATTTAAATTATATTATATATATATATGTATCCATACCAATAAATATTAATATGTGCATGTGTTTCTGTTTGATAACTTGGGAATAGATAACCTATCAACGGTCTAGTATATAGAGAGAAAATGAATTCTCTAATCAGCAGCAGTTTTTGTTTGTAGATCATCATCTACATTTAGGCCCCTGAGAAATTTGTCTCATTCATATTTGCATATCAATGTGTTTGATATGTAAAACATATGCAGGTCTTATTTAGATAATTATTCTGTTTAGACATCTTTGGTACAGTATCCCTCTATGTCTATAAGCCACTGTCCAGCAGTGGTTACTCTGATCCCTTGCCTCTGTCAATATTTTCTAGTCTTCTTTATGATATTTTTTTCAGCTTTAGGTCTCAAAGTTGGGTTAGACACATTGTTTGGGTTTTGGTAACCATGACCGCCTGTTCTCTGCATTTTATCTAGTTGTATATCTGTATCATAAACTATCTAAAAATGACCAATGTCCCAGTTATAGAAAAATCCCTTTTCAAGTTTTGGTCAGATGAGTCAAAATGTTACCTAAACCAATTTAAACTTATAAACAGTGTTATCTTGGGTACTTGTAAGTTGAAGATAATTTTCTATTGCTGAAGACTCCTTTTATTTCAGACCCAGAACTTGGAAAAATTGAGCTAGAAATGAATTAGAAGCATCCGACTTTAGGAGTAGCTCTCAGAGTAAACAAAGTTTCTATGCAATATTCAATGGGAGAAACAAAACCAATTGTGAAAAGCAGCTATACATTCTATGAAACACAAAAAATATGGCCACCCAGGTAAGATATTTCCAATGATGACACTTTTGTCTTGGGCCATCCTATGGCTATTTAGTTAAACTTAAGGTCTATTTAATAGGAGAAATGTTTGCCCAATACTGTAAACTTAGATACTATAAATATGTGTGTGTGTGTGTGTGTGTTTGTGTGTGTGCATGTGTGTGTATTTGTGTGTGCATGTGAGTGGTGTGTGCATATATGTCATATATGTATATGTAGATATAGCTAATAAGCCAACATATGCCCATAATTATAATGTAAACTTCTCTTTCAATAGTTATAAAACTAAATTAGGCTTAGTGTATAAGTTAAAGTAAATGCAAACTATGAGATGACAAATAAGTCTAATAAAGAGGACAATAATCATTCCATAAGTTGAATAAATGTCTAAAGTTAAGTTTTAATTTTATTCTTATATAATCAGTGTTATAGTCAGTCATTATTTGGTTTGTTGTGTTTATTACTTATTATAGTTTCAAAATGCAACAATTGATCAGACATATTTTCCTTTACTTGATATTACAATAGTGATGGAATTTCTTATTTTATGTGTATAATTTTAAAACATATTTCCCATAAGAATTAATAGATAATTGAAGTACATTAACAATAAACTAGGGTATGCATGCATGAATGGGGCTGAAAATGCAATGTTTTTATTTGTAAACAAAAATACTCCAAAAAATTTAAAAATATATGATATCCTGACAGGTAACTGTAGAGGGACAAATAAAAGACAGGAGAAATAAAATATTAGAACTGTCAAGCCTGTCAGAAAATATTAAGAAGTATACCAGTGTTTTTAAGCAGAAAGAATAGTGTTCAAGACTACTTAAAACTGAGAAAATGAAAGCTGTGTCAGGAATCTGGCCCACAGTTCCTGAATGCTTCTGAAGGAAATGGACAATTCTTGGTCTAGCAAGGGCAGGGCAAAATAGAACTCATTTTCATGAAGAGGGCTCTGTACAAGATATTCTTCTGTGCAGCAGAAAAATCAGTCCTGAGAAATATGTCCTTTCTTCCAAAGGCATCAACCATATTACAATTTCTGTCATCTAAGATGCCTTGGAAATGTCCCTGAAGATGGAACCATGAGGATAAATTATGATTGTGAATTCCCTCTCTTTATGTCACACTCATAGAAGAAGAGACAAGGATTAAAGAAAGTGACTCAAATTAAGATAGATGAAATATAAAGGAGGAAGTTAGTTCTGCAAGAAGGGAATGTATGATATGGCCTTCTGTGATGGTCGTTGCTAAATGGAAGTGATCAGGGAGCTGCTAACTGAGACACAAAGATATTATGCATTTTATCGTATTAGAACAGAAGTGAACTGGATTGTAATTTCAGGGGAAAGTGGTAAATGGAGCTAAACTCATGGAGAGAGATTCTATGTTTGCAGAGCTTACAGAAGGGAGGACAGTTCCAATTACATTCCTAAGAAAGCCTGGGTTTAAGGCAGTTCATTCTTGAAGTCAGTCATGGAGAAGAGAATCTGCTTTATCTGTAGATCCAGGCTTCAGAAGGTAAACTTCAGTTCTATTTCAGCAATGATATTTTTCCTTGAAAATTTGTAGTTTAGAATTTGGGATAAATTTATTTTGTTTTTTTATTTTTTTATTTTTTTGCCCAAAGGTATTCCCATTAGCAGATAATGAAGCAGAGATCAGTTAATCTACTCTCCCAAGAAAACAGCCTTGACAGGATTCAAACTGAGATTTTTCCATGCTACTTACAGTTGTATTAGTCTTGTCTTTAGATTTTTTTTTCTTTCTTAAAGTCCTCACAAGAGCTAAATATATTGATGTGCAGATCTGGTCAAAAAGAGAGATTGAAAAGGCCAATGGGAGTATTTTAGCAAGAGAAGATCAATTTGTCAGACTTGACATGAATCACGGAACAGATTTACTTTCCCTGGATGATTAAGCAATATAACTACTACTGAGCAGCGCCATTTACTTACTGCCATGCAAAACAGATGGATTAATGTCTTCGCAGTCAACCCATGTTTTAAAAATTAACTATGATCAAAAACAGCAACAACAAAAACAAACAAGCAAGCACACAAATAAATAAACCAAAAGAATCTTAGCAATCCTGGTTCTAAGAAGGACATTACGAGCTTGAATTCTTGGACTTCCCTTCAACACTTTCTTTATCTAGAATTATGTCTAGTAGGACTCAGCAAATGTCTTCTTAAAATGTTTGAGAAGAGTTTTCGTGTTAGAATCCATAGCAAAACATAAGAAGCAATCATGTTTATATATTTTCAATTGTATACATAGGGATGAAATAGATATTGATTTCTCTGATGAAAACAAATAAGAACTTTAGTTGTATTCTATTCAATCTTTTCAACACTTCTTGAAGGAAAAGAATTCTTCTTGAACTCGAGTTTATTGTGCTTTAATCTAATTTAATCTGAATTGTCCTAGAGTTTTGTGTTTACAAAGACAATGATATTATGGCTCTCAAAATTCTGTTGAACATTTTAAAATAATTTATTTATATTACAAGCATGTTGTATTTGTCCTTACATTCCATAATTAATTATGAAATTATTCAGATATGAAAATTATAAAGATATTCTTTGTTATTATTTATCATACAATTAAGTTATCGGTATGAATTTCAAAATTGATATTACTATTAGAAACTTTGATGGCTATCTGATTTTAGATAATATATTAATGTGTACATGTTTAAATACCAAATTTAAAATGAGTAATTGCATGGATAAATATGTAAGTTACTTTTCACTACATGATGTTAATTTTAAATACTTTGATTTATATATATATATATAAATATTTGATATTTTAACTTAGGTAATAATTTATATTTATTAATTATACATTACAATGTTTTTCAGTATTAAATCAAGACTAACATATTCCTGAATTTCAAGGATACAATATCAATAACAATATCTAAAATTACAAAACAACACATCCTACAACAAATAATACCTTGACCTTGACCTAAAATCACTTAATTTTCCTGTTATTTTTCATGAATTTTCTGGGTGTTGTTCCAAGCATGATATTAGGAGTTTAGGGGACGTTTTCATTACATGGAGTAGTATGTTGATAGTAATCATCAAAGAACTGAAAGTTGTAAATAGGGATATGGTGGCACAGCCCAATTTCTTGGAATCTATTTGACTTTCTTTACTTAATCATGCTTTGAAGTGATGCTTTGAAGTGATGCTGGTATAAAGGGAGTGAAGGTGGTGAAAAAATAATAGAAGATATGCATTAGGAAATTCACACATCATTTAAGTGAATTCTCTTAGACTCATAAATATTAAACTGAAAAATAATGCATGAAATGTTAGAATTTTTGAATATCTTAATAATGACCCAATATTGTTTGAGTGTGGTCAAATTACTAGTCTCATTTGGGGAAGTGAATATCCTTTACTCATGCAATATTTATGATAAGTTTGAAACAAAAACATAGTACTCCTATTTGTTTAATGGAGAAAAAGGTAATGATACATAACAATGCTACATTTAATCATTTATATTTATACAAGCAAAATACAAATCAAACTGAGTTGTGGCTAGTATTCTAATATTTAGAATTTTTAATATTGAAGAGGATTATTTATTTATCACATTTATTCCTTAAAATTTTTAATTGCAAGTTTATCTATATTTCTTGAAATCATTTTAATAAAACCTTAATTTAATATTACTTATACTTCAGAATATATAAAGCTTTGTATCCTGTTTATTATAAACTCCTTATTTTAATTCTGACACTAACCAGGAAGCAACATCAATAAATTAATATGCACATTAAAATTGTATGGTTTAATAAATACAATTAACAGGAAGCTTCTAAGTTCCTTCTAAGTAAAATTTATCATTTATTTATCCCATAAAATGGGGAAACCTCTGCTGTTTAGTTTAACACATGCATAGAAGAAACTGAAGTACTTAGCTGATATGGTTGAATTAGTATTTTTAATCATAAGTTCCATGCAGGATTGTTATTCTGCTCCAAGTAGACACTGATATTAGTTTTATAGACTATGGAAAATAGAATGTACTGCAATCTTGAGAAGGAGAAGGACTGTGTAGTATGTAGGTCATTCTTAAAATTAGAACATAAAAATCAAACTGCAGCAAAGCATGCCATATTTCAACAATGCTCTGTAAACATCAGATAATAGACCAGAAACAAATTCCTTCTGCAAATCCCAGTTTATCTCTTCCAAAGTTATTTCAATTAATGAATATGCACTGTCCAGTGAGTGAGAGTTTAGCAACATGCTTCAGGATTAAGACCTGGCATCTTTTACTAATTCTCTCATGGCACTATTCAATTTCACTGCAAGGGTCTCTTCTATGTTTCTCACCAAAAGGTCTGGTTGTTTTACAGTGGTTATGAATATGCACATGAAAACTTCCTTTGTACCTGCTATAGTAGCAATATGTCACCTGTCACTGACTCTTCATGTTGTTTGCTTATTTCAAAAAACTTTCATTATTGAAAAAGCATTATTAAATGTTTAATCTGTTCAGTATGTTGTGGTATGTGCACGTGTGTGTGTGAGAACATATAGGGGTTTGGGGGTATAAATGTGTGTGTGTGTGTGTGTGTCTGTGTGTGTGTGTGTGTGTGTGTGTTTTGTAAGTAAAAGAATGCCAGAGTTAGAGAATGATGACAATATCAGAAACAATTTACTCCTCAGCACACTGCCATGATGAACAAGCACTACAAAATATACACTTAAAAATGAAAATATAGAAAATAATCATTAAAAGTATTATACCTCACGTTAAGGTTTTAATTTCCGTTATCATAATTTTGAGAAAAGGCAGATTGAACTTCACCAATTAGATATACTTATATCCTGCCACAAGAAACTGCAAAGCAGGCAATAACCTAATAATATTTTTTGTTATATGACTCTCGTCAGAGACATAATCCCTTGGATGCATCTAAGATTTAACACATTACTAATAATTTTTTTCAGTAGGGAAGCTTGTACATTCTCAGAAGAAATGTATATGCACTTATGGAGCAAAGAGATTCATTTCATGGTAATTGTTTATCATCTTTCTTTGGTTTTGTGAAAGTTGAAAAATCCTGATTCAGCTACTTAATGAAAACCCTTTATTTTTTGTAAACATAAATTAAAGAACATCTATGAATTGGAAAAAAGTTACCAAGTTCCAACAACTAGGTAGTGTATAAGCAAAGACTGAAGTTAGATATTAATATAGCTTCATTGTAAAGAAGGAGAATAGGCAGATGTCATTTCAGGATCATATGGTAAAAGGAGCAAGCCCCAAAAGTTGCCTTCACTAAGAGAATGTAATCTGAGACAGATGTAATCACGTTTCTGAAATGGATTATTTTAAACTGTCCCTTGGACAGCACATGCTAATGAGGCTGTGCAGAAAGGGTAACACTCCTGCATTGCTGGTGGGAGTGCTAACTTGTATCATCATTCTGGAAATCAATTTGGTGGTTTCTGAAAAAATGAGAGTAGTTCTTTCTCAAGACCTACCTATACAACTCCTAGGAAAACACCCAAAAGATACTTCACCATTCCACAAGAACACCTGCTAAACTGTGTTCACAGCACCTTTGTTCATAAAAGACGGAAAATTAAAACAACCTAGATGTCCCTCAACAGAAGAATGGATAAAGAAAATGATGCTGATTTAAACAATGGAATATTAGTCAGCTAGTAAAAACAAAGTCATCTTAAATTTTGTAGGCAAGTGGATGAAACTAGAAAATATCATCCTGAATGATGTATCCAAGGCTCAAAAAGACAGGCATTGTATGTGCACACTTCTATGTAGGTATTAGCCATAAAGCACAACATAATTACACTACAATCCACAGAAATAAAGAAGCCAAATAACAAGAATGGTCCAAGGGAGGATGCCTGAATCCTCAGAAGAGAACATAAAATAGTCAGCAAAACTAGATAGGAGGGAACTGGATGGGAGAAGGGAGGATGAAGGGAGCAGGGCAGGAGGGTAATCAAATGTAGAGAGAAGGGGAAAGAGAATCAAAATGGGGGGGGGGGGCAGGACAGTGTATCTATAGGAAGCATCAGAGACCTAGGACAGGAGGATGTCTCAGGGTGCTATGAGGGCTAGTCTAGACAATAAGGGCTGAGACTTCTAGCAGTGGAGGATTTAGATACTGAAATGGGTAACTTCTGTAGAGAGGCAGAACTCCTAGTGGAGGGATAAGTACAGTAACCCACCTATATACCTACATGCTGTGCATGTACAAAGAGCTGAGAGAGATGGAAGGGCCAATCAATAGCCTGCCAAATCTGAAATGCACTCCATAGGCAAGAACCAACCAATGAGCATTATTAATGATACTCTGTTTTATTTGCAGAAAAGATATGCATACCATAACTGTCCTCTAAGAGACTCCATCCAGTAGCCAATGGAAACAAATAAAGAGACCCCCAGCCAAACATTAGATGGATCTTAGAGAGTCTCATGGAAGAGTTGGGGAAAGGACTGAGGGATATGAAGATGACAGGGATTCTACAGAAAGACCAGCAGCATGGTCAACCAACATGCATCTTTGTAGGCTCTGAGACTAAACCATCAAGCAAAGAACAGACATTGGCTGTAGCAATGGTCCCCCATACATATTTAGCAGAATTGTACCTTGCTCTTCATGCAGAACCCCCAACAATTGAAGCAGGTTCTATCCCTAATTTGCTTGCCTGCCTATGGATCCCATTCCCCTAGCTGGTCCACAAAGTCTGTCTGTCATAGGAGAAAATGTGTCTAGTCCTCTAGTCTTACAGTTACTTGATATGTGTGTACATGGAGCAGACACACA
Organism: Apodemus sylvaticus; assembly: GCF_947179515.1. Classification (NCBI taxonomy): domain Eukaryota; kingdom Metazoa; phylum Chordata; class Mammalia; order Rodentia; family Muridae; genus Apodemus; species Apodemus sylvaticus. Next base: position 22,708,943 of record NC_067487.1, read on the forward strand.
CAGGGGTAGCTCCCCCTTCTCTGAAGAGAAAAGGGGATTGGAAGGAGGATCTTATAAGAAGTTACAGGGAGGAGAGGAAAGCTGATATTGGAATGTAAGTGAACAACTAGTAAATTAATAAAAAATAAAAATAATAATAAATTAAAATGTCCTTTGATAATTTGTAACTGAAAGTAACTTTTATTTAGGTAATAAAGTAAATATGGAGCACATAGGTGGTTTGCTGCCAGCCTGCTGGTCATGGGGCCTGTGTCCTCAGCAGGAGCAACAGAGGGAGTAACTCCCTGTGGCCATCTTCGCTGCATGCCAGGGCAGAAAAACATCACTAGGTACTGAATTATCCTGAGCTTAAGATCTCTGGGGGTGCAAATCACCAGGGGTCTGCATGTGCCCAGGACCTGAGCACATAGGCAGTTCATCTGCCAGCCGGTCTGTCGTGGGGCCTGTGTCCTACCATGAAAGCTAGAAGATCCTGGGCAGAGCTCATACAGACTCTAAGAGAACACAAATGCCAGCCAAGACTACTATACCCAGCAAAACTCTCACTCACTATAGATGGAGAAACCAAGATATTCCATGACAAAACCAAATTTACACAATATCTTTCCACAAACCCAGCCCTACAAAGGATAATAGGGGAAAAACACCATTACAACGAGGGAATCTATACCCTGGAAAAAGCAGGGTATTAAACTTCTTTCACCAAACCCAAAAGAAGATAACCACACAAGTATAAAATTAACACCAAAAATGATAGGAAGCAATAACCACTACTCTTTAATATCTCTTAAAATCAATGGACTCAATTCCCCAATAAAAAGACATAGACTAACAGACTGGTTATGTAAACAGGACCCTACATTTTGCTGCATACAGGAAACACACCTCAGTGTCAAAGACAAAAACTACCTTAGAGTAAAAGGCTGGAAGACAATTCGACAGGCAAATGTTCTCAGGAAACAAGCCGGAGTTGCCATTCTAATATCAGATAAAATTGGCTTTCAACCTAATTCATCAAAAGAGACATAGAGGACACTCCTTGCTGGTCAAAGGAAAAATCCAACAAGAAGAACTCTCAATCCTGAACATCTATGCTCCAAATATAAGGGTGCCTTCATTCATAAAAGAAACTTTACTAAATCTCAAAGCACACATTGCACCTAACACAATAATTGTGGGTGATTTCAACACTCCACTCTCATCAATGGACCAGTCAGAAAAACAGAAACTAAACAGGGAGACAGTGAAACTAATTGAAGCTTTGGACCAATTAGATTTAACAGATATCTATCTATCTATTATCTATCTATCTATCTATCTATCTATCTATCTTTCTATCTATCTAGATAGAACTTTTCATTCCAAAGCAAAAGAATATACCTTTTTCTCAGCACCTCATGGTACCTTCTCCAAAATCAATTATATAGTTGGTCACAAGACAGACCTCAACAAATATAAGAAGATTGAAATGATCCCATGCCTCCTATCAGATCACTATGGAGTAAAAGTAGTCTTTAATTACAATAAAAACAACAGAAAGCCCACATGGAAACTAAAAAATACTCTACTCAATGGTACCTTGGTCAAGGAAGAAATAAAGAAAGAAATCAAAGATTTTTTAGAATTTAGCAAAAATGAAGGCATAAATACCCAAATCTATGGGACACAATGAAAGCAGTGATAAGAGTAAAACTCATAGCTTTGAGTGCCTCCAAAAAGAAATTGGAGAGAGCATACACTAGAAGATTAACAGAACAAAGGAAGAGTGGCCCCTTGTTCTGGAAAGACTCAATGAAGCAGTACTCAGCAAAACCAGAACGGGGAAGTGGGAAGGGGTGGGTGGGAGGACAGGGGGAGAGAAGGGGGCTTACGGGACTCTTTGGGAGTGGGGAAATCATTTGAAATGTAAATAAAAAATATATCGAATAAAAAAAAGATTCAAAAAAAAAAACCACTTCTAAGTGAGATTCAAAAAAAAAAAAAAAAAAAAAAAAAAAAAAGAAGCTAATTCACCTAGTAAGAGAAGAAGGCAGGAAATCATCAAACTCAAGGCTGAAATCAATCAAGTAGAAACTAAGAGAACCATACAAACAATCAACAAAACCAGGAGTTGGTTCTTTGAAAAAATCAACAAGATAGATAAACCCTTAGCCAGACTAACCAAAGGGCACAGAGACAGCATCCAAATTAACAAAATTAGAAATGGAAAGGGAGATATTACAACAGAAATCGAGGAAATTCAAAAAATCATCAGATCCTACTACAAAAGCCTATACTCAACACAACTGTAGAATCTGGAGGAAATGGACAATTTCTTAGACAGATACCAAATACCAAAATTAAATCAGGATAAAATGGACCATCTAAACAGACCCATAACCCCTAAAGAAATAGAAGTGGTCATAAATAGCCTTCCGATCAAAAAAAGCACAGGACCAGATTGTTTTAGTGCAGAATTCTATCAAACCTTCAAAGAAGACTTAACACCAATACTCTTCAAACTATTCCACCAAATAGAAAAGAAGGAACACTACCCAACTCCTTCTATGAAGCCACAATTACGCTGATATCAAAACCACACAAAGATCCAACTAAGAAAGAGAATTTCAGGCCACTTTCCCTTATAAATATCAATGTAAAAAATACTCAATAAAATTCTTGCCCACCGAATCCAAGAACACATCAAAATGATCATCCACCATGATCAAGTAGGCTTCATCCCAGGGATGCAGGGATGGTTCAATATACGGAAATCCATCAATGCCATCCACTACATAAACAAACTCAAAGAACAAAACCACATGATCATTTCATTAGATGCTGAAAAAGCATTTGACAAAATTCAGCACCCTTTCATGCTAAAAGTCTTGGAAAGAACAGGAATTCAAGGCCCATACCTAAACATAGTAAAGCAATATACAGCAAACCGGTAGCCAACATCAGACTAAATGGAGAGAAACATGAAGCAATCCCACTAAAATCAGGGACTAGACAAGGCTGCCCCCTCTCTCCATATCTCTTCAATATACTTCTTGAACTTCTATCTGAAGCAATTAGACAACATAAGGAGGTCAAAAGGATACAAATTGGAAAGGAAGAAGTCAAACTATCACTATTTTCAGATGATATGATAGTATACTTAAGTGACCCAAAATCTCTACTAGAGAACTCCTACAGCTGATAAACAACTTCAGCAAAGTGCATGGCTGCAAAATCAACTCAAGAAAATCAGTAGCCTTTATATATTCAAAGGATAAGCAGACTGAGAAAGAAATTAGGGAAATGACCCCCTTCACAATAGCCACAAACAGAATAAAGTATCTTCTGTGGGGTGATTTGTACAAGGATTTCAACACTGTTTATTGCCCTTTGTATAGAAAAGTATTTTGCACACTAACAAAAATGAGATGTAAATCTCTCAGTCACAAACAAATTTTATCTGAATGATGTTCTCCCTGAAAGATCCACTAGAGCAATTTTAGGACCAAGCTTATGGAATAACCTACCAATATCTGATTGGCTTAAGATACATTCCTAGAAATGGATCCTTTACTCAATAATTGTTGGATGACCAGGAACCAGAGACAAGATAGCTCATGGATATTAGGCAAAACCAAATACTGCTGTTCAGTAAAGGCATACAGCAATAAAATGATTCCTAATGCTATTTTCTTATACCCATGTCCTCAAGAGTCTTCCCCAGTTTCTTTTCTATTAGTTTCAGTGTGTCAGGTTTTATGTGGAGTTCCTTGATCCATTTGGAGTTGAGCTTAGTACAAGGAGATAAGAATGGATCAATTCACATTCTTCTGCGAATATGCCAACTTAATGAAATTAGAATGTGAAAGAAATGCATCCTTCATTATATATGTATATTTATAAATTGTACTCATTTTACATTTTATGAGGATTAAAGAGAGTTGTACACTCATTTTTTAAAAACATTTTAAAAGTCTTCTTTTATTGGATGTTTCTGTTACTTACATTTCAATGTTATCCTCTTTCTGGTGCCCCACCAACCAAAAAGTCCCTACCGCATTCTCTCACCCCTTTCTTCTATGAGGATTTTCTCCCACCCACTCACTTCTGCATTCCTGCCCTCTAATTCTACTACACTGATGTATTGAGCCTTCAATCTCCCCATATTGATGCCCCACAAGACCATCCTCTGCTACATATGCAGAGGTATATAGTCCCTCTATGGTTGGTGGTATAGTACCTGGGAAATATAGGGGTCTGGTTGGTTGATACTGTAGTTCTTCCTATAGGGTTACAAACCCCTTTGGCTCATTAAGTCCTTTGTCTAATTATGCCATTGGGGACATTATTTGGGACCCCGTGCTCAGTCCAATAGTTGGCTGCAAGCATCTGCCTCTGTATTTGTTCGGCTCTGGCAGAGCATCTCAGGATTCAGCTGTATCAGACTCCTGTTAGCAAGCACTTCTTGGCATCTACAATAGTGTCTGGGTTTGGTGACTGTATATGGGATGGATACCCAGTTGGGCCAGTCTCTGAATGGCCTTTTCTTCATTCTCTGCTCCACACTTGGTCTCTATATTTGCTCCTGTGAATACTTTGTTCTCCTTTCTAAGCAGGACCAAAGCACCCACACTTTGGTCTTCCTTCTCCATGGCTTCATGTGGTCTGTGAATTGTATCTTGGGTATTTTGAAATTTTAGGCTAATATCCACTTATCAGTGAGAGTATATCATGTGTGTTCTTTTGTGATTGGGTTACCACAATCAGGATATTTCCTATGCTCATACATTTGTCTAAGAATTTCATGAATTCATTATTCTTAATATCTGAGTAGTACTCCACTATGTAAATGCACCATATTTTATGTATCCAATCCTCTGTTGAAGGGCATTTGGATTGTTTCTAGGTTCTGGCTATTATGAATAAGGAGATTTAGTTTCAGTGTGCCTGGTTTTATGTGGAGGTCCTTGATCCACTTGGAGTTGAGCTTAGTACAAGGAGATAAGAATAGATCAATTCGCATTCTCCTGCATGCTGACCTCCAGTTGAACCAGCACCATTTGTTAAAAAGGCTATCTTTTTTCCACTGGATGTTTTCTGCTCCTTTGTCGAAGATCAAGTGACCATAGGTGTGTGGATTCATTTCTGGGTCTTCAATTCTAGGGGAAAACCCTTGAGGACATGGGCACAGGGGAAAAGCTCCTGAATAGAACACCAATAGCTTATGCTCTAAGATCAAGAATTGACAAATGGGATCTCATAAAATTACAAAGTTTCTGTAAGGCAAAGGACACTGTCAAAAGGACAAAATGGCAACCAACAAATTGGGAAAAAATCTTCACCAATCCTACATCAGATAGAGGGCTAATATCCAATATATACAAAGAACTTAAGAAGTTAGACCCCAGGGAACCAAATAACCCTATTAAAAATGGGGTACTGAACTAAACAAAGAATTTTCACCTGAAGAAATTTGGATGGCCAAGAAGCACCTTAAAAAAATGCTCAACATCATTAGTCATTAGGGAAATGCAAATCAAAACAACCCTGAGATTTCACCTTACACCAGTCAGAATGGCTAAGATTAAAAACTCAGGAGACAGCAGGTGTTGGCGAGGATGTGGAGAAAGAGGAACACTCCTTTACTGCTGATGGGATTGTAAGATGGTACAACCACTGTGGAAATCAGTCTGGCGATTCCTAAGAAAACTGTACATGACACTTCCAGAGGACCTTGCTATACCTCTCCTGGGCATATACCCAGAGGATTCCCCAGCATGCAATAAGGACCCATGCGCCGCTATGTGCATAACAATCTTATTTATAATAGCCAGAACCTGGAAAGAACCCAGATATCCCTCAATGGAGGAATGGATACAGAAAATGTGGTATATATACACAATGGAGTACTATTCAGCAATTAAAAAGCAATGGATTCTGGGCTGGAGAGATGGCTCAGTGGTTAAGAGCACTGACTGTTCTTCTGAAGGTCCTGAGTTCAAATCCCAGCATCCACCTGGTGGCTCACAACCATCTGTAATGAGATCTAATGCTCTCTTCTGGAGTGTCTGAAGACAGCTACAGTGTACTTACATATAATAATAAATAAATCTTTAAAAAAATGACACTGAAAAATTTTATAAAAACGAAAAAAAAAAATAAAAAACTATTCATGAATATTTTAGGCAAATGGTTAGAACTGGAAAATATCCTAAGCGAGGTAACCCAATCACAAAAGAATACACATGGAATGCAATCATTGATAAGTGGATATTAATTAGCCCTGAAGCTCTGAAGATATAATTAGCATATCAAATGATTCCCATGAAGAATGAAGAAGAGGGCACTAATCCTGGAAAGGCTTGATCCAGCATTGTAGGGGAGTACCAGAACAGAGAAAAGGGAGGGGGAAAGATAGGAGAATGGATGGAGAGAAGAGGACTTATGGGACATATAGGGGGATGGGACTGGGAAAGTGGAAAGCTTTTAGAATGTAAACAAAGAATATAGAAAAAAAGGAATAAGGAAGCTGGGAGGTGGTAAGGAGACACAGAATGTGGAATAGTCAGAGGGTGGTTGGGGTTTGGATGGAGTAAAATATGGAGTATAAAAAATAAATTAATAATAGATAAATAAATAAATAAATAAATAAATAAATAAATAAATAAATAAGGCTGCTATGAACATAGTAGAGAACATGCCCTTGTTATATGATAGAGGATCTTCTAGGTACGTGCCAAGGAATGCTATAGCTGGGTCCTCAGGTAATATTATGTCCAATTTTCTGAGGAACTACCAGACTGATATGCAGAGTGGTTGTACCAGGTTACAATCCCATAAACAATGGAGGATGGCATTCTGAATCCTGTGACATGGAATCTCAGGGCTGTTTGATTTGCATTTCCCTAATAATTAAGGTTATTGGACATTTTTGAGGTGTTTCTTGGATATTTTATATTCCTCAGTTGAAAATTCTCTGTTTGACTCTGTACCCCATTTTTAATAGGTCTATTTGATTTTTCTGGAGTCTAGCTTCTTTAGATCGTTGTATATCTTAGATATTAGCCCTCTATCAGATGTAGGGCTGGTAAAGATCTTTTCCTAATCTCTCGGTTGCCATTTTGTTCTAGTAACAGTGTTCTTTTCCTTAAAGAAGCTTTGAAGTTTTATGAGGTCCCATTTGTCAATTCTTGATCTTAGAGCATAAGGCATTGGTATTCTGTCAGGAAAATTTCCTCTATTCCTGTGTGTTCAAGGCTCCCCCAACTTTCTCCCCTACTAGTTTCCATGTATCTGGTTTTATGTGGAGGTCCTTGGTCTACTTGTACTTGAGCTTTTGTACAGGGAGATAAGAATTGGTTGATTTGCATTCTTCTGCATGCTGACATGCAGTTGAACCAGCACCATTTATTGAAAATGCTGTCTTTCCCACTGGAAGGATTTAGCTCTTTTGTCAAATATTAAGTGATCAGGTGTGTGGGTTCATTTCTGGGTCTTCAATTCTATTCCATTGCTCTTCCTGCCTGTCTCTGTACCAATACCATACAGTTTTTTTTTTATTACTATTGCTCTGTAATATAGCTTGAGATCAGGGATAAAGATTCCTCTAGAAGTTCTTTTACTGTTGATAATAGTTTTTTCTATACTGGTTTTTTTTTGTTATTCCGAATGAATTTGCAAATTGCTCTTTCTAACTCTATGAAAATTGCACTCTCTAATCAGAAAATTTATACAAAAGTTCATATAACCAAAAGAAAACTTAATTCATAACTCATAGGCTTTGATTTTCTGCAAGTAATACAGGAGTGAGATATAATATTATTTATTTATATTATAATATAAATAATGTTATATATAGCATGCAAAAATGTGAATCATTTGATTAGAAAATATAAAGCAATTATTTGCAAGCAGACATATATTTGTTTACTTTCAATGTGTCACAAGGCTTAGGAAAAAACTGTATTTGAAAATTATCTGTAGAAAATATAGGTCAGATTATAATAGACAATAATGATTCTGGGATGATATGTCTTAACATTAGATACTTGATGCCTCAGTGAATTAATTTATCATTATGTTGCAGAATTGCACTTTAATTTTGATTGAGATCTTTAGAATTGTCATTTGTATCTCTTGGACAATATTTTACTTAAATGCTAATCTATGTATAAGCATTTAAATGTATATTTAATAGTTATTGACATAAGTAGGAAGGGTAGGTAATAACTTTAAAAACTGAAAAACTGATATCTAGGGCTAAATCCAGTGCCTGCTCATGAAAAAAAATCTATGAATTTTTTATCATGAGTAAACTGAAAGTACAAATATTTAGAATCATCAATCAAAATAAATTGCCTGAGAACAAATATTTGCATAGTAGAATCTTAAGTATATGAAAATTCCTACTCCTTAGTATTCTATGAAAGAAAAATTACAGATTTTAACAGATAAAATGAATGCAGGTCATATTATAGAACGTAATACAATAGAAGAATGATGGAAGACTATTATATAAATTTTTGGTCATGAAGTTGAGAATATGTGTGTGTGAGTGTGTGACTCACTAATAAGTGGATATTTGCCTGGAAAACTGGAATACCCAAAACATAATCCACACATCAAATGAGGTACAAGAAGAACGGAGGAGTGGCCCCTGGTTCTGGAAAGACTCAGTGTAGCAGTATAGGGCAAAACCAGAACAGGGAAGTGGGAAGGGATGGGTGGGAGAACAGGCGGAGGGAAGGGGGTTGATGGGACTTTTAGGTTGTGGGGGACCAGGAAGGGGGAAATCATTTGAAATGTAAATAAAAATACAACAAATAAAATTTTAAAAAATTATTCATTTTAGACCATAATTTGATATCTTGATAAGAAATCTTTCAAAATACAGTCTCAGAAAGCACTAGAGTCTCATGTTTTGAGATTCAAAAGTAATTTGCTTTTGATGAAAATGCAATTCTAATTATTTTAAGATGTTAGGAAAAACAAAGTCATATATTATCAAAAGGAAATATAACACTGTGGGAAAGACAGTACAAAACACAGTAAGAGGCCTGGAATATAAATATTACATTCGAGATTGAGTATTCTATGAATTCTAGGATTACTTGACATATTATAGACCCTATCTCATATAATATTACATGTTTTTGCATAGCTAATTGGAACACTATGATTGAAGACTCCATATGGAAAGATTGTCAGTTGCCTATACAGAATACAGATGTCATTAACTAGATGGCCTAAGAGGCCTTATCTATTCATTTGCTTGCAATAAAATCATATATAGTCATGGCCTTGTCTGTGAATACAGTTAGGAATATTATTTTTCTTTCCATTTTTATTTGGGCTTCTGCATGCATTTGTATTGGTGTGTGAGATGTTTCAAATATAAATGAGAAGGTGATAAGAGTTGGAATATTTAAGCTCTTATTAACTTTTACTTGGTTCCTTTTCATTTCTCTTCTCATTAGATTTCATCTTCTCTTTATCTTATTCCCATCTCAGAAGAATGATAGGACTCTACTGAAGGTACTGTTATTTTTTGTTTTACATTTATAGTAGCTAGAACATGTACCACTAGCACTATAAATAAAACTGGTTATGATTTTATATATATATGGCTGCTTAAGCTTAAATATTATCAAAATAATTAAATAAAATTCAATTTTCATCCACTCAGTCACATTCTCACCTGAGTTTAAATTAATCTCTTTTGAATATAGCTACTGATTAGGGGTAATTTAATCTATGTTATATCGTGTAGGAGGCAAGATTAATATTTTGCATGAGAATCACAGAAGACATTTCTATGTCTTCTAAATATTATATTGCTCATTGTTTAATAAAACAACATTTAACCTATTTTTACTGGGGCATATGTAAATTAGAATAATTTATATCTATGTAGTTCAAGATATTCTAAAACCATTGACTTCTCTGTATCTGTGTTTCTGTCTCCCTCTGTGTGTGTGTGTGTGTGTGTGTGTGTGTGTGTGTGCACGTACAGCTATGCAGTCTGCACAGATATCCTGTGCTAAGAATGAAATCTAATGAGAAAATGGACATGATTAAGCTACTCAAGACACATGATTGTTGTGTCACTATTTATTATTGTAAATTGAAATAATGTTCATTTACAAAGATTTAATGAGTCAATTTCTGGTTTTGATGTTCTAATTCATTTATAAACTCTGCATTTAATTTTATTGCCATTCATTTAGGTTGTTTTCTGTTTATTACTATGCTCATCTTAAATTTTGCCTTTAAAAATCATTTTACATTTTATAGGAAATTTTTTTCATACAAAATAATCTGATAATGATTTTCCTTCCTCTAATTCTTCCTGGTTTCTCCCAGGCTTCATCCAGTTCCACACCCTTTCTATCTCTCACTACAAATCAAACAGTGCTCTAGGTAAAAAATAATAACGTAAAATAAAATTTTCTATTTGATATCCATCTGTCAAAAGTATTCCTCTTTGTTGAATCACTATTAGATTTCATTCTGAGTTGATTTTTGCCCCAGTCAGTGCTCTAAAAAGAAACAGGCCTGATTTATTAGACTATCTTATCTAACAGTATCTGTCTCATAATGGAAAGGCCAAGTCTCCAGCAGTAGGTGTTCTCTAAGGATATCTCACTGGGCAAAGAAATCATCCTTAAAGGGAGCCCTCATATCCTGCAGTAGATGGCCATCATAGTATATTAGGAAAACAAAATCAAATTATTTACCAAATGGTTCTAATAAATGAATTTATTTTGAACATATTTAAAATCTATTTTAAAACATAAGACCAATAATTTTATTTGATGTTTTCCTAGAAATACTGGATGTTATGAAAATACAGTGTGGTAAGGGAAGAAAGACAGACAGTCAGAGAGAGAGAGAGAGAGAGAGACAGAGACAGAGACAGAGACAGAGACAGGGGGAGACATAAAAAGAGAGACTTGGAAAGTAATAATTATGCATTACATTTTAAATTTGTCTGATCACTACTTTTTGAATCACTGATAGCTTTCACTCTGGGCTGTCTTTGTAAATGGTCTCCTATGGAACATAAATGATTGTATTAGACTGCCTTCTAAGATATACTCTGAGCATTCCAATAGTGTCTGTCTCACAATGGAGAGGCCAAGAATCTAGCAGTTGTTCTGTCTCCAGGGCTTTTCTGAGCAGTCCAAATGTGGCCCTAGTGACCTGGAGGCCTATTGGAAGACAGCTAGTTTTCAGTCTAAGTTGACATACTGATGAAGTTTGATTTGATAAAAAAACTGCAGCGATAGGATAAGCAAACTGCTCTGTGAGAATCATAATGAGCAGAAAAATACAAAAGGAACAACAACAAAAGTTATTTTCTTTGTTTTCCCTTTTTTTTTTTTAAGGTATACTGCCATCAGAAGGTATAGCCCAAACTAAATGTATTTTGTTTGTTTGTTTGTTTGTTTGCTTTTGGTTTTGGCTTCATAAATAAGCTTTTTAAGAACAGACATTAACATACTGTCCTTTTAGATGCTCCACCGAGCAGGTGACTTAGACAGATACACTCACCCACAGCCCAACAGTGGATACAGCTTGGGGAAACATGGCAGAATAGGAGGAAGGACTGAGGGATCTGAAGGGGATTGAAACTCCACAGGAAGGACAACAGAGTCAACAAACCTGGACCTTTGGTGCTCTCATGGTTTGACCTACCAACCCAAGAACATACATTAGCTGCACCGTGGCCTCCCTACATACATGTAGCACATGTGCAGCTTTGTCTTCATGAGGGTCCCAAACAACTGGAGCAGGGGCTGTCCCGAAAGCTCATGCCTATATGTAGATATGCATTTTTTTAGCTGGGCTGCTTTGCCTGGCCTCACTGGGAGAGTTAGAGCACAGCCTTACAGATATTTGAAGGGCCAGGGTGAGGGGGGCACCTAGGGAGGACCCCAAATGCTCAGAGGTGAAATGGAAGGGGTGAGGGGAGGATTGTGGGAAGGGGATGACCAGGGGGGGAATCAATGAGTAAAGGGAATAAATGAAAAATAAAATTAAATTTTAAGAAAAGAATCCTCACAGACATGTTCAGTAACTTGGATTTTAGGTGATTCTAGATATAGATAACTTGGCAATCAAAATTAGCCAACACAAACCTCGATTTCTCATGTATTTGAATAATTGGTCCCTGATTGGTAACATAGGATTTGGAGATATTGCTACCTTTGGGAATTGGTTTTAGCTTGAAGAAATGTCACTCGGAGCAGGTTTTTAAGGTTACACGTGTATTGCTTTTCTGGCCAGGCCCAATGTGTGGGGTTCTGAGCCATGTTCCAGTCTCACTGTACTTCTCTGATGTTTTGCCCTCTAGGGTGGAATGAAGACTCGTGGTAGAGTGAGACAAAATATATCTGTCTTCTCTTTCCCCTATTTTTATTATCATAGTAGCAAGGAACAGAAACCAAACTAGTATCAACACTGTAGCAAAATGGGATAGATTTAACATTAAACATAGATAACCCAGGGTATAAACTGTAATCCCTCCTTCAATAACTACTTATTTCCTTATGCCCTTCAATCTCTCTTTAGGAAATCTGATGAACTTCCTTCCCATTTCAGGTCAGGTGTAACTGACAAATGCTACTTCATCACTTTCTGGGATATAAATATTCAAAGACAACCTCCGTCTTTACTGACTTCTTTAAGTATTCACACTCTCAGCTAAGTGTATATGCTTACAGCAACTGAATATTATATAAAGATGGCAATGATGCCTACATCCTTAAGGAAACAGAAGACATTCCTTTTTAAGGATAAAGAAGAGATATTTCTCTTAAAATGATAATGAGTGATCAGTTTAGTATGTGAACACTGAATGGGAATGTGCCTTGTTCTGAGAAAAAGGACAGAGGAGGGGAAGAAATGTGATGGCTCAGAAACCTGTGCTTCACACAGCTCTGGAATGCTGGCACTGAGATATCCTGAGAGCTATTTCTACATAACTATAGTTTGTTATAACCATAAAGTTAACATCTTTAGACTTTACTAGGCAGAGGAGAGGAAGAAAGTACAGCATCCACGTGGATAGGTATGGCAAATTATGACTGGAGAGTCTGTTCAGCTCTATGAACAAAAAGGAAAGAGATATGTGACAAAGAAAAAATAGGATTGTTTAGTTACATGTGGAAAATAATCCAAACCATTTCAAACAGTAAACAAAATTTCCTTTGGGACTGTTTGGAGTTATCTCTAATCTGAATCACTGAAAATGCAGAAGACTGAGCTGAGTAGACTCTTGGGATATGGGTAAGCAGGGAATGATGGATAACATTACCAACTAGAACAAAACCTCAGGGACCTGTCAATCACACCTGAAAAAGTGGTCTTCTGCATCAAACACGGGTAACTTCCAACTCCTGTGTCAAGTTAATTGTTTTATTTCACTGTCACTAAATATCAATCTCTTACTGAATGTGTATCCTTATGCAAAAATAGAAAATGTAATAACTGTGATAAAATATCTGAATAGCTGAGGATTGTTCATATGGCTAATAGACATGGCAAAATGTTAGCCAGTGTTGTTATAAATATTACCAGGGAATATAGGACAAAAGGGATAGATTTTAATATTATACCCCAGAAAGTTTGAAATTCAAAGAATCAGATACAGATTCAAGTATTCATCTCAGTATGTCCTTTATTGCTCAGGAAAAAGAGTAAAGTGAAATGACTAGTACTGGGGACTATTATATAACTCCCATCAAGAAACACAAACAAACAAACAAACAAACGTCAGAAAGTAATAGGGATGAAAAGATGAGTGTATAAACCTTAAGTCTTATGAAGCAAAATATCCTAAAATTATTGATCATGTAGAAGTCATTTTAAATACATTTCAATCTCCAAAGTTTGTCCCTGGGAGAAATGGAGAATAATTTTGGTAAATGAGACATTTCAGTGTTATCTGGGCACATCTATTTAATTGGCAAGCTCAACATGTAGTTTTTAGTTAGCAAAAAATTAAAATATGTTTCCATTTTACTGATTCATTCATTCATTTATTTATTTATTTATTTTTTATTTATTTATATCTCAAATGATAGTCTCTTCCTGCTCCTTTCAAAGAGTCCCTCACTCCCCTCCCTTCCCTTCTCTCTGAGAATGTGGACTTTCTCTGAGTATCCCTTCCTGACCAGGAAGCATCAAGTCTCTGCAGGATTGGGCACACTCTCTTCCACCGAGGCCACATAAGGCAGCCCTATTGGAGGATGGATTCCACAGTCAGGCTACAGCTTTAGGGACAGCCACGACTCCAGTTGTTGGGGTTACTGACACAGAGACTGAGCTATATGTCTGTTATATATAAGCCAGGGGCCTTAGTCCAGCCCATGTATTCTGTTTGGTTTGGGGGCTTAGACCAGGACAGCTCCCATGGGTCCATGTTAGTTTATTCTGTTAGATTTACTTTGGAGGTCCTATCCTCTTCAGGATCTTCAATCCTTCCCACAATTCTTCAAATATATACAAACTAGATATGGAGGTATGTGGTTTTTTTCTTCAGACAAGATATGTGAAAAAAGTATGTACTATGGCATGACTACATGAGAGTTTTCAGAATATTCAATGCCATCATGAAAAAGCTATGTTCCATCATGATGTTGAATAAAGAAGGCTCAAAAGGGGAGTGGGTGCTGAAATTGCACCCAACACAATCACATCCCAGAAGAATACCATCTTCCACAATTTTGGGCTTCAGAGTGCCTTACCTGGAAAGTGTTAAATTGCTTTGTTTGTTTGATTTTTGTAATCTTTTATTAATTTTTATTGCTTATTTTATTTACTCACATTTCAAATGTTGCCTCCCTCTCGGTTTCCCCTCTGTAAACTCCCTTTCCCATCACTCCTCTCTCTACTTCTATGAGGGTGCTTCCCCACCCACACACCCACTTCACATTCACAGCCCTAGCATTCTCCTATGCTGAGGCATCAAGCCTCCATAGGACCAACAGCCTCCCCTCCCTTTCATGCCAGATAAAGCCACCCTCTGCTACATATACAACTGGAGCAATGGGTCCCTCCATGTATTCTCTTTGGTTAGTGGTTTAGAATCTGGGAGCTCTGCAGGGGTCTGCTTGGTTGATATTGTTGTTCTTTCTATGGGGTTACACACTCCTTCAGCAACTTCAGTCCTTCCGCTAACTCCTCCATTGGGGTCCCCATGCTCAGTACAAAGGTTGACTGCAAGCATTTGCATCTGTATTTGTCAAGCTCTGGAAGAGCCTCTCAGGAGACAGCTATACAATGATTCCGTCAGCAAACACTTCTTGGCTTCCATAATAATATCTGTATTATGTTTGGTGACTGTATATGAGATGGATTCCCAATGGGGCAGTCTCTGGGTGGCCTTTGCTTCAGACTCTGATTCCCCATTTTGTTCCCATATTTACTTTAGGCAGGAGCCATTCAGATTTAAGAATTTGTGCTTGTGGAAGCCAGAAATGGAGTCAGACTTTTAGAGATAAAGATGGGTTAAAAGTGCCTCTTTAATTCTGGGAACTGAAATTCTGTCCTCTGTAAAAACAGCAGTTGCTCTTAACTGCTTGAGCTAATTCTCCAGCCTGTGCCTGAGTTTTTTTCTTTCTTTTTTAAAGATGTCTTTTAATTGAAGTAGGATTAGATCACTTCCTTTCCTCCATGTCTCTTCTCTGTTCTTTCACAGCTACTTTTCATCAAATCCCTCCCATGTCCTGCACTCTCAAATTGATAGACTATTTAACATTTTAAGTTGCAAAGTATTATTTCAAATCACATCTATGCATTATTTTCTATCATTGACTTAATATTGCCAAATTATTTTTTCAAGGATGTTACTAATTGTAATTTTATTAAATCAAGATAAAGTGTCCTAATACACTGTTTTCACTTATCTCTTTTATTCAGGATATATACTTTACATATATATTTACTTACAAAACACACATATATATATACATATATATTTACTAACAAAAACAACTATATATATGTATATATACATATATACATATATACATATATATGTATGTATATACATATATTTTTTTTAAGTAAAGCAAAACATCAGAAAATGTCCATGGCTACTCATTACTAATATACTCAGTGGTCCCCATTAACTTGTTTTGGATTGAAGGACAAAACCCTCCATTAACTCTGCACTTTCTATTTTCCTATGAGGATGCTAGACTGCATGTCTATCAAGTGTTTTATTTATAATTCTTGACCTTCTACTACTAAACACAATGCAATCTCATTGGACTACTACACTTTCCAATTACAAAATTGTTTACTCCTTTTCATTTACGTTCAGATTAGATCAGGTGAGTGATCGGTATTGATACTGTTTCAATGGGACCACTGAAAGGTGACAGAAAATAATTTCAAGAACTTTTGTAAGGGCTAATATTTGAAATTTAAGGTGCTAAACATCAAAGATCACACTATAGAAACGAACTTTAGTAATTAATTTTAATTATAATCAGGAAGAATAACAGAAATTCATTCCAAAAAATATAACCCAATTAATTATATTTCTATGCCAACACAAATATTTTCAAGGTATATAGTAATTATGCATATTTGTTTCAATGGACCTGTTTATCATAAAACAATGCACACTTTTTCCAGGAATTTAAAATGAGTTGTTTAAGATATCCCTTTTCTGATCCTATTTTTAATAGCATAATAAGGGAAACATTGAACATGATGTTATTTAAATCAGTCTATACTTACTTGTTGGAAATTATGCACTCATGTGCATAGATAGAATGTTAGGTGATGAAGAATGGTAGCATCCAACTCATCTATTATTGGTACTTAAGAAGGCACTAATAAATAATTTTTAAGTGCATATCCTAATTGAATTTTCAAACAAACATGTACTATTCTAGTTGATAGTTTTTGGAATTGTGATTTTACTCTGAGGAGTCATTAAATATAACTGCTAATAGTGGAAAGGAAAGCAAATAACAGGGAATGGAGGAACATAAAATGAAGGAGAAAGTAGAGAGGTTACATAGATGGAGAGAGAGAAAAGAAGAGGGAGAAGGCGGAATAGGGAGGGGGCATGTGGCTAAAGAAGAGAGATTGAGTATTCTGCATGTCTGAAGAAGAAAAGTGGAACAAAGAAAAAAGTGACAAAGGGAGTTTGAGGAGATAAATGTAAGTTTAAATCCTGTGTAAGAAGTTAAAAGTTAAAGAGTATTTTAGAAAAATGAAAACAAATGAAGCGTCTCATCAAACAGATTTTAGTAACTTGTGTTTCTGTTTTGCAATTTATAATATTGAGAAGAGACCATGGATATTTCTTCTGAAAGAATTTATTAACCTTGTATTACAGTGTAAACTTTCAGCACACTTGATGTGGATTTAGTGACATTACCATTATTCCAATAGTGCTATAATGTATGATGTACTGTTCTTTGTGAACAGTATATAGAGATTTGGCCTCTTTATACAATATTCTTAGATTTGTATGGACCCTTAATTTGGACAAAAATAACAACTGAAAAATATAAACAAAGGGTAACAATCTTATGAACTACAGATGAGAAAGTATGATAAACACATTATATTTTCTTTCATAGTTAATCATCTATTTCCTCATATTAGCATAAACCACGCAGATGCATACTGTTCAAATGAAGCTAAATCAAGAGAAATAGTGATGCTAAAATAATGAGATGGTTCTTGATTTTCCTTTGTCTTTATTATATCTCTGATATCTTAATGACTTTCTATGGCATTATTTTGTTTTTGCCACACCATTTGAAGGTATTTTTGTTCAATACCAGATCCTCTAGTAATAAACACTTAGTCTCATCATTCATCCCTCAAATTATTCCTTATCATCTTAGGGTTTCTACTGCTGTGGTGAAATGCTATGACAAAAAGCAACTTGGGGAGAAAAAGTTTAATTTGGCTTATACTTCCACAGTATATGGAAGTATACTGTGTACTGGGAAGCAGGTGCTGATGCAGAGGCCTAGGATGAGTGTGCATTACTGGCATCCATAGCCATGGTTCAGTCAATACTATTCTTTAGAGAAATCAGGACCACCAAACATTGGATGGCACTACCCATAATGTGTTAGGACCTTCTCTTTTTGGTTAATAATTAATAAAATACCTTACAGCTTGATCTTATGGAGTCATTTGCTCAATTGAGGCTCTGTCCACTTTGATGAATATAGCCTGTGTCAAGTTGACATAAAAATAGCTGGAATACTCACTTACACAAAATCAACTGTGGATCTGAACACACATTCAGACACATGTCCTTCCTAGATGTCCCTCAACCAAAGAATGGGTAAAGAAAAGGGGGTGCATTTATCCAGCATAGTATTACTTAGTCATTACAAACAATGGCACTTTGAAACTTGAAGGCAAATGGATGGAACTAGAAATGATTTTCTTCAGTGAGATAACCCAGAAAGAAACATGGTATATACTCACTTATACAGGAATATCAGCCATAAAGTAAAGGACAACCATATTATAATCCAAGACCAAAAAAAGAAGCTAAGTACCAAGGAGGGCTTAAAGGGGAAACACATGAATCTCACTTGTGAAAGGGAAATAGAATAGACATTAGGAATGGACAGAGGAGAGGGCAATGGATGGGGATGGGGTAGGAACAGGAGGGATCATGTGGGAGAAGGAGAGAGGGAGAGAATATTGGGAGAGACAATCAATGGAGAAAGGCAGGTCTCTCTGGAATGGGCTAGAAACCAAGGGGAATGGAAACACCCAGGAATCCCAGGGGGTAACCCTAGCTAATACTCCTAGCCATGGAGGCAATGAAGCCCAAACTGACCATCTCCTCTAACCAGGCAAGTTTCCAAAGAAGGGATTCTGAACCTAAAACAGTCACAAAACTTTGACCTACAATTTGTGCTACGTCTGTCATGGTTGCATAAGGGGAGATATGACACACGCCCTGTCCCTAGAGCATCATGAGGCCATTCATTGATACCCACATGGGCTGATGGTGGCCTGAAGTTGATTTGCTGTCTCTCTTAAGTGTTTTACTTTCAAACTCTGTTTCTGGGAATATACTTCCCCACTACTAAGAGCTAATTATTTCATAATAAATGAGACAGAGGTGGTTCTCAGGAATGAGGAATGGAGGGACCATGAGGCTATGAGGGATGAGCAAAGACCTTCCACTTGGCCTTTAGAGCCAAGGGAAAGGACCTAGACAAAATAACTATGGAGGCCATAAAAGCTCCATGGTCCTTTGTAGAAACTACTCATTGAAAAACTTGGTCAAACTTGGTCAGAATTAGTCAAATTACGAGGAGACATATGTACTTTCTAAACCAATTATTACTGTATTGAATAGCCAGGATATGCTTGGGGACATCAAGGGTAAAATAGTTAAAGTGGTCTCAAAAGGAAAAGGCATGGGTGTAAATGGAAGGAATCTGAGAAAAAACAAACAGACACAAACAGCAAATGATAGATGGGTTTTTCTTACAGAAGAAAAGCTTGTATATGGTGTAGAAACAAATAATATTAGAAGGTGAGTAATGAGACCATGGAAATGCTAGGATAGGGAAACAAAAATTAGAAAAACTAAAAACTGATGTAGAAGCATATAACATGTTAGTAATTAGTTCTCCTGGTTACTTGAAGGACTGCAGATGACACTGTGGAGAGATATCAGAGAGAGCTAGCTGCTTTGCTTACATAACTTTTAAAACTTTGTAAGAAGTTGAGCATTTTTTAAAATGTTTCTCCGCCATCTGAAGTTCTTCAGGTGAGAATTCTTTGTTTAACTCTGTACCCCATTTTTTAATAGGGTTGTTCGGTTTTCTGGAGTCTATCTTCTTGAGTTCTTTGTATATATTGGATATTAGCCCTCTATCTGATGTAGGATTGGTGAAGATCTTTTCCCAGTTTGTTGGTTGCCGATTTGTCCTCTTGATGGTGTCCTTTGCCTTACAGAAACTTTGTAATTTTATGAGGTCCCATTTGTCAATTCTTGCTCTTAGAGCATACACTATTGGTGTTCTGTTCA
This sequence comes from Apodemus sylvaticus, assembly GCF_947179515.1. Classification (NCBI taxonomy): domain Eukaryota; kingdom Metazoa; phylum Chordata; class Mammalia; order Rodentia; family Muridae; genus Apodemus; species Apodemus sylvaticus. The sequence continues at coordinate 22,728,963 of NC_067487.1, forward strand.
GAAACTTTCTCCCTGTACCGATGTCCTCAAGGGTCTTCCCCAGTTTCTTTTCTATTAGCTTCAGAGTGTCTGGCTTTATGTGGAGGTCCTTGCCATTAGGGAAATGCAAATCAAAACAACCCTGAGATTTCATCTTACACCAGTCAGAATGGCTAAGATTAAAAATTCAGGAGACAGCAGGTGTTGGAGAGGGTGTGGAGAAAGAGGAACACTCCTCCACTGCTGGTGGGGTTGCAAATTGGTACAACCACTCTGGAAAGCAGTCTGGCAGTTCCTCCGAAAACTGGGCACCTCACTTCCAGAAGATCCTGCTATACCACTCCTGGGCATATACCCAGAGGATTCCCCACCATGTAATAAGGATACATGCTCTACTATGTTCATAGCAGCCCTATTTATAATTGCCAGATGCTGGAAAGAACCCAGGTATCCCTCAACAGAAGAGTGGATGCAAAAAATGTGGTATATCTACACAATGGAGTACTATTCAGCCATTAGAAACAATGAATTCATGAAATTCTTAGGCAAATGGATGGAGCTAGAGAACATCATACTAAGTGAGGTAACCCAGACTCAAAAGGTGAATCATGGTATGCACTCACTAATAAGTGGATATTAAACTAGAAAACTGGAATACCCAAAACATAATCCACACATCAAATGAGGTACAAGAAGAAAGGAGGAGTGGCCCCTGGTTCTGGAAAGACTCAGTGAAGCAGTATTCGGCAAAACCAGAATGGGGAAGTGGGAAGGGATGGGTGGGAGGACAGGGGAAGAGAAGGGGGCTTACGGGACTTTCGGGGAGTGGGGGGCTAGAAAAGGGGAAATCATTTGAAATGTAAATAAATTATATCGAATAAAAAAATTAAAAAAAAACTTTGTAAGAAATTATTTTAACCTTATTGGTCTGTCGCCTTTCCGTTCTTACATGAAAATAGTTACTAAAGACTATCCTGTCTGATATATCAAGAAACTGCAAGAGCTGTGTCCAGCTACGCATAAAGAACAGACTGTAAAAACTATGGAAATGTGCTTTTGTTTTGTGTTTAGTTTCTGTTTTAAGGAACCAGGGGTTGGGACAAATGATCTAGGATCAATAAAATTTAGGTAATTTTAAGAATTTCTAAAAAATTATTAGCAGTGGTCAAAGCCTTGATTGCATACCTTTATAAAATGAGATGTGTTCAGCCTCTCTGCACGGGAGAAGGAAGGAGAATGAGAAGAATGAAGAAGGAAAAATAAAGGAAAAGTAGGAAGAAAGATGAGAATACTCAAGAAAAGAGAGAGCACTTTAACTGACAGCTTGCATCCACTACTGACTCTGAGGTATTATTGTATCAGGGCCGCCTCCATTTCCCCTTCCTCATGACCTGCCTCACATTAGGGATAGACTTTGGAAAATTTGTCCTGAAAGATGTACTGAGGTAAAGATGAGACAGAAATGGAAGAAATGGCCAACCAATGACTGGCACAACTTGAGACTCATGCCATGAAAGAGAGCCTACCCTGACACTGTTAATGATATTTTGTAATACTTTCAGTCAGGATCCTAGTATACTTCTCATCAGAGAGGCTTCATGTAGCAACCGATGGCAACAGATGCAGAGACCAACAGGCAAACACTAGCTGGAGCTTGGAAATCCTGGGGAAGATAAAAAGGGAGGATTGTAGGAGTCAGGGGCTTCAAGTACACTACAAGAAAATCTACTGAATCAACTAACATATGTTTATAGATATGCACAGAGGATAAACTGTCAGCCTGAGAACATACAGGGGACTATTTTAGGCCCTCTGAACATATTTACCTCTTTTGTAACTTAGTATTTTTTTTTTTGGAACTCCTAACAGCAGGAGCATGGCTGTTACTGACTCTGTTGCCTCCCTTTGGGACCCTTGGCCTTAGCTGGGCTTCCTTTTCTAGCATCAATAGGAGAAGATACACTCCTATTCGTACTGCTACATGATAATGCCAAGGCTGGTTGCTATCCATGAAAGTCCTTCTCTTTTCTGAAAAGAAAGGGAGGAGTGAATGGGGAGGAGGTTGGAGGAAGGTCTAGGAAGAGAGGAGCATGAATGGAAACAGTGGTCAGGATTCAAAGGGAACAATTTAATTAATTAAAATATTCCTATTACTGCTTCCATCTTTTCCCATCCATTTGGCCGTTGGAAAGTGAACTTAAGTCTAGAGGCAAGAAATGAACTTTCATCACATAGAAATGGTCATGTCTATGGATAAAACTTTTTTTAGTAAACTAAATTAGTAGCTCTTGTGGTTTAATGAGGCAGGCTACCATAGGCTCATATATTTGAATTCTTGGTGCCTAGTTGGTTGAACTGTTTTGGGAGGATTAGGGGGTCATTGAATTTTTTGGGGTGATTTTTCACTGTGAGAAAGGCAGGTTCAAAAGCCTAAGCTCTTTAAACATGTCTCTTTCTGCCTTTAGCTTTCGGATCAGATGTTAGCTCTCAGAAAGAACTCAAACAATATGTATGCCATGCCTGCCTGCATCCATTATTCACTCTGGCTTGAGTGTCATTGACTCTAATGCCCTGAAACTGTGATCCCTGAATAAACGCTCCCTTTTATAAATTGCCTTGGTCATGGTGTTTTATAACAGCAATAAGAAAATAATTAAGACAAAGTTAACCTAAAACATTACCTGTAGTTCTATTTTAACTCTAAGAAGAGTGGATGAGCTACTATTTAACAGCATCAGTGCATGCCTAGGTGACACATAGCATGGCCTCTCCTTTATGAGATATTATATAATGCCTTTAAAAAGAATTTGGGGTCCGAAATACATACTGAATCTTAAAAAGGAACATAAAGTGGCAAAGAGAAATGTGAAAAAAGCTTCTTTATAACCATTGATTTAGATAAATGGGATAGTTTTCATTGAAAGGAATATTCTAATTTGTATATTCTACATTGAAAAACAAATACATTAGGTAATAAAATTCGACATTTGGTGAATTATTCAAACAAATAGTAAACAAAAGATTTCATGTAATATGAAATCACTAGAACATTGCAGAAAATTCTGAAACATTGGTGCAATCATGTAGCAAATCAGGTTACCCTACCTCACAAAGAATGTTTATTATCAACAAATAGATCTAGAAAACTAGACAAATCCAGAAGTACTATACATGGTAATTTTTAAAAAATATGTATTACTTGATTTTGTTTGTTCCAATACAGCTGTAATTGAATGTCATATGTTTTAATGATTAAAATATATTAAAATGCAAAATTCTGTCTAGACATAACACAGTCTCTTTCCATAATTATTGTACAGTGCTTAAAAGATTTTTTGGTGCATGTAAAACCACTATTGATAGCCTGAAAAATGAAATACTGAAGATAAAATATGATCACAAATGCTCAAATTTAATATGACTATTATTACATAAGAAAACATAATTCTTCTTCATCAAACTAGTGTCAAAATGGCAATATATGCTTGATATTTTGAATATGCCTATTATTCTGGTACAATAAAACTGAAAAAAATTACATAACCATTTTCAATATACACCTGAAATAAATACTACCAGAGAACATTTTATCAGGAATAGATTTTTGTTGTTATTGTTGGGTTACACTGGACAACATGACAAAACAAAATAAAATATAATAAACTATTAAATGTTCACTATATTTCTTGTGGAAACTGCACATTATAGGAATCATAGAATTACCATGGTAAGGTGTAAACTCAATTTCTTGTATGTAGAAGTGAACTGAAGAGATGTGTTTGGATGCTACTGTGGAGATATAAATCTATAATGTGGTGCACTGTCACTATTGACAAGCCTGGAGCAGGTTTTACAGATGTTTCCCACAGATGGTTGTTTATGAGCAGTGATTGCAGTGAATTTTTGTGTTTGATTGTGTGTGTTTGTGTGTGTGTGTGTGTGTGTGTGTGTGTGTGTGAGAGAGAGAGAGAGAGAGAGAGAGAGAGAGAGAGAGACTGTGTGTGTGTGGTTTATACACATGCTCTTGTGCAGAAGTAAAGGATTATCACATCTTTTCAAAGAACGTTGTAGAGTGATGTTTGTTGAACTCTAACAGAAGTAGAGAGATAGACACTGTTTATCCTTTTATTATGTGTGTGTACTCTGTTCCACTTTACATTCGGACAGGTATAACCCTAGACAGAGGTTACTGATCAGAAGAAAACATGGTTTCTTGTAGACCTCAGCATGAGCAGCTGGCATGCTTCTCCACATGACTGTCCATGCTTGGATGGCCAGGCAGCCCTGTCATCTCTGTTGCTTCTCACTGAACCTCGAGACAGCCAGGAACGTCATAGTTCTTTTCACTACTCTGTTTGCCATGGCTGCCATCTCACTTGCTGAGTTCACCTCACATCTCACCCCATTGCATAAATCATTCTAAAATTAAACTCCTTGTACTCATAAAATTAAAGTGAACTCTGCTTCTATGATTGAAGCTTCATTAAAAAGGTGATGATTCACCATTTACTTTATTAACAATTAAACAACACATTTTCACAGAGCCATGAATGTAGCATTTAAACAAATGCAGTATTTTATTCTTCAGATACAAAGTTTACATTCTCAATACACTTACAATATAGAGAAATAGTTCTCATGGATGTTAGATTATTTATTTTTATGCACGTGCTTTAGGTATACACACACACATATACAGATGTGTGAACATGTGTGTATAAACTAGAAGATAATACTGTTTCTTGCATTTCAAGGGACAATCACTATTTTACTGATGTTTGTTAGGTTTTGTCTTATTTTAAACAGCCTCTCTTAATTTTGCTATTTATTCTTTATAGCAAGCCAGTAAGAAACATCCCCCATGGCCTGTGCATCAGTTCCTGCTTCCTGACCTGCTTGAGTTCCAGTCCTGACTTCCTTTAGTGATGAACTGCAGTGTGGAAGTATAAGCTGAATAAACCCTTTCCTCCACCACTTGTTTCTTGGTCATGATGTTTGTGTAGGAATGGAAACCTGACAAAGACAGGACCATAACTCCGCATTAAAAACTACAAACAACTACATAATGATGAGCAAGAAATAGGATTCTAGTGGAAAAGGTCTCGTACCAAGTGGACAGTCCTAAAGTCATAAGTCATATGTGTATATATATATATATGTATATATGTGTGTGTGTGTGTATGATGTAAACTGTTATATTTGTATATATTTATGAATATATATATATTTATGAATGTATATATATGTAAACAATGACAAAACAAGTAGAGGACATGAATTTGAAAAATCACATGGGTACATGGAGAGGGTTGGAGGGAGCAAAAGGAAGAGGGAAAGTGATCTTATATTAATAATATATGAATATGTATTTTATTAATGTAACTTATATTAATATATAATATAGCTTAGTATAATGAATACATTGTAAGTTATATATTAACTTCAAAAACTGAAAGAAATACAAGGAAGAATACATATACTAGCGACTCTTGGCATATACTGAAACAAATGAAGAAAGTTCTTCAGTCTCAAACAAAAAAGGGACACAAAGAAATATAATTTTTTGACAATAACAAATATTGACCCTATATCTTTGATTATGCTATGCAGATACTCTACCAATGAACTGTAGCCGTATACCTTAATGAGGCATGCTTTAAGGGACTAAAGCTTCTCTTGAAGTTAATAATTAAAGGATATTTTAACTCAGTCATTGCTAATTATCCTTGAGCTATGGAGACATGAGAAGAACTACTGAGAATTGAGGGAATCTCCACATACTTTGCATACAGGGGTAAGAAGACTTCTGTGTAGATTAGTATACCATGTGAAAGGAGAAGAGTAAGGTATGAGAAATTGAATGAGATATTACAGCTTGATTAACTGGATGAATGGACCTGTTAAACAGCAAAATCTGAGGATGACAAATATTTAGGAGTGAAGTCTAAGGATTCAATTTGGACATGAAGATTTGAGATGCCCATCTGAAATCAAATTTATATGCCAAGTAAAGCACATGGATTGAAATCAAATTTGGGTAAATCAGAGATTGGAGATGCATACTTTGGAGTTTTCAGCATATGGTGTCTAAAATTATGAACTTGGGTGAGATCAGTTTGGGTGTGGGTGTAGACAGAGGAAAACAGGAGCTCCTGCAATAATGTGAGAAGAATCTAGAAATGACTATATGGTGGTTCAGTTATAAGGTGCTGGTGTGAAACATTGTCTCTGAAAGTGAAAGGTCACTGAATAGGAATGGAGATGAACACTATGACATATGAACATTCAGTTGTAACCAATTTGATTTTTCATATCAAGAAGTTGCATTAAAATTATAATAAAATCTGAAGGTATAGTTAAAAATAATAATTATTATTTAGCCAACGAAAATGTGTCAGGTGACAGCAGTTAAAAAGTCTGAGCAGGTTATATTTGGGGGAAAGTACCTAAAAATATCATGTAAGGAACTGGTACTATGTAGAAGCCTAAATAAAGCTCTTATTAGTCATTTCTTGGATTAGACTTCACCTCCAGATGGCTTCTCCTAAAATGTAAACATGTGACTTGAAATGGATAATGTTAAATAAGTAATCTCAAAAGTATTTTAAAATGCAGATGTCTAAAATTATCACAGATGCTCCTGTATTTTCAAAGTGATTCACCCTGGAAAATCCATTCAACTTTGCTAATACTGTAAGTAAAAATGAATTGAATACACCTAACACATTGAACATAGCCTAGAACATTGTAGAGTAAGGATGTGTGCCCTGTCCTTTGGCTCTCTTTCTGCATATGATTTTTCTATTGAGAAGCCAGCATTATTAGCATAGATATTGTATATACTTTCTAAATAAATGATTGAAATAATAAGCACTAAATCCATAGGCATACATCATTCTAAACCAGAGAAATTGCAAATGATGCCATTGTAAGTCAAGAACAATCCATATCTACCTACTTACAACTAAACAAAAACAAAGGTAACAGAAGGAAAATGGTAGTTTCCTAATTCTGATCATGGATAGAGAATGGCCTGTAGAACCCATGAAGGATGCTGTGGTTTCCTCATGGCTCTGGAGAACATCTTGCAACACCACTCATTATACATTTGGAATAATAAAGAATCAAGTCCAGAGGTGTAATGAGTAGCAATTTGGATCATGTGAGATCTTCATATATTACTCCTTGTAAATCAGGCACACAGCAACATAATTGTAAAAGAGTCATGATGGGTTGTGTAATAACCCAAAACTACATGTGAAATTATTTAACAACATAATAAATATTAGTTATGAAGTTTGTAATATGAGATCAGAGTTAAAGATGTAAACTTTCTCAGGATAATAAGGTTGATTTGAAAGAAATTCAGAAATTCTTTACCATTTGAGTAGCTTGTCACCATGAAAAAATTCCTTTCTCTTATACCTAACTCACACAGTACAATTTTCTAAGTATATGTTAAATAATCAAAAATAATCCATGTTGAATGCTGTCATTCAGTTTTGAATAGTTCTATTTAATTTAAAGCAGATGCCTTTCCTGAGGAATGACCTGGTTTTGTTTGTTTGCTTGTTTTGTTTTTGGTTAATTTTAAAGGTAATTGTAGATCCTTATCCTAAAATTATCATCCTGTATTTATAAAGTTCAAGAGTTCTTTTGGCATCAAAGAATGGACAGGATATCCATTTACAAAATTGGTTAAGTAACCACTAATGAAAATCTCTTGGCTCTCAGTTAAAACTATTAATCATAGCTTTGTGACGGGAAAGCAAAAGACAGTCATTTTTCAGCTTAGTTTTCTGTGAATCCACAATATTAGGATGTTTTCCTCTGATTCAAGTTGGTAAGAATACTCATAACTTACCAGTTTTCTGTGGTGACATGAACTAATGGACCAGCTTTAAATTAATTCACTAACAGATCCAGAATTTGGTACAAATTCTCTTTGCCTGCACGACTTTGAAACTGGCATCACACACACACACACATGAGATCACCATTGTTCATTGCTCCATGGCTGTCAGCAATACTGTAAATCATAAAGGAAGAATAAATGAAGTTGCTTCCCTACTGTCACTCATGTTCTATAGCTTTCAGCACAGTGCACAAGTATTTCATTTTTAGGAAGAATTAATGCCAAAAGTGTTTATTTTCTTCTATGGGAAACACTTAGCTAGCTTTACAGATTCCAGTGAAGAAGGTGCTCTTTTGTGTGAATGTGTGTCTGTTTTTATGTGTGCATAAGCATGCACACAGGAGTTATAAAGTTGAAATGGGAGGACATTAAAAAATGCTTTGAAAAACATGTAAAGTATGTTTTCCAGTGCATTTCCCTCAATTTTCAGGACATCTTGACGCAGATGTATGCTTCTGGAGTTATGGTACAGAATTAAACAGGAATATAAAATAAGCAATTGTCATATTGGCAATAGAGACAATTTGGCTGCTTGCTGATTATATTTATGAGTAATATAACATTCAAACACATTATGGTAGACTTCTACTTATGAGACCACACAAGTATGGAAATCTATGTATATTTGTGTTTAAGTAACATGCATAAGGAAACAAAGGTAAATGTAGGTTAGGATATTTAGTAGTGAAGAAATCATTCCTGTAGGCCACTTCCTTCCAAAAGAAGGCAGACCAATAATACACTAAAAGGAAAAAAAGACTAGACATAGATAGAATGAATAAATATTTACCTTATGATTAAGCCAATACCCATATGAAATCTCAATAAGCAATTACTAAGTTGCATACTGGTATGTATGCCACTTCCTTCCAAAAGAAGGCAGATCAATACTACTCTAAAAGGAAAAAAAAGACTAGACATGGATAGAATGAATAAATATTTACCTTATGATTAAGCCAGTGCCCATATGAAATCTCAATAAGCAGTTACTATGTTGCACACAGGAGTGATAAAGTTCTCAAGAAAATAGACTCATCTGAGTTCCTTGCTGTGTGCACATACAGTCTTTCATCCACACTGATCAAACAAAAAAGTTCACCAATTTCCATAGTAAGATCACAAATACTAACTTGCAAATCTGAAGAAGGAGGAAGCTCAACATTATTTGGGTGTGGTGACATGACCCACATGGATGTTAGGGATAATGGACAACTTATCTCACTGCAAATAAAACAGCTCCATGATCTGTCATTAACCTAAGTGAGCCAGTGATTCACTGAAGCAGCCCTCTAAATGAATAGGTCACTGCCTGTTTAAAAGCTCTGAGATTTGCTAATGTTCCAAGGACTTAGAGTCTATTAGAGCAGACAGCTGAGCATGTACAAAATTAGAGGTAGCTTTAGGTAGCTAACCTGCTTTGATTTGTTGAATAATCTTCTTTAGAAGCTATTATAAATCAGGAACACTGTAGCTGCAATATTATTCTGTGTAAATATGTAGAAATGTCAAGTTGAAAACAAGAGAGAGTACTATGTCAAGAAATACTCCACAAAACGAGTTAAGTTTCCACTCAAAATGGACTTTCAGAGTGCAATTAACTCAATTAGAGAGAACAGAGTCCTGAATACTGTTCAAATTAAGGCAGTGCAGTTAGTAGCAGGAGGAATTCAGGAAGAATTAGCAATGCCCTTCTGAAGAGAGCTACTGAATTAAATCTTAGAAAGCTTTAAGGCTAAACCACTTAATTGCTTCTTTAGGTGTTCTGGACTGTACATAGACTCAAATCCAGCTGTTAATGCAAAATCTCCTCTGTAATCCTCAGAAACAAAACTGAATCTCAGAACCAATTAGGCAAACATTGTCAGCCTCCATATACCTTTATAGTGTTGCAATTTCATTTTATTTTAATTGTAGATGACATGGAAAAACTAGGCCATTTTAAAGTAATACAGCATTGGATTTTGAGTTGAAATGACCGGTACTTTTTTATATCCTTTTGCCTTGAACTTTTAAATGATTTTATATACATAGCATTAATAGTGTTATATTCATTTCAATATTTCCCAGGAGGACATAGATTCTGCCAAAAGTAATATATTATGAATGTATTTATAGGCCAAGTTATAATCAAATAGTCATTTTAATTCAAAGCTGTACAACTCACCCTTCTCCCTGATGGTACTTTTCATGCTATCCAAAATTTTCAAGTATTGTTATATGTATACAAATATTTAGGTGAATTTATGTGCTTGTACTGATTCCTTCAATACTTATTCGTCACAATTATTGGTACCAGACACTATTGTGATGACTTCTTCTCATAGAACTTGCTTTTTAATTCATAGAAAAATATAGAAATTCCTGTATTACATTGGTGCTGCATGTCAATAAACTTATTATAAGTAGAACTTACTTTATCTATAAAATACCTAAATACCTAAAGAAGTATTTATTCAGTACATTTTAAAATAAGAATCACCTATAATGCAATGAATATTATTTCACATAGTCCAGTGAAATAATTATTTTGTTATAGTCAATGAAATAATAAATATTCTTCTGGTACTATTAAGAAAATTTACAAATAATGTCTAAAAATATCCTTCAGAAATTATGACAAGCCCATTTTACTTGAAATAAACTGTGTAGCTCAAAGAGAAGAGTGGTTATTGGCAAGGAAGATCTTGGGTAGCTAAAAACAAAAAGAAAGAAAAAAGGAAAGTTCAGATAGTCCTTGTTTCTTAGCTCACAGTAGTTCCTTGAAACTCGGGTGGTTTTATACTTGTTCACTGTACTATCTCTCCTTATGGAGAAAATAGAAATTGCAAAAGTATTATCAGAACAATTTGGTTGTTATTGTACAATTTAGGTCTGAAATATAAGTGGCTCAGACAAAGGTATGGGACTTGAGAAGTAACTGGCTTGAAGGTATATAATATCTACTCCAGACTTAGATACTATGAATCTATCAGAACTAATATATAGTTGAACAAGGGGAAACTAGGAAAGTCTTAGGAGTGATCTTAAACTGTCAATGTATTGGGGAGAAGGTTCTGGCTCTGCATTATGCTTCATTTATAAATGTTTCTCAAACAACATGTAACAAAGGCTTCATTTCCTTACCATAACACTGTAACCTTAAAATATAGGGCCAGGAGAGTAAAGAAAAATCCCTAGGAAAATGTCCTAGAAGGGAAGAAGTGCAAGATAGCCTATTCCTCTCCTAGCATTTTTCCCTCTATCTTCACTCCTTCTATGCTTCCTTCTCTCCCTCTATGCTTCCTTCTCTCTCCTTCCTTCCTTCCTTCCTTCCTTCCTTCCTTCCTTCCTTCCTTCCTTCCTTCCTTCCTTCCTTCCTTCCTTCCTTCCTTCCTTCCTTCCTTCCCTACCGGTCTCCTCTCCCTTTCTGCTTCTTGAGCATTCCAATATGATAGGTTTGTTCCACGATACACTGCATATTTTGAAGAATTTCATGACCAGAAAGTTCACTGGATACATGTGACTACAAATGGACATTTCAAAATAGCCTCCCTAAAATTGTTATAAGTATTTTGTTAGAACTATGGAAAGCTGATGAAGACATTTTGTAATCACCAAGATGAACATGATTTCAAAAGAAAACTAATAGCAGCATATTTAGTCTATTTAAGGTAAATAGAAATCAAGAACTTATTTTTGAACAAATTGTGCTGGAAATGACTATTAAATATTCAAGTGTAAATATGAATTACATATTCTAAGATGGTAGTCTGATGACCAATAAAAGATGAGATCAAGAGATCAAGACAGTTTTGGAAATAGAAGCACAGATAGCATTTAAACCTCTGTTGTTGAGGAAGCTTGCATGTTTGTTTTTTGAATCTCTACATAGTCTATGAAATCCTGTAACTGAATACTAGGATATCTCAGAAATTGTAATCTACAGGTCCAAAAGCAAAATCACTACTGAGAGGAGAATGAAAATGAAGAAAAATAAAATTGTAATAAAATTAAAATCATATGAAAGATTCTTGTTAGGGATACCAGCAGTCTCAACTAACCCGGACCCCCTAAATCTCTCAGACACTGGACCACCAACCAGGCTGCATACACCAGCTAATATTCAGCCCCCAACACATATACAACAGAGGACTACCAGGCCTGGGCTCAGTCAGAGAAAAATGTACCTAACCCTCTAGAGCCTCAAGACTCCAGGGAGTAGGGAGGTGTGGTGGGGTAGGTTTGGGAGGGTGGAGACATCCTCTTGAAGACAGGGGAGAAGGTATGGGATGTGGAACAGTCATAGGGTAAACCAGGAAGGCAACAAAGTCTAGACTATAATAAGGAATAAAATAAATATTTCAAGGGTCAAAATTGTATAGTTTTTCATTTGGTGCTTCTAAAATTTACTCCTAATAATTTATCACAAAAATCCACTAAAATCCCTTAGGCAGCCTAGCATTTCTGTGATTCCATCCCATGTTTTGAGGTACCAGGCCTTAATATTTGTTTTCAAATGTAACATTTGCCTGATTAGCAGTGCTCCTGCTGGGAGAGTGAAGAACCTGCAGTCTGAAGCAGGAGACATACCATATATACCACAAGAATAACCTTATTTTACTCATTGTTCTTATAACACAAATGAGGAATACAAAGTACTTGTTAAATGATAATATAGACTTTTAAATGTATTAGAGAACAAACATCTTACAATTTCTGTTAATCTTTTACCCTATTAAATTCAGTGTTCCAATACACACGCTAGATCACATGAGTACAATATAAGGATTCTTTCTGTCAGGATCTACTGAGCAGTGAATGTCTTCCTCCCATAGACTGCTTAGCACATATGCTGAAATGGTATTATGAAAACTAAAATATCCCCCTGTGAAGTTATGGCTGATTACAAAATTGTATCTCAGCCTTCTTATTCTTGCTTGACTAACATGTATCTCAGCCTTGCCAAAAGTTTATTCTTCACTCTTTACCTCATGTCCCACTGTCTGTAATTAAGAAGGAGAGGGAATGGAGTCAAATTGTACTTTGAAATCTGTCAGCAATCAGATCCCTTGCAGGAATGGCAACTCGTCATGGAAATATTGATTCCCAAAGTCCCAGAAGACTATTTCATTGTAGATATAAAGACATGCTTAAGGACAAAGATGCATTCTGAGACATAAACCTTTAGGGAATATCACTGTTGTTCAAAAATTGTAAAATATACTTACAGAAAACTAGATAGTGTAAGTCAAATAAGCAGTGTATGGTCCCTTTGATGTAATCAAGAGATGCAATTAACATGAAATATAGGCAGTCGCTGCCAGGATAGTACAACATAAACTTCAATGTAAACACAGTTTAAGTAAAACAACTCTGCTATACATTATTAATTAAAATATAATCCAGTAACAAATATTTATCAGTGTCCAATATTATGCACCAAAATAATGATTTTATATTAGTAGAAATGCATTATTGTTTTTACAAGATCAATACCACAGACTAGAATAAACCTATGGTAGCTACAAATCTATATCTCTCAGTATTAGTGAATTTTGATCTCTGTCATAATTTATGGGACCACCACTAAATGCTAAATGGACTTTCAAACTATGAGGAGCTCCTGTGACTACATTTTCATTGTTATGTAAGTCTCTCCTATACATTTCTTCAGATGTACAACTTACAACTAAGTAAAGAATTTTATCTTTATTTTCTGATATGAATTTGAATCATAAAATAATAATATTAGTTTATATTTTGATACTAAATTTCCATCTATTTTCAACATTTGTCAAGCTTATGTACTTTATTAAGACAAATATGTTGTATGGGTAGCAAAGGTAACTAAATATTTTGGCAATTTCCATCCCATCAAGAAAGAAGATCTTACTAAATAAGTTCTATAACATCAGACAAAATTTAGTATTTGATGATTAAGTATTAGCATAGTGATGTCATTCCTTTGACATATATATTTTGATGTTTTTACTCTGTGCTCAGACCCTGTATTGTCATTCACATCTGTGTCTCTTATCCTGAGGTTTCTGAGATTATATTTTATCTCTTCATTTGTCCAAATATACATCAAAGTAATAATTTTTTCACAATCTCTATTTTCAAATTCATTTTATTTTTACCTATAAAAATAAAATTGTGTGTGTTTGTTTGTACATGTGTGAACTTGCATTAGTGTGTGCACGCATCCCAAAGTGTGTGTGTGTCTCAAAAGTTTGTGCATGAGTGAACTGATCATACAGTTTAGAAGAGTACAGGAGCTAGAGGCTAGAGTTTCCCAAAGTTGGTGCTGGGGAAAATGTCAGTCTTCTGTAAGAGCAGTAAGCACTCTTAATTGCTATCAACCTCTGTAGCCCCACTCTCTACTTGTGGTCTACTTAAAAAAAAAAATACCTTAAACCTTCTTCACAGTTAGTGATTCTTCCATAATGTAAATAATGTCCATGTCTACTTGCTAAAGTTTTACAAAGAAAAAAAGAATTATTTTGCATTTATTAGTGAGCATCATTGTATGTGTGTGTGTTTGTGTGTGTGTTCGCACATGTGCGTGCGTGCAAGTGCATGCACTTGCACATGGTTTTGTGTGTCAACTTGACACAGGCTGGAGTTATCACAGAGAAAGGAGCTTCAGTTGGGGAAGTGCCTCCATGAGATCCATCTGTGGGGTGCTTTCTCAATTAGTGATCAAGCAGGGAGGGCCCCTTGTAGGTGGTACCATCCCTGGGCTGGTGGTCCTGGGTTCTATAAGAGAGCAGGCTGAGCAAGCCAGAGCAAGCAAGCCAGAGCAAGCAAGCCAGTAAAGAACATCCCTCCATGGCCTCTGCATTAGCTTCTACTTCCTGACCTGCTTGAGTTCCAGTCCTGACTTCCTTTGGTGATGAACAGCAGCTGTGTGGAAGTGTAAGTTCAATAAACCCTTTCCTCCCCAACTTGCTTCTTGGTCATGATGTTTGTGCAGGGAAAAAAACCCTGACTGAGACACAAGTCATTTTGTGTATTCATGAACAACTTATTTTTAACATATTTTTTTATTCGATATATTTTTTATTTACATTTCAAATGATTTCCCATTTTCTGCCCCCCCCCACTTCCCGAAAGTCCCATAAGCCCTCTTCCTTCCCTCCAGTTCTCCCATCCACCCCTTCTCACTTCCCTGTTCTGGTTTTGCCCTATGCTGCTACACTGAGTCTTTCCAGAACCCGGGGCCACTCCTCCGTTCTTCTTGTACCTCATTTGATGTGTGGATTATGTTTTGGGTATTCCAATTTTCTAGGCTAATATCCACTTATTAGTGAGTGCATACCATGATTGATCTTTTGAGACTGGGTTACCTCACTTAGTATGATGTTCTCCAGCTCCATCCATTTGTATAAGAATTTAATGAATTCATTGTTTCTAATGGCTGAAGAGTACTCCATTGTGTAGATATACCACATTTTTTTTTTGCATCCATTCTTACATTGAGGGATACATGGGTTCTTTCCAGGTTGACAACTTTTAAGAACTGGTTCTGTCCTTCTGTAATGTAAACTCTGGGGATTAAATCCAGGTCATCGGGTTTGAGGACAGGTGTCTGTAGGCACCAAGCCATCTCAGTGGCCCACATAATTATCTATGTCAGTAGCCTAAGGACAGTTTCATCTCCATCATGATAATAAAGTCTAACACTTAACAAATCCTGACAATGTGTGTCATCATCTACTGTAGTGTGTCTTGGTACCTGTAGCCTAGGCTTTTGCAGTTAAAGTAGAAGGACCTGTCCATCAATGAGTATTATCAAAGGAATAATAGTATTCTAAATTAAATACTATGAGATGCCTACAATCAGCCCAGAATGTAATTTTATAACATTGTTTTAACTCTTTGTCCAGCCTTCAGGATATCATCAGGCCATAAAGGAATCAGAATTCTCATATTTATACATAGAAAACTTTTTTGTATTTAATACTGTCAAGAATATTGAAACTATGGGAACCATTAATTACATCACAAATTGTAGGTGTTATCAAGCATATCTGAAATTAGCATCCTACTTTATAGGCAAGTCTCTATTCCACGTCTCTCCTATAAAACTGGCTACTTTCATCATATCTGAAGAAAAAAATGAATGGATCCTTTTGACATTTGAGCATATCTGTTAAAAAGTGGTGTGAAAGCCCTCCCCTTTTCTAATGAGTATCTATTCACAGTCTTATGCTTCAGTTCCTCACTATAGTTCTAAGATATATGTGTATGAAATATATACATTTTAAGCATAATTTTCCAGTGCTTAAGCTTAATAAAGTGTCTATATATTCAAAGCAATGTGAACTACTTTATGAAGGAGTCATGTAGCTATAGAATAAAGACTACAAATGAAAATCAATGGAAAGAAAATAACTGATGTATAACAAAGAGTTAATTTATCCCAAATTGTAAACACTAATATGTTAGTGTAATACAAGCCTTAATAAAACTAAATGTATAGAATAATGTGTACTTGCTCTGGTTTTGAGATGTTAGGGTATGATTAATAAAGGTCAAGATAAAATATAATAAGTGTATAATTGAGTTTTTAGAACCTGTGTCAAGGATATCACAAAAGTAGAATTACATTATGTAGAATATCATTTACTCAAATTTTTCTTTGAATACATTTTCCTCTTGTTCTAAACATTTTATTCATTCCATACTGCTTGTCATATTATCTTGTGCTACTTTAACTTTGAAGAATCATGATCACGCTCTGCAAATGCTGTATCACACACTACACACATTTCCCATTAAATGTGTGCTTCTGGTTTAACAACACTTCTGCACATTTTCCTCAATTTCAAAAGTGATTTTAACAGTTGTCACTTTTAAAAGTATTCACTTACCACTTATCATCAATAAGGAATGATAAAGTCTAAGTAAATTCCTTAAAATTTTAATTCTTATATAATGAAATATTTTATTTTTAATACTAATTTTATTTATCATAAAAGCAAGAGCCAATAATTTAAAGCAGACTGGATGCTCTATTTCAACATATATTTTAATATCAATTGGTGCCATATCAATTAGGTGCTGTCTATTGATTGGTAGTGATAATAGAGGCTATAATCACATATTCAAGGCAGTAATTTGCTCAACAGCACGTACAATACTGCCTTACTTTCCATTAAACTGGTGTACCAATGTTTGCCTTTGGAAGTAAAAGGGTAATCGTAACACGATGTAGTAATAGGTCATTTTATTAATCAGGGGTTAGATTTCGTATTTTTACAAGAAAACAAGTACTGTCTTGCATGTCACTAACATCACTTAGATTTAATGGCATTGCATCTAGATATAGGTGAGAAAATTAATACTTCAAATTGCACATAAGCACTGTATAAACAGAATATCTGCAGGTTTAATTCATTAGCAGGAGTGATTAGCTGTCATCACAGTGCATTTTAAGAAACAAGAATGAATTATATGCTAACAAGTATGAAACCATAAGATTGGTTGTGTTTTGGCCTGTATCACAAATTATTCCATGAAATACAACCTGCCACAATCCCAAATATAAAAATGCTTGATGTAAGCAGAAAAGAATGGTTCCCTCAAATCCATGGTAAGTATGTCAAATCAAGCATTAGTTGGAATTTTTTTTTCCCCAATAAGCTAAGTTCTATTTTTTTTTTTTTGCTACCACAAAATCTTAACACATGGAACAAATGACAATCTCCACTGCTAATTGAGCTCTGTATTTTCGTGTGTATTATATGAAACAATCACATCAGTAAACAGATCAGTAGAAGAAGTGAGCTCTAGTCAGAAAATCCCTTGGCTTAAAACTCTTGTGACTGCTTAAAAGCAGCAGAAGGCGGTAGAAGTGAAGACTACAGCAATTGAGAATTAGGGAAAACACTAGAGATAGTAAAAAATGCTTCTTTTTCTATCACTAAGGAGGTATATGCAGGGTAATGTTGGAAGTTATATTTTGAAGTAGTATTGTGAATGAAGAATATGATACCATATTCTTAAGTGGCGTTTCATGTTACTTACAAATCTCTTTTTATTTAAAGGGTTTCTTTAGCAGGTTGAGACAACCCTCTTGTCTTGTTGCTGAGTAAGCAGATTGTGGCAGTTAGTTAAGTGGAAGTTCCCACTTGGCTTATGGCTCTGTACTTGAGCATTCCAAAACAATGTGCCAATCAAAGGCTTACAGCTAGTAAAGAATACTCAGCTGCCTTTCAATTCTGAAGGCACGTTAAGGGAATGAAGGGGGATATTTACAGCCTACATCTATTCCTTTCAGCAAACAATACTGTCGAAAAGTTAAAATGACATTTTAAATTGCATAGTCTAATGTGGCAAAAATTAATGCAAGGAAATCATGAGGTTCGGTGTCCATGAATGCCTAATATGTAAATACTATTTATAAACTTCACATCTCATCCAGTACGCTGTAAAAGTAAAAATAAAAATAAAAATAAAAATAAAGGGCAGATACTTGTTTAGATTTTCCACTATTTTGTCATCTTTGGAGTAATGTAAACTGAGCACATATATTCTGAGAATACTTCATGGACATCCTCCAAAGTATACAAACTGATTTCCTTTCTGAGAAGTATGTGAATGAGCTTTAAAAATACTAGATGAGAAACTCGAAATTAAATGGTTACAGAATCAGCCAAAAGTATGTCAGTTGCCTCTCCAGAGAAAACAGAGAAATGTATCCGTGAGAGGCATAGCAGACCCTGAAGTACTTAGGTACTGAAGCCACCATATTCTCAATATAAAAGGGGTACAAGAACCAATCATGTTAAACAGAATATTTATAAAAATATGAATACTTGCCCTGAAAGAACCTTTAGCTTCTATGTTCTCTGTCCCATACAATCCTTACATCTTTTTACTTACGTCAAATAATTGATGGCTTTAAAAATTTCAGGATCATAATATATAACCCTTAGCTTATGTAGTAATTGTCCCAAGTGAGTTTTATGGTAGAAAACTCAAGATGCCAATACACCCAGCTAATGAAATATTAAATGGCTTCACACTTGAAATTTAAATAAGAATGTTTCGAAATTTCTTTCCGTTAAGTAAATAGAGAAGGGAATTGGCCATTTGAAACTAAAGCATTGTGTTGTTTTTAACCATACTGAGAACTCTTACAAAATAACCAGTTGAACACCTATCTATGGCTTATCCATTTATTTTCATTTGCTATTTTAACCTCGCTGAGGTGCAGTAGTAGCGAACGAGTCCCTCTATTTCTTCGCAGCCTCACAGCTGTAAAGACTACAGACTTGTTTAGAACTTGCTGAAGTTTCCTCAAGCAAAATCATTGACAAGCTTCTGATTCAGACCGCAGGTCGGTGAACAGCTTTCTCCAGATTTGACTAGCCCGGCATCACTTTATTAATCATGCATGCGTCTCTGTGCGTGTTCCCTGAAGCGATCTCACACGCACAAAAATCCAATCTTAGTTAGAAAAAGAGCCTTACCTGATGGCTGAGAGCAGATGCAGCTGCAGGAAAAGCAACCGAAAAAGGGCAGCAGCGGGATGCAACAACACAGCCTTGCTCCAAGGTGCGACTTCTCCCTCTGCCTGTCTCTTCCCTCTTCTCAATCACAGTAGCGAACCAGGACCGCGCATTTTGTCCCCTTTAATTCACAGAAGGTTCCCAGGCCAGGCAGCCAGCAGACACCACTTTGTTCCTGGAAGAGGCAGCCTCTCTTCTCAGAAATGCTTGGACCCTCTCTGTGGCTCCCTCCACATTTACCCTTCAGATCAATAATGCTCTCTAGGCGGAGGGGGTGGGGGGTTTGGGGAGGCTCAGCTGCAGTGGTTAGCCGCGAGCCAATGGGGGCTCAGGATTCCTTCCCTGTCATCTCCCCGCCCTCAAAACAAAACACAGCGTGCCTTTGACACGTCTCTGAGTTGTGGAAAGTAATTGAATCCTATATTGAAATGCATCTTATCTGTTCTTTTTTCCCCTACCGTTCATTGTAGAGTGCTTTGAATGAATGGAAAAGCTGAAGCTCTCTCTCTAGGCAGACTCATTAGACTAGCCGGGCTGAACTGGACATTTATGAGATGAGGAAGTGTTAGCACCTGGCTTTAGACCTGATGCTGTGTTTTGAAAATGGAAGCATGTGTGGCAGATCGGAGAGGGAATAAGTCCGTCCTCGCCCTTCCCGGGAGTTCGATTCTTTTGTTTTGAAACAAAACAAGAAACTCAGTATATATCTGAGTTGCCTCGATCTTCACATGTCTAAGGACTATCAGGCAATCTTTGGTGATACTTAATAGGCAAGGAGTTCCTTGTCACACAGGGACATGTTTCTATACCAATTTAACATGTTCTTACCCTCTGAGGTGGTAGAAATTGTTCAGGGTTATGGGTTCATTTAATTGTTCATGTTTATTGTAAAATTTTAAAATTTCCATGTTTTTGTAATACAAGTCTATTAGGTATTTCTGACATTTTATAATACTGCTTAATGGCAATAAGATATTGTAAAAAAGAAAAGCCAGTGTTAAATAAATAAGGGTAAGTCCTTTGAAGTTACCCAAATCACAATGTATAACTCAGTCATGGCAATCTTTCTCTGATTTTCAGTATTTAGCCCTTTATTTGGTATCTTAATAGACACTGTAATAATAAAATTTTGCTTAAACAATTGAGTTCTCTGCAAGAAAGGGTAATGCCATCTATATATCAAGAATTCAGTAATTTTGAAATAGTAATTTAATACAAGTCAGTAAGAATGTCAAGGACATAGTCTCTGTAACATTTAAAAACAAGAACTCAAACAACGGCACGAATAATGATGTCTTTTCAATGTCACCACTAAATAAGAATAAAATTAATGTGTCTTTCTGAAATCTTTTGTTCCACTGAAGTAATACAAATAAGTTGATGCATTTGGTGTAGCCAAGCTTTGTATATTGTGACAAGTTACAATAGCTTGGGGAGTCATTACAAACAAAACAATTTCGTTACCTGTCCATCATGTGAAGGAAGCATGGCGGAATGTAATATTTACAGCTCTGTTGACTGAGTCTCTATAAAAAAACTTAATCTTGACTTTATTGTAACTCACTCATGTAACCAGTAAAATTTTACACAGGACAGTGTCTTTCTTGCCAAGTGCCTATGTAGAAATATTGTGTCCAATCTGGGTATCTGAATTGCTGTGAATTTAGAGTTGGAATAACCATCTTCATCTCCATGCAGAAGAAATTCATTCCAAATTACGCTCCAGCCAGGAGTATTACCTGACTGAAAATTAGATGTAGCTAGGAATGTTAGATAAAAAGAATTTACACTGCTAGGCAGTGGTGGCACACACCTTTAATCTAAACACTTGGGAGGCAGAGGCAGGCAGATTTTTCAGTTTGAGGCCAGCCTGATCTACAGAATGAGTTCCAAGACAGCCAGTGCTACACAGAGAAACCCTGTCTCACAAAACAAAACAAAACAAAATTTGCATCACAGAAATTAGGGACTTATATAAGAAGCTGTTTGCTACTAAGTAAAAACAAATTAAAATTATTACAAAAAAGTGAGAAAATGTATTGTAGCAAAGGGGTAGAAGAAACAAACAAATATAGATTATTAACCTCTTTTGCTAAAATACATATATAATATGTATTGTAATATGTAATTATATATGTGGATATATATATGTCAGACAAAAAATTATCACTGTGTAAAATGGATCAAGTCCTTATTCCTTATGGCTTCCATCCAATGAGACATTGACTTTCATTAGTTTGACTTGCAAAAACCATTACAATTATCAGTTTATCAAGTGTTATGGGCATTACTGACGTGCACCGTTTGGACCCGCGTTTTCACAAATCTTGTAAAGTTATTTCTCTTTAAGCTACCACACACCTGCTCATAGCCCTTTGCAGGGTCCCCTCATGGCTGCTTTACTCCAATAGAGATCCTGGCTAATGCCTCATTTCTAATCTCAAAGAGGAAGGAAATAAGCTCACCCCAATCACAGACCTAGTTCAAGCAGCAGTAATTCAGTTCAGGAGACTATCCTCACATCTGCTTATATCTTCTTGGGAAAGAAAAGCACAGACACGTTGCAAAAGTGTTAGTTTATATGACAGAGATGTGTGATATTACTGTGTACAGGGAACCATGGGGAAAACAATCAACTATTTAAAAACTAATTAATGTCCACCAAATCTGTTCTGGTCTTAATATCACAAAAATGAAATTACTAGCCAGGTTGTCTGTATATCTTAGGAGGCTTATTGTTTCCCTTCATTATGACATTTGACATGTTAGGTATATTTTTGTTTATTTTTAAATTGAAGTACTATGAGGCAGTGAAAACCAAATGCAAGCACTAATGCAGAGAAAGCATTCAGGGGTTTTCTTATTCCTGGGTCAATATAGTGGGGTAAGAATCAATGCTGTGTATTTTAAATAGTAGAACTTTGCACTTTCCTGTGCACTGTATTCCAAACAGAATAAAAAGGTAGACTCACATTCTTATTGTTTATGCCAACTTTTCTCCTTAGTTAAGAAAACGAGGCATGTCAAGTGTTGCTATAGTAAGTGACTTGAATTGAAAAATGAACTTTCCTTCATACTGGCATAATCTTTGCTGAAGGTGCCAGTGTGTGTGTGTGTGTGTGTGTGTGTGTGTGTGAGAGAGAGAGAGAGAGAGAGAGAGAGAGAGAGAGAACTCTCTTAAGTACAAAAGGAGCCTAACAACAAAATGCAAAGTTGAACTGGGCTCATTTGAGAGATTTGGCACTAGCAAAAGGGAAGAATTACCACATGTATTTCATTCTCCTAGGCACCATGGAGATCGGAGATGAAAATATCCCTCTAAAAACAACGGAAACACTGCCTATGTAAATGGTCATCAAAAGATACCTGGATAACATCCCAAATAACAAGGATTGGAAAGTCTGTCATGCTGAAATTTGGGGTATTCTAATTGGATAAGATACCCAATTAGACTAGGAAGTTGTGCTGATAGTACCATGAATAGAACACAACGCGGATTTCTGAGTACATAGGAAACAGACATTG
This sequence comes from Apodemus sylvaticus, assembly GCF_947179515.1. Taxonomy (NCBI): domain Eukaryota; kingdom Metazoa; phylum Chordata; class Mammalia; order Rodentia; family Muridae; genus Apodemus; species Apodemus sylvaticus. The sequence continues at coordinate 22,751,880 of NC_067487.1, forward strand.
ATCTCTTCTCAACATAACCCAGTGAGGATTACTCTTCATCTGCATATGCATATTTGTGTGCATGACATCTTTGTGAGCACAGATGTGTCAGTGCATATATACATTCCCATGTTTATTTTCTGAAGCGATGCTGATTTCATTTTTCATCCTTGATTGCTCTCTATATGTTGAAGCCTAGTCTTTCTTTGATCCCAGAAGTAATATTTTTTTTTTACTTTAGTTCCTCTGACCAGGCAGTTACTCTGGATATTTTGTCTCTTTCATATGTTAGATTAACAGTCAGTCTGCCAAATCTACCCCAACCTATGTGGGTTCTGGGGACCCAAACTCAGGTCCTCATACTTTAATTGCAAGTGCTATGCCTGATGAACTATTTCCCCCCTGAATGTTGAGTAATCTTCACTTTCAACTTTAAAAAAAAAATAACAACCTATGGGACAAATTTTGGAAGTCTGTATATGTGATCGATGATAAGTTTAATAGAATAGTACAAATTTACTCTATTAGTCATTTTTCCATTGCCGGGGAAGAGCACTGTGTCCAAGGAAACTTAAGGAACCATGTACTTGAGATGATGGGTTTAGAGGGTTAGAGTCCATCTTAAAATGTAATCAAAACGAGAGGGAGGGAGAGGGAGAGAGAGAGAGAGAGAGAGAGAGAGAGAGAGAGAGAGAGAGAGAGAGAGAGAGAGAGAGAAGACATGAACTCTAAAACTTTTAAAGACAGGCTCTAAGGACATAATATTCAATTTGGCAAATTCTCCTAATATACTCAAATAGCACTATTAAGTAGGGACCAAGTATGCAAACATATGAGCCTATTGGAGACATTTTCGTTAAAACTACTACACCTACTCAGCATGTGGTTGTGAGCATTCCATGAGGTATGGACTAAATAAAATGAATAGAACAAGCAGAGCATGTATAGGCATCCCTCTACATTTTGACTACAGCTGTGGCTCTTTCACATGCCTGCTCTGTTGGACTGACTATACTCTCAAACCATAGACCAAAATAAACCCATTTTTCTCAAGTTACTTTGGAGAGTAGTGCTATAGTCACTAATAAAACACCATTAGTCCTACTTCCAAAATTAATTTTTATTAATTAATTTATTAATTATTTATTGCAGCCAAACTCCCTCACTGTTTTTGTCATTATGATTGTCAATAATATATCTATAGTGCAATGACTATATAAAGATATTTTAGCATAGCAGTTTACAGTTCATGACTTTAATTACATACAAAAAGTACGGAACAGTTCTGGCTAAAGTTATAGCACTGTGGTGAAACACGCACTTCACATGCGTGTAACTTAGAGTTCAATGCCCAGTGTCAGAAAAATAAGCCAATATATCCTTCATTAACTCATAATTCCCATATCAAATCATTCTATTGAGGAATTTATAGTTAGATTCATACATCTGTTTAATTTGTTGGTTGATGGCAAAGGCAAATGGTTAATATGTAAAACCATAGGGAATATAGAATGTATTATCTCTGGCTAAAGAAAAGATCTTTGCTTCCTAGAAGGAAAAAAAAAGCAAGTTTATGTTTCAGATTAACCATATGCATATTTCATGGTAAAATATCATTTCTTCCCAAACTCTTAAGACCAACTCTGTAAGGAACTCAAAATAAACTTATTATATAAACAAAGCAGAAAAGAATATAATTCAATAGTTTGTTACAAAAAGAATAACATTCAGATTCTGAAAGGTTGTAAGAAGTGGGTATGGATTGGACTGAGAAGAGGGTTCCCAATGGGAATCTAGAGAAAGGACTGAAGGAGATGAAGGGGTTTGCAGCCCCATAGAAAGAACAACAATATGAACCACCCAGTACCCTCAGAGATCCAAGGGACTAAGCCACCAAACCAAAGAATACACATGGAGGGAAACATAGCTCCAGCTACATATGTAGTAGAGGATGGCCTTGTCAGTCATCAATAGGAGGAGGGTCCTTTGTCCTGTGAAGGTACTATGTATGCCCCAGTATAGGGGAATGCCAGGACAGGGAAGCAGGAGTGGGTGTGTTGTTGAGCAGGGAGAGGGGGATGGAATAGGGGGGTTTTGGAGGGGAAACCAGGAAAGGGGATAGCATTTGAAATGTAAATAAAGAAAATATCTAATAAAAAAAGTAGGTATGGAACCTGTTTCACTAGTGTGTTCAGGTTGTTAATAGAAAGTTAATGGCCCATTATATTAAGTACACATGAAAGAAACAAACTACCAAAGACTATGTGTATGTTTATCAGTAATATAGTTATAGAAATATCACCATAATGAATATGAAGAAATACTCAGCATAATTTACTAAGTAATGAATATTCCACATATAGTATATTTTATCACTTATAGAAAATAAAACTCAAATCTATTGAAAAATCTAAACCTATACACTATCAAAATGTGCACACACTGTATATAGTAAATTTTATAGTCACTAGTGATATAATTAGATATGAAGTTGAAATAGTAAATGATAACTAAATAAGCTGAAAATTTGTAGTATACCACAGCAAGGAATTCAGAGTCATCCCTTGTTGCTGTGTATGTGAGACCATACACTTTATCTGTTACAGCATCTTTTGTTATAGATCTCCCTATGAGTATTTCTTCTTAGTAAACTACATGAGAGAGCAAAAGAATCATGTTTCAAATATTTTATATAACATGTACATATAAACATTGTATGAAATGTGTTTCTAACACTCTGTGCATTAGAAAATATCTAAGTAAATAGAATGTATTCATTGCAATCTTTGTTGTTTTGTGTCACCTATGTGTAACTGAAAAGGAACAAACAGAATGGAAAAAAAATTAATGTTTTTGCAATAGTATGTTTAAGGAGCAAATGCAGAAAGGAGATGAGAAGATTTTCAGCAGCTTTCCCCACGATTTTACCCTCTCTGACCATTGAGATCAAATATATTTATTGTAGAGGCAAAGTGTGCTGAGAAAACTGAATAACTTGTACTTGTAACCATTTATGTTATTCCTAGCTTCTGCAATTAGGCATGACTATAAACTGAAAAAAAAAAATAAACAACTCTAAAATGGCCCCAGTCTCAAGGCATCCACATGGCTAACCTTGAGCAAGGATAAATGTTATATATATATATATATATATATATATATATATATATATATATATATATATATGCAGTGTGGAGGTAAAGGTCATCTTCATTTTTAGAGATTACTATGCAGTCAGCATTATGTCAGAAGTTCTAAGCTAAACTCACAAGGCTATATTTGAAAATAATAAATTCCTGAAATAGAAAAGAGTGGGTAAGGTTTCTTCTTTATACAATAGCTCAAAAAAGTGATGTAAAGGAAAGAAACAATGAAATTCAAGGATATCTGTTGTAGCACTTATCATTCAGCTTTACAGTTAACATTTTTCACGTTAACATGACAATATTCAGACTTACCATTGTTTGTGATGTCTGTGGCTCTAAATGATACAGAGCACACTCAAAGTTAGCATATTTATCAAGGGCATGGAAAGATAGGCATAGTTTCTGACAAGTATTCATTCTATTTATAATAAATAAAAAATAATTATAGAAAACTCTTAAGGTATACTGGGAATCACTACATTGCAAAATGACAATTTTCAGACCTCTGAATTTTCTTACTGTTGCTTAAATCAAATTGACAAACTAAGTTATGATGAAGAACAGCCAAAGTTGGATTAATCATAAGGGTAATCCAGAGTATTTTAATTAACTGTAAACTGTACATAATTAAAGAAATACCTGATTGTCAAATATTGTGAAAGTCTGATGGGAAGTAATTCAGTAAATGTACTGAAAGATTTTAAAAAGGGGAGAAGAAATAGAGTATTATAGGGAAATGGAATTATAGAAATATTGAATATAATAAAAAATGCAGAGAAAAGAACATTTAATTAAGAAAACGAACATTACTATTATTTATTATTTAGCAATAATGTTTACACGTTCATGTTGAAATTAACTTTACAATGAGGAGAAAATGTATGTGATGGTATAGTGCAGTAATACCAGATCATAATATATGGAGTCCAAAAAAGTTTAAAGACATACTTACTGGGATATGTAGATGACTAAGAGGGGGCTTTCAGGATGAATATTATCAAAATATATTGCATTATATTATCAAAACAGTAAATATTTATTTCAAGCCCTCCTACTCATTTTACTTTCTATATTAACTTTATTATCATCCACCAACATCAATGTTTAAAATGACCAAAGAAATCCTAGTGTTCTACTAATATCACTCCAAATGGCATATTATCATATTTAACTTTCCTCCCATTGAGTGCTACATATAGATTAAAATATAAAACAAGCACTTTCATGATATGATTGGAGGACCTTTGGTTTATAAATTATAGACCATACTGCTTGACTATCATAAATATTTAATTCAATGAGTTTTAATAGAATTACTTTTGCATAAACATGCAACCACAATGAGAATCCAATTTTAAATAATTAGCTCAGTATGATGCAAACTGTTAATTCCCTTTTAAAATACAAATGATTTTATTAATTTATTCTTTGAAAAATTCACCCATATATGTAATATATTCTGACTATACTTACCCTCCCAGCTCTGCATTTACTTTCTGATTTGGCAATTATTAAAAAATATATTATTTTCACATTCAACTCATCCTGATTATAGTTTCCCTTTCCTATACTCCTGCTCATTACTTCTCACCTTCTCTCTCCTCCGGATTAACTCTTCCTTTGTCTTTTTTTTTTTAATATTTTCATTTTATATATTCTTTGTTTATATTCAAGAGGAGGAGTCCCAACGCTAGGCACAGGAGTCAGATGCCCACTTGTTCTCACAATCAGGAATCACACAAAGATACTGACCACTATCTGTAATGTATATGTAGAGGGCCTGATGCAGGCAAGTGTAGGCTCTGTGCTTGTGGCTTCAGTCGAAGCTAGCTAATATCCTCCTTGCTTAGTCGATTAGTCGATTAAGAGGACCTTGCTTGCCTGGTGTCCCGCATTTCCTCTGGCTATTACAATCTTTTTGCCTCCTCTTCTGCAGAATTCCCTGAGATCTGAGGGAAGAGATTTGATGGAGGCCTCAACTTAAATTCTGTCTCTCTCTCTCTACATATATATATATATATATATATATATATATATATATATATATATATATGCGCATATATATAATCTTTCTCTCTTTCTCTCTATATAGATAGATATAAATTATATATGTATATATATATATATATTTAGGTTCTACATTGTGTAGATTATATATAGATATATAGATACAGATATATGTGGATCTGTTCCCATCTGCCATTAAAGGAAACCTCACTTATGATGATTGGATACTATAGTAATCTATAAGCACAGTAGAATAACATGAGGAATCATTTTATTGACATTTTTGATCACTTGTGTCATGGTTTACCCTCTCTCAAGGCTGTCTTAGTTCTCAGTTACGTGAGCAATATTGACTAAAGGTCCCTCCTTCTGTAGTGAGCCTAAGATCAAGTTTAACATTGATCTACTTTCAAAGGTTTTGTGCCACTATTACAATAGCATATATGCAGATAGGACAGATTGTAGGTCCAAAATTTCTGGGTGGATTTTTGTTCTCAGTCAGATTGCTGTTTGTATGTACTAGGGATTTTACTTTTTCTTTAGATACTATTGCTTCCAGCCACTTTTCTGAATGTGTTTATGAGCTTTAAGATTTCCCTGGTGGAATTTTTGGGATCACTTATGTATATTATTATATCATTACTAACAAATGATGATACTTTGGCTTCTTCCTTGCTAATTTTTATATTCTTGATCTCCTATAGTTGTCTTGTTCCTCTAGCTAAAATTTTAGGTTCTACATTATGGACAATATTATCCTGTTCAAGATCTTAGTGGAATGGTTTTAGGTTTCACTCCATTTAATTTGATATTGGTTGCAGGCTTGCTACAAATTGCCATTATCATGTTTAGGTATGTTTTGTGTATCCATAATCTCTTCTGGAGTTTTATTATAAAGGGGTTTCTGATTTCGTCAAAGGCCTTTTCTGCATCTAATGAGATGATTATCTGGATTTGTCTTTAAGTTTGTTTTTATGGTGGATTATATTGATGGATATTCATATATTGAATGATTCCCATATCTCTGGAATGGTCATAGCAGATAATTCTTGACATGTGTTCTTGGAATCAATTTGCTAGTATTATATTTTTTGCATCTATCTTAATAAAGAAAATTGATTTGTAATTCTTTCTGTTGAGTCTTTACGGGACTTAGATATCAGTGTAAGTCTGACCTCATAAAATGAATTGGGCAATGTTCATTTGATTTCTGTTTTGTGATATAAACACAGATAGGTTATAGGTTAAATTAAATTGTTTATCAGATTGAATTTAACTTTGATATATGGTACATAATAAAAAATCACTAATTCCTTTAAGAATTTTCAATTTGGTTGAGTACAGGTACTTAAGCATGTCTGTTGATTCTCTGAATTTCCACAGCATCTTTGGTCTTCTCATTTCTGATTTTGTTCATTTGGGTATTCTCTCAGTCTATTAGTTAGTTTGGACAGGATATGTCCATCTTAGTGATTTTCTCAAAGAAATAATCCTTGATTTCATTGATTCTTTGTACTGATTTCAGGTGTCAGTTTGATTATTTCTTACTGTCTTCTCTTAGGTATTCCCTGTGGCTCTAGAAATTTTGTGTGTAGTTAAGTTCCTATTCTGACATCTTATTTACTTATTATTTATTTATTATTTATATTGTTTTTTTTATTCGATATATTTTTATTTAAATTTTAAATGATTTCCCCTTTTCTGGCCCCCCACTCCCCGAAAGTCACATAATCCCCCTTCACTCCCCCTGTTCTCCCACCTACCCCTTCCAACTTCTCTGTTCTGGTTTTGCATTATACTGCTACACTGAGTCTTTCCAGAAACAGGGGCCACTCCTCTGTTCTTCTTGTACCTCATTTGATGTGTGGATTATGTTTTGGGTATTCCAGTTTTCCAGGCTAATATCTACTTATTAGTGAGTGCATACCATGATTGATCTTTTGAGACTGGGTTACCTCACTTAGTGTGATGTTCTCCAGCTCCATCCATTTGCCTAAGAATTTCATGAATTCATTGTTTCTAATGGCTGAATAGTACTCCATTGTGTAGATATACCACATTTTTTGCATCCATTTTTCTGTTGAGGAATACCTGGGTTCTTTCCAGCTTCTGGCTATTATAAATAGGGCTGCTATGAACCTAGTGGAGCATATATCCTTATTACATGTTGGGGAAACCTCTGGGTAAATGCCCAGGAGAGGTATAGCACAATCTTTCAGAAGTGACATGCTCAGTTTTCTGAGGAACCACCAGACTGATTTCCAGAGTGGTTGTATCAATTTGCACCCCCTCCAGCAGTGGAGGAGTGTTCCTCTTTCTCCACATCCTCTCCAACACCTGCTGTCTTCTGACTTTTTAATCTTAGCCATTCTGACTGGTGTAAGGTGAAATCTCAGGGTTGTTTTGATTTGCATTTCCTGATGACTAATGAAATTGAGCATTTTTTAAGATGCTTCTCCGCCATCCGAAGTCCTTCAGGTGAGAATTCTTTGTCTAACTCTGTACCCCATTTTTTTAAATAGGGATATTTTGTATTCTGGGGTCAAACTTCTTGAGTTCTTTGTATATATTGGATATTAGCCCTCTATCTGATGTAGGGTTGGTGAAGATCTCTTCCCAATTTGTTGGTTGCCGATTTGTCCTTTTGAGGGTGTGTTTTGCTTTACAGAAACTTTGTAATTTTTATGAGGTCTCGTTGTCAGTTCTTGATCTTAGAACATATGCTATTGGTGTTCTGTTCAGGAACTTTCCCCCTGTACCGATGTCCTCAAGCATCTTCCCCACTTTCTTTTATATTAGCTTCAGAGTGTCTGGTTTATGTGGAGGTCCTTGATCCATTTGGAGTTGAGCTTAGTACCAGGAGACAAGGATGGATCAATTCGCATTCTCCTGCATGCTGACATCCAGTTGAACAAGAACCATTTGTTGAAAAGGTTATCTTTTTTCCACTGGATTCTTTCTGCTCCTTTGTCGAAGATCAAGTGACCATATGCGTGTGGGTTCATTTCTGGATCTTCAATCCTGTTCCATTGATCTGCCTGCCTGCCACTGTACCAATACCATGCAATTTTTAACACTATTACTTGGTAGTATTGCTTGAAGTCAGGGATACTGATTCCCCAAGAATTTCTTTTGTTGTTGAGAATAGTTTTAGTTTTCCTGGGTATTTTGTTATTCCAGATGAATTTGAGAATTTGAGAAGGAAATGGGTAGTGTTCCTTCTGTTTCTATTTTGTGGAATAGTTTGAAGAATATTGGTGTTAGGTCTTCTTTGAAGGTCTGATAGAAGTCTGCACTGAATCCATCTGGTCCTGTGCTTTTTTTGATTGGAAGGCTTTCTATGACCCCTTCTATTTCTTTAGGGGTTATGGGACTGTTTAGATGATCTATTTGGTCCTGATTAATTTTTGTATTTGGTATCTGTCTAGGAAATTGTCCATTTCCTCCAGATTCGCCAGTTGTGTTGAGTATAGGCTTTTGTAGTAGGACCTGATGATTTTTTGAATTTCCTCAGTTTCTGTTGTTTTATCCCCCTTTTCATTTCTAATTATGTTAATTTGGATACTGTCTCTGTGCCCTTTGGTCAGTCTGGCTAAGGGTTTATCTATCTTGTTGATTTTCTCAAAGAACCAGCTCCTAGATTCGTTTATTTTTTGTATGGTTCTCTTTGTTTCCACTTGACTGATTTCAGCCCTGAGTTTGATGATTTCCTGTCTTCTACTACTCCTGGGTTAATTGGCTTCTTTTTGTTCCAGACTTTCAGGTGTGTCATTAAGCTGCTAGTGTATGCACCCTCCATTTTCTTTTTGAAGGCACTTAGGGCTATGAGTTTTCTTAGCACTGCTTTCATCGTGTCCCAAAGATTTGGGTATGTTGTGCCTTCATTTTCATTAAATTCTAAAAAGGCTCTGATTTTTTTTTATATCTTCTTTGGCCAAGGTGTTATTGCGTAGAGTATTGTTCAGACTCCATATGTATGTGGGCTTTCTGCTGTTTTTGTTGCCACTGAAGACCATTCTTACTCCATAGTGATTCAATAGGAGGCATGGGGTTAGTTTGATCTTTTTATATTTGTTGAAGTCTGTCTTGTGACCAATTATATGGTTGATATTGGAGAAGGTACCATGACGTGCTGAGAAAAAGGTATATTCTTTTGTTTTAGGGTGAAATGTTCTATAAATATCAATCAAGTCCAATTGGTCCAAAGCTTCAATTATTTTTATTGTGTCCCTGTTTAATTTCTGATTGGTACATTGAGGAGAGTGGAGTGTTGAAGTCACCCACAATTATTGTGTTGGGTTCAATATGTGCTTTGAGCTTTAGTAAAGTTTCTTTTATGAATGGGGGTGCCCTTGCATTTGGTGCATAGATGTTCCAAATTGAAAGTTCGTTCTTGGTGGATTTTTCCTTTGACTAGCAAGAAGTGTCCTTCTGTATCTCTTTTGATGACTTTAGGTTGAAAGTCAATTTTATCTGATATTAGAATGGCTACTCAGGCTCATTTCTTGAGACCATTGGCTTGTAAATTTGTCTTCCAGCCTTTTACTCTAAGGTAGTTTTTGTCTTTGACATTGAGGTATGCTTCCTGTATGCAGCAAAATGTAGGGTCTTGTTTCCTTATCCAGTCTGTTAGTCTATGTCTTTTTATTGGGGAGTTGAGTCCATTGATGTTAAGAGTTATTGAGGAATAGTGATTATTACTTCCTGTCATTTTTGATGTTATTTTTATATTTAAGTGGTGATCTTCTTTTGGGTTTGATAAAAGAAGGTAACTATTTTGCTTTTTCCAGGGTGTAGTTTCCCTCCATGTATTGGAGTTTTTTTTTTTTTTCCTATTATTCTTTGTAGAGCTGGGTCTGTAGAAAGATATTGTGTAAATTTGGTTTTGTCATGGAATAACTTGGGTTTTCTATTTATTGTGATTGAGAGTTTTACTGGGTATAGTAGTCTTGACTGACATTTGTGTTCTCTTAGAGTCTGCATGAGATCTGTCCAGAATCTTCTAGCTTTCATGGTCTCTGATGAGAAGTCTGGTGTAATTCTGATAAGTCTTCCTTTATATGTTACTTGACCTTTTTCTCTTATTGCCTTTAATTCTTTCTTTGTTTAGTGCATTTTGAGTTTGGATTATTATGTGACAGGAGGTATTTCTGCTCGGGTCCAGTCTGTTTGGAGTTCTGTAGGCTTCTTGTATATTCATGGGCATCTCTCTCTTTAAGTTTTCTTCCATAATTTTGTTGAAGATATTTGCTGGCCCTTTAAGCTGTAAATCTTCACTCTCATCTATGCCTATAATCCTTAGGTTTGGTCTTCTCATTGTGTCCTGGATTTCCTGGATGTTCTGGGATACAAGCTTTTTGCATTTTGCATTTTCTTTGACTGGTGAGTCCATGGTTTCTATGGCATCTTCATCATCTGAGATTCTTTCTTCCATCTCTTGTATTCTGTTGTTGATATTTGCATCTATGGCCCCTAATTTCTTCTCAAGGTTTTCTATCTCCAAATTTGTCTCCCTTTGTGATTTCTTAGTTGTTTCTACTTCTGTATTTAGATTCAGGATGGTTTTGCTCAGTTCCATCATTTGTTTGTTTGTGTTTTCCTATAATTCTTTAAGAGATTTTTGTAGCTCCTCTTTCATGACTTCTGCCTGTTGACTCAAGTTCTCCTGCATTTCTTTAAGTTTTTTTTTTCGTGTTTCTTCTTTATTGGCTTCCGTCTCTTGAGCCTTATTCTCCTGAATTTCTTTAAGTGATTTTTGTGTTTCCATTATACGGGTTTCTAGCTTATTCATGTTCCCCTCTATTTTTTTAAGAGATTCATTTATGTCCTTTTTGTGTTCTTCTAGCAGCATCATGAACAGTGATTTTAAATCCAATTCTTGTTTTTCTGGTGTGTTTGTGTAACCAGGACTTGCTGATGTTGGAGAGTTTGTTTCAGACGCTGCCATATTGCCTAGATTTCTGTTAGTAGTGTTCCTGCATTTGCCCTTTGCCATCTTGTTATTTCTGGTGTTAGTTGTTCTTGTCTCTGGCTGGTGTTTGTGCCTCCTGTGAGGCTATAGGGCTATTTCTGCAACACTGGATGGTTCGGTTTCCTCTGTTACAGATTGCTGATGTGCTGCCCTCCTCTTGGGTGCCCTTGGAGCCCTAGTGTGCCTTGCCCCAGATTGTCTGTGTGAACCAGGTGGTGCTCGTTTGCTCCTTCAGGGAGTGTTGATGGTATATGCTGTGGAACATTTTCTGAGTGCTGGTTACTCTGCTGGGCAGCTGATCTCCCAACTGGGTTGGTGCATACAAGGCTAGCCTACCTGCTGAGGCCCTGAGTGTAAGCAAAAGCCTGGCAGGCTAAGGTCCTAGCAAAGTTCCCCTCAGGCTATGACTGTTAATTGGTTCTGTCAGGTGGCCAGGATGGCAGGGTGTGCAGTGCACTCCCTGAAAATGCCGGGATAGTCTGCTAGGCTAACAACCTCCTGGCCGTGTTGGCACACAGATGGCCCACTAAGCAGTCCATGGCCTGGGGTCAGTCCAAGGCCTGTCTGGCTTAGACCCCTGTTATGTTAGCCTCTGGCTATGACTCTTAGCTGACTTTGCCTGCTAGAACTCTCTGGTGTCCTGTAGTCAAAATGGCGGCATGCACCAGGCGGGGAAAACAACCTCCTGGCCGGGTTGGCACACTGATGGCCCCCGAACAGCCCAGGGCCTGGATGCAGGCCAATGCCCATCGGGCATAGACCCCCGTGATGTTGGCCTCGGGTTATATTTGCGTACCTCAGTCTGTCTGATTTCTCTGACACCCGAGATCCAAGATGGCGGAGAGACTCTCGTAACTGACTGGCAGGAGGCAGATTTCTGATGTGGCTTCTGTGGGGTGAAAGGCGCTGTAAATCTGCCACTGCTTGCAGCCTGGCTGGCCAGTGAAGGTCAGTGGTAGGGGGCGCAAGGCCTGCCTGGACCCTGTCACCTTGGTTCCACTGCTGATGGCCCTTCTGCTGGACCAGCCGCTGCTGCTACCGCTGCCACTGCCCCCAATCTATTTGTTTGTTTGTTTGTTTATTTATTTATTTATTTATTTATCAATTTATTGTTGATATCAACATTTAGTGCTATCAAGTTTCCTCTTATATCAGTTTCACTATTTTCTGTATGTTTGGGTATGCTGTGTATTGATTTTCATTGAATTCTAGAAAGTTTCAATATTTTTTTAATTTCTTTCTTGACCTATTCTTTTCATTCAGGAGAAGGTTTTTCAGTTTCCAAATTTTTGTAGATTTTTTTTTTTTTCTGTGTTGATGGTGAACAACTTTAATTCATGATAGTCTTCTGGGAATAAAGGAGAATATCAATTTTCTTGACTGTACTGTAAGTTGTTTTTTTAAAAATCTGTGGTCAGTTTTTGATAAAGTTTGATAATTTTCAGAGTAGAAGGTTTATTGTTTTATGTGAACAGTTCTGTAAATATCTGTTTTATTCATTTTGATATAATATCTATTTATATTTCTCTGCTTAGTTTTTGTCTCAATATAATATCTATTTATATTTCTCTGCTTATTTTTTGTCTACTTGTTAGAGTGGAGTAAAGTCTTTCACTATCACTGTTTGAGGGTCAATATGTGATTAAATCTGTAATAGTCTTTCTTTTACAAATGAGTGCTTTTGTGTTTATGTATAGATGTTAATAGTTGAAAGGTCATTTTGGTAGATTTTTGCTTTGATGAATTTGTAGTATTTCTCCCTATCTGTTTTGATTGGTTCTGGTTTGAAGTGTATTTTAGTTAATGCTAAATTGGCTACAGTAGCTTGGTTCTTAGGCCCATTTACTTAAAATATCTGATGGATCCCATTTTTCATCCATTCTATTGGTCTGGGTTTTCTTATTGGGAAACCGAGACCACTGATAGAAAAAGATACCAATTGTTATTGATGGTTAATTCGTGTTCTTTTGTTATTTTGTTTGTTATTGGTGGTTGTGGGTTTGAGTGAGTCTCTCTCTCTCTCTCTCTCTCTCTGTGTGTGTGTGTGTGTATGTGTGTATGTGTTTGTGTGTTTGTAAATTAATCCTTTTAATATTTTTGTCAGATATTAATTATTCAGTGTGCTTTCACATATGTAGTTAACATCTTTGTGTTAAAATTTTCCTTCTAGAACTTTCTGTAGGGCTAAATTTGTACATAGACATTATTTAATTTTGACTTTATCATGGAATATCTCATTTTTTCATATATGGTGATGAAAATTTTGATGAATGCAATAATTTGATCTAATATCCTTGCAGTATATCTGTCCGTGTCTTCTGCTTTGTATAGTCTCCAATAAAGTGCCAGTTATAATTCCAATAGGTTTACATTCACATGTTACTTGGTCTTTTTCCCCTTTCAGTTTATAATATTTTTTCTTTGTTCTGTATATTTAGTGTTTTTGTTATTATATACTAAAGGGAATTTATTTATTTTATTCAAAGTAATTGGTGTTCTCTATGTTTCTTGTTTATTTATCGACACCTCCTTCTTTACATTGCCACATTTTTCTTCTTTCATTTGTTGAAGATGCTTTAGCGGTTTTGGAGTTTGGTTTCTTCCCTTTCCTCTATACCTATTATTTTTGTATTTTGTCTTTTCATAGTGTTCCAGATTTCCTGGATATTTTGTATATGGACTTTTGGGATTTTACGTTTTCTTTGACTCATTTGGTCAATCTTCAATGCCTAATATTCTCTTTTATATCTGTTATTTTGTTGGTGAAACTTGCTGCTATACTTTCTGTGTGAATTTTGTCTGTAATTACTGGAATTCTGTTCCTTTCTGTTCTCTTTCTTATCTTTTTAAACTCTAAATTTAGGTCTTGCACAGCAGTTTTAATTGTTTCTTTCAACTAGTTGTGTTTTCTTCATTTTCTTTCAAATATGCATGCAGTTTCTTCATTTTTGTTTTTGGTCACCTGAATTTCATTAAGGAATATAATCAGTTTCCTCCTTAAGAACCTCTAACATTCTTATATGTTTGATTTTAATTGTGCTTTAGGTATATTGAATATTCAACAATTGACAAATGAAACCTCATAAAATTGCAAAGTCTCTGTAAGGCAAATAACTCTGTCAATAGGACAAAATGGCAAACAACAGATTTGGAAAAGATTTTTACAAACCCTACAACTGATAGTGGGATAATATGCAATATATACAAAGAACACAAGAAGATAAACTCCAGAAAACCAAATAACCCTATTAAAAATTGGGTACAGTGCTAAACAAAGAATTCTCAATTGAGGAATACCAAATGGCATAGAAACATCTAAAGAAATATTCAACACACTTAGTCATCAGCCATTATTGGTGGCATTGTAAGCTGACACAACCACTCTGGAAATCAGTCTGGCAGTTCCTCAGAAAATTGGACATAGTACTAACTAAGGACCCAGCTATATTGCACCTGGGCATATACCCAAAAGATGCTCCAACATATAAAAAGGATACATCTTTCACTCTGTTTGTAGCAAACTTATTTATAATAGCCAGAAGCTGAAAAGAACCCAGATGTCCTTCAACAGAGGAACAGATACAGAAAATGTGCATTTACACAATGGAATACTACTCAGCTACTAAAAACAATGAATTCATGAAAATCTTAAGCAAATGGATGGAGTTAGAAAATATCATCCTGAGTGAGGTAACCTATTCACAAAAGAACACACATGGTATATACTCATTGATAAGATATTAGACCAAAATCTCTGAATACCTAATTCACTGACCACATGAAGCTCAAAAAGAAGGAAGACAAAGTGTGAATGCTTCATTCCTTCTTAGAAGGGGAACAAAATACTCATGGAACACATATCGAGACAAACTATTGTGTAGAAACTGAAGGAAAGGCCATCAAGAGACTGTCCCACCTGGGGAATCCGTCCCATATACAGACACCAAACCCAGAAACCATTGTGGATGCCAAGAAATGATTGCTGACAGGAGCTTGATATAGGGGGTCTCCTGAGAATCTCTGCCAGAGCCTGACAAATATAGAGGTGAATGCTCACAGCCAACCATTGGACTGAGCACAGGGTCCACAATGGTTGAATTAGAGAAAGGAATGAAGGAGCTGAAGGGGGTATCTAAAAATCTGGGTTTAGAATGATTTTATGGCTAGCTGCTGATTTCTGGTTTTGTCTTTTTGGAGTAATTGTTTTGTTGCTTGGTTTCTATTTCCTCTTTGGATTTATAAGGAGTATGTTGGCTGTGTGTTCCCTGATTTCCTGTCTTGTTCAGCTGATATGTTCACAGGAAATGACTGCTGGCATTGAAGGCAAAATATATGGGCAAATTTGGTGGAAGGAAGCTTGGAGGAAAGGATCTCTCTGATCCATTGGAAATGGAGTCATAGAGAAAAGAGAGACTAAAAAAGGTTTACAGCTTTGGAGCTGGGAATAAGACTAGAGGGACTGGATCTCAGGAGCAGTAGGAGTGGTATGATTTTACCTTCAGCCTCCTTGTTGACTTTCAGATACCATGGTACTCTTCTGGAATGAGTGTGGGTTGCTGCTATTTGTGAAGGGAGGGAGGTTTGGAGGGAACCAGTTGCTTCTGTGATTCATAGGAAATGTGAGCATGGGTAAGGGAAGGGTGCAGCTGGTGGTTTTTTGTTTGTTTTCTGTTTTTGTTTTTGTTTTTTTGTGTTTCTTTCTATTTTCTTTTTTCTCTTTCTTTCTTTCTTTCTTTCTTTCTTTCTTTCTTTCTGTCTGTCTGTCTTTCTTTCTTTCTTTCTTTCTTTCTTTCTTTCTTTCTTTCTTTCTTTCTTTCTTTCTTTCTTTCTTTCTTTCTTTTTTTTTTCCCAGTGCTGGGAATGAGACTGGGGGGTTGTGTCTGGAGAGATAGATAGAGGTGAAGATCTGAAGGCAGCCTATCTTGTTTTCTGGATTGCACAGCCTCTAGTTTAGCAGGGGTTGTATGCTGGAATTGGGGGATGGGATACAGAAGTGGGGGAGAGGGAGGTTAACAGGGGTTGATATTTGAAATACACAGGAGATGTGAGCAGAAGGGAAGGGAGAATGCAGCTTGGGATAGATTTCAGTGCTAGAGATGAGGCTGTAGGATGGCTCTGGAAGAATAGAGGTACATTAGAGCCACTTTGCTATTTTGAAATTATTGGTTTACTTTGTAACTGAATGTTCTTTTAAGCTTCTTGGAATTTTTGTTTGCTTTGTTTGTTTTGTTGTGTTTTGCTTTTCCTTCATGACACCTGGATTATGTCATAATATCAGTCTTCAAGATAAGAATTTATCCCTCTGCTTCATAGAGACTTTTGTTGATGTAGTCATTTTCTAAAAAAAAAAATATTTATTCAGTGTATTTTTATGTCCTAATTCTCTTTGACTAACGTTTATGTTAGATCATTTATTATTTAATTCTGTTGAATTATCTCTATATGGAAACAATATAGGGGCTCATTAATTTCTTTATTTGTTGGCTTATTTGAAAATTTTTGATGTATTTTTCTTTGATGTATATTTAAATGTATCTTCTAATGTTGTTTGTTTCTGTATCTTTATGTCAATTTTATACTGATAACATTACCTAGTTTAAAATTAATAGATGTCTTTTAAAATAAAATACATTAATTATATATGTCTTAAGGATTTTTTTTTAGAGAATGAATTTTATAAAAATGTTGTTTGTTAGTAGAGCTTTCACATATAATAGTCACCTGTAGGGGGGGCATACAAATGGCCTACCCTACAAGGTTCATGGCATTGTTCCTCCAGATGATATGCAATGTCTTCATGTTGGACTAATTCATTAGAAGTTTTGTTCTAATATATGTAGATGTGGGGAAAGGGACTTTATAAATTTCCTGGATCCTTCATGGATCCTTATTAATGCACATTAATTTGTGTGAACCTAAATACAATGCAGCTATGTTAACACAGTTGGTCATCATTTTCTTAAATAATTTTTTGTTTTGTTTTTCAAGACAGGGTTTCTCTGTGTAGCCCTGGCTGTCCTGGAGCTCACTCTGTAGACCAGGCTGACCTCAAACTGAGAAATCTGCCTGGCTCTGCCTCCCAAGTGCTGGGATTAAAGGCATGTGCCACCACTGCCCGGCTTTTTAATTTTTTTTTTGTTTTGCATCATTTTCTTAATGCTATACATAAACAAGTTCACCCATATGAGCCCCTATAATTCTTTGTAGCATACTATGTTGTGCCTTGTGACAGCAGCAAAACATCTGCCAAAGATCTTAGATATGTACCTGTGCCTAAGAATTACAAAAGTACTTTTATGGTGCTGTTTTATAAGATGTTAAAAAATGGTTACCCACATTTTTTTGTGGCTAAAGGAAGTTAGATTGGTCACTTACCCAGTTATTGGTACCAAGAGTCTTGATATGTTCATGAAGGGCTGCCTTTGTATTTCTTGGAATGGCAAGTGAAGAATAGAGACCACTATCCAGTCTCTAGTTGATAAGAATAAGTGTGTGTTTGTGGGTAGTTCTTGAGGTACTCTGATTTAACAGAGCAGCTGCCTGGTTGTTTCATGTCATTCTGAATGAGCAGTATCCTCAAATAGTCATGAACATCAGGGTTTGGATTAAGTTTCCACTTTATGTCAAGCTCTATTCCTGAGGCAATACAGTGGTATATACCAGGGTAGTTTCCACAGCCTAGGTTTATTTCCTGAGAGGACTGCAGAGTTTTGACTATAATGTTCAATATATAAGTCATTGGTAATTTGGGTAGATATATCCTAAAATCTTCCTTTGTAAAGCTTTCTAAACTGTAGACAGTTCCTGGTGGTGTAATGCTAATCCTAACTAGATATACATGTTGATAGACACTATGTATTTAGATAACTTTGTATGTTGGTTGTGTGTCTACTTCTATATGATGATACTCATGAAGTACCAGTGTTCTTTAGCTATCTGCATGAAATATTTTATTTAAATAAAAGCTTACCAATGTTGTTTGCCTTCCTGAGGGAGATGGTAGCCAGCCACATTTCTATATCTATCATGCTTATTTAAGCCTATAATGGTTAAGTTTATTTCATGTATTAGCCATGTATAGATCATATTCACTACAATGTCTATTTGAATGTGTTGCTTTTTCTAGATCCTTTCTATTATTAAATTTATACTTTACTAACTATGCACTATATGATTAACAAGAAAGTTATTCCACTCTATACTAGTTATTTTATTTGTAGCTGATGCCATGTGTATTTTCAGTTTTTAAAAAGGAGGATCATTTTATCTAAAACTAGAAAGATACAGTCAACTATAGTGTGGAAGCCATGAGTAGTCCGAAGCATTCACAAAGCAGAGAGAAGAATGCTGGGAAAATACAAGAGAATATTCTGTGGATAGTTTCCAGTTGACTTTCCTTTTTTTTTTTTTTTATTAGCATTATTTTTTTTCATTTTATACTTCAGCCATTGTCCCTCTCCCAGCACCCTTCAACAGTTCCTCATCCCATTCCTTCCCCATCTATCTCCAAAAGGATACCCCACACTGGTCAGGCCACCCCACTCCCTGGTGCCTCAACTCTTTCCAGGGTTAGGAGAGTCTTTCCCACTGAGGCAAGACCAGCCAATCCTTGTTGTATATGTCTCTGGGGCCTTGGAGCAGTTTGTGTATGCTGTCTTGTTGGTATCAACATTTCTGAGAGATCTCAGGGGTTCTGGTTAGTTTGACTGTTGGTCTTTCTATGGGGTCACCCTCCTCCTCAGCTTCTTCCAGTCTTTTCTTAATTCGGTCATGGAGTTCCCAGACTTCAGTTCCTTGGTTGTGTGTGAGTATCTGCATATGTCCTAGTCAGTTGCTTGTTGGGCCTCTTGGAGGATAGTCATCCTTGGCTCCTGTCTGTAA
The DNA here is from genome assembly GCF_947179515.1 of Apodemus sylvaticus. Lineage (NCBI taxonomy): Eukaryota > Metazoa > Chordata > Mammalia > Rodentia > Muridae > Apodemus > Apodemus sylvaticus. Next base: position 22,770,864 of record NC_067487.1, read on the forward strand.
ACACACCATAGCATCAATAATAGTGTCTGCTATGGGAGCCTGCCCTCGTGATGGATCTCAACTTGGGCTCGTCACTGGACCACCTTTCCTTCAGTCTCTTCTCCAGTTTTGTATCTGCAGTTTACATTTAATGGATCTACAGATTCTATCCATGGATCAGTGACACTCATATTCAAAGGTTTCTTGACTTAAAGAACTTAATCTTTTTCCAGACAGATATGGCCAGATTCTCCTCGTTGATTATAGATCATGTCCAGTGACTGGTCCAACTTGGGATTCATTGCAAGGGGAGGCTCCAACAGCAGACACTATTATGGATGCTATAGTGTGAAAACAATATTAAACATTACATATATACACTTTCGCATTTGTTAAAGTTTTTACACATAGAGATTTTATTTTAAATGCTGTCCACATTTAATATGGCTTCTAGTTTATGCTTTTGAAAGTATCTAGTGATTTTATGTATCTAGTGATTTTTGCTTAGTCTGAGATCACAAGGATTTTTCTACCATTTTATTGCATGATTTTTATTGTTTTCAGTGTTACATTTAGATATGCAGGCTATTTTATATATGTGAATAGTGCTAGGTTAATCTTTGTTTTTTGCATATGGATATCCAATTTTGGCACACATTATTGGGAAAAAATAAAAAAAGCTCCCTTTTCCCAAATGAATTTTCCTAGCTCCTCAGTGGAAAATCAATTGATGTAGAAAATGACAAAATCCACTTGCTATGAATATTTTACCATCATCTTTTTCCTGTAAATAAGCCATGTCTTTTAGGGAACGAATTAAGAAAATTAATGAGGCAGCACTGTGTTTTATTTCATGTGTATAGCTCTACTAGCAACATGGTAGCCTGAGTTTACTGTAAGTGAGCCTGTTCAAAATTTGCTATCATGGTATTTAATGTGAGCAATTTAGAGGTTAAGAAGAATATACATATATATATAGAGATATATAGATATATAGATATAGATATATAGATATAGATATAGACATATAGATATGTTTTAAATAGTTTACCTGCAATTTAATATTTCTTTTGTATTTCTTTTGGAAAGAAATCCAGTTGGATCTTCTGGTTCTATTAATTGTTTCTACATTACACACTTTAGGGTTTAAAACTACAGTGTCTATTATAGCATTTGAGTTATTTCTGTAACTTACTTCATTTCCTCTGTTATTCTTGTGTTGACACATTTGAATAAGAGCTGTAGTCTACATAGGAATAGGTAGACAGGCTACACTAGAAAATGTTTTTTAATATTTTATTTGCTAAGAGATGCTACCTAAGGTGCCATGTGAGACACAGAACCCAACTTGAAGTATTCCTCAGGGAATGGAAGGTAATCTTTAATATTACAGGCAAGAAAGCTGACTCTGAACTACTGTTATAGCAGCTTAATGGTTCCCAGAGGGAGATAGTTAGAGATTTTATTTCTTACATGCTGATTGGGGAAAAGCCATGCTTGTACCCATGTCATATATAGAAATTTTCTACAAAATAAGCCTTTCACTGTTACAGAGAATAACTGAGTGCAATACATAAAATAGAACAGAGAAGGAGGAAGAAAAGTGGTTTTATTTCTAGCTGAATTTATACTATATGAAACTCAAAGGAGATAAAGATTTATGTGGAAAATAAAAAAATAAAGGGAAATAAATAAAATGGTGAATAAAACATTGGAAAAATAAAAAGTATAACTCAAAAGGAAATAAAAGGAGAAAAATTAAAGTATCTGGAAACACAATAGGTATGATATTTGTTGAAGTCAGAGGTTTGGTAAATGGGAGATTCCAATTATTATGGCTTTGACTTGAATTTGTACCCATACTGTGTTTGCCACTTTTAGTGATATGCAATATTCTCATGTACTTCTTAAATAATTAAATCATTAGGCATAATGGTTTGGAGAACACATAAGAACAACTTCTTGAACAAGGACTTGTTAGTCTTGGTTTCATACTAAATAACTTGATATAAATGTTCATAGGAACACACACATAACATAGGTATATTGATGAATTAAATAAATAGATGTATTTATATGTAGATAGATAGATAGATGGATAGATAGACAGATAGATATGACTATAGGTGATTGATAGGTAGATAGAAAGATATAGAAACATACATGATAGATAGATATAGAGATAAATAAAGGTACCATCCTGAAAATTGTTTCCATTCAATTGGAGCAATATTTGGCCCTCAATCTACCTTCACTCATACATTTGAGCTTATTCTTTGATTTGAACTTGTCACAGAATGGAGAACCCCCCTAGATTTCCTCAGTGTAGATTGTGATCTATAAAATTTGAAACATCACGGTTTACTTTTCATGCGGAGATGGTTCAGAGGATTTGAAAACATGATTTTCTTGTAGAGGTCCCAGGTTCTATTTCAGCACCCACATCAGGTGAATGTATATATTCAGGTCTAGACCACTCGACTCTCTTTTCTTACCTCCTGGGAAATGAACACACACACACACACACACACACACACACACACATACACGTGTATTCACACACAATAAATAAATAAATAAACAAACAAATAAATAAATAAGTAAATAAATAATAAAATACATTTTTGGGACTGGGGAATGATTGTAGCATGGTGAATGGGAGGGGAGCAGTGAGCGGGATATACTGTAAATAAGTAAAAAATGAAATTAAATTAAAAAATAAGTCAGGGGAAAATTATAGATTACTGGTTTGAGCTAGTGAAATTTAGTAAGACTTCATGAACAACAAATACCAAGTAAGATAAGCTTAAATTTTCAGAAATTATAATTGAATACTGTGTACAATTTGAAGTAAATGCTCAGGCATTGTTACAGGGACTTGAGGGATATGAATTTTATTTCTTCTAGAAAAGTTACATTTCCCAGGATTTTAGTAGTGCTTACATAACAACAGTGCTTAAAGAATAAACTGCAGCACTGTGTTTTGGATATTTTATTTTGTTTATTATTCAGAATAATGTTACTTTGTAACAAAAATTTAACTCTCCCTACAATATTTTGCACAGGCAAAACTGCATTTGATACACTTTCTAATTCCAAACCTGAATATAGTCATTAAATATAACAAGGAGGATGGCTCTCCGTCACGTGGTTTTTCTTTCCACATGTCCAATGGCAACTATATTTAGCTCAGAAATGAAACCATAAGTGTGTTAATTATCTATCAATATTCATCTATGAAAGATAAACTAATATGTCATTTTTCTTGAAACACTTTGAAGAATTATGTGGATTCAGATAAGTTACAATGTAAAGTAAAAAGAATAAAAAGAATGAGCATATTGAGTTGACCAGTTACTTTAGACATATAGAGTAATACCAAAACAAATCATATTTTCCTAAATTGTGAAATGACAGGTATATTTTCCTCAAGTCTGATCACGTTCTATTTACACTTACAAATCAGCAATAAATCACTTTCCTTAGAATGTATTTGTTTCCTTCATTTCCTCATACACTATATTCCCTCAGTGATAACTTCTTGAAAATCATTTCAAAGCTCTTGAATTTCAGGATAAGATGTACCAATCATCACAGATCCCAAAACTATCATGGAATATATTAAATCAAGAAAATAGAAATAAAAGAGAAAAACTAAAACATGTTCATAATGAATGCCAACCATTTTAAGATAATATTTTAATATACAAGGTAACTGGATAATTAACAATAGACTGTACTGTTATAAGGTATAAATATAAGGTATGTAAAAATTAAAGTGAATCATAGCAGAACTGTAGTAGTGAACAGAGGGGAAGTGATTAGAGGGGTCCATTGTTTTTGTGTCTATGTGCATCTATCCTTTGACTAGATATTTATAAGGACCTGAACTGAAAATAAACAGAATGGTAGACATAGTAAATATGTTTGTCTCCAGTTCAGTGTTTGATGTCTTGTGTTCTCTTCAAAAAGGCAATAAGTGCCCTTCTTTGATATTATTTTTTTCATATTTTTTATTCAATATATTTTTTATTACATTTCAAATGATTTCCCCTTTTATGGCTCCGCACTCCCTGAAAGTCCCATAAGCCCTCTTCCTTCCCCCTGTTCCCCCATCCGCCCCTTCCCACTTCCTGTTCTGATATTGCCCTATACTGCTGCACTGAGCCTTTCCAGAACCAGGGGCTACTCCTCCGTTCTTCTTGGACATCATTTGATATGTGGATTACGTCTTGGGTATTCCAGGTGTCTAGGCTAATATCCACTTATCAGTGAGTGCATACCATGATTGATCTTTTGAGACTGGGTTACCTCACTTAGTATGATGTTCTCCAGCTCCGTCCATTTGTCTAAGAATTTCATGTATTCATTGTTTCTAATGGCTGAATAGTACTCCATTGTGTATATATACCACATTTTTTGTGTCCATTCCTCTGTTGACTGACACCTGGGTTCTTTCCAGCTTCTGGCTAATATAAATAGGGCTGCTATAAACATAGTGGAGCATGTATCCAAAATTTCCCATTCTCTCTACTTATTCACAGTATATATTCATTTATTTTAATTTTTTATTGGTTATTTTATTTATTTTCATTTCAAATGTTATCCCTTTTCCCAGTTTACTGTTCACAAGTCCTCCCTTTGCCTCTATGAGGAAGCTCCCCAACCAGCCTACCTACTCCTGATTAAGCACCCTAGAATTCCCCTACCCTAGGTCATGGAGCATTCACAGGACCAAGGGGCTCCCCTCCCAGTGATGGCAGCTAAGGCCACCCTCTACTACATATTCAGCTGGAGCCATGGGTGCCCCATGTGTATTCTTTGGTTGGTGGTTTAGTCTTTTTGTGGTTAGAATCCAAACTTAGATTTTTTTCCAGTAGGAATTGATACATCAATAATCATAGGAGGTCTGTGCTTTTGATCTATTTGAATGGATAAAAAATTAGCTTCTCTTGCATCTATAATATTAATATAATATGTATAGCAAGAATGTTATGGTCCTATAAGTAATCTGTAACATTTTGGCCATTGAGATTTAACTATCAGCAACTAGAAAAATATCTAGAAGTTTTATAATGAGTTTTCTTATGATTTAATGCTTTTTTTATTTGTGCTTTCTGTGATAAACTTTTTCTTTTGATAATTGTCTTAAATAATCTTATTTTTGGAAAAAAATTGAAAAAATACTTTATACACTGTATGCCACAGGGAAAATATTTATATTTGTTTTTATGAAGACTGTTTAAATTCTAAGTTATAAAATATACATACAGAATATAGAATATGATAGATAGATAGATAGATAGATAGATAGATAGATAGATAGATAGATAGATAGATAGTTTTGAATTTCTTTAACTTTAATTGAATATGTTCTTACTTGTATATACATTGTTACACATTCTGGTTTCTGCAACTCCTTGTCTTCTTTTATCTTCTACTTCTTTCAACTTTTCTACAATTCTCTTTCAAATATTAGTCAGTACATAGGCTTAGTCCTTAATTCCATTGAAATATAAAAAGGACTCAAGGCATTATTTTACATGTCAGTACTTTAGAATAAAATTCAGTCTTATTTTGTTTCTTTGTGAACATGATGAAGTACAGAGTATAAATAACAGGGAATGTGGTACTGTGTGGTGTGTGTGTGTGTGTGTGTGTGTGTGAGAGAGAGAGAGAGAGAGAGAGAGAGAGAGAGAGAGAGAGAGAGAGAGAGAGAGACAGAAAGAGTATGAGTATGATGTGTGACTGTTACTGTGGCTGTGGCTTGGCTGTTGCTGTGTTTCAGTGTGAGATATATGCTGGTAGAGGAACCAGTGCTGGGACATGTAGAAGATGGAGGGTAATGTCCGCGTTCTTCCTCAGTCAGTTTTCTCACTTATTATTTGAAAAGTCTCTTATTGAATCCAGCAGCTACTGTTTCATCTGGATTTGATGGCACGATAGAACCTAGCATCAGTCTCTAAGCCATGTCCTCAGTATGGACTGATACATTGTCAAGTATGCATTTGTGTACCTGAGACCAAGACTCCATTCTTGAGCTGCAATTGTTTTACCTATGGAGACATCTCCCCAGCTAGAAAAAAACTATAAAATATATGCATATGCATATACATATATACATATATATTCAAATACTTCCTATACAACTTGCTTAATATTAACATAGACAGAAGATATTATTTAAGTGGAATGTTTTCTTAGAGCAGTTTATTAATTATCCCTTATTTCATACACTTGGCAGTCATATTGTTTCTTCTTTTTGTTTTGTTTTAATTTAATTTTTAATTAGATATTTGCTTTATTTACATTTCAATGGTATCCTCTTTCCCCATTACCCCTCTGAAAACCTCTTCTCCCATCCCTCCTCCTGCTTGACCCCCCCAATTTCCTGACTTGCATTCCCCTATTCTGGGGAATAGAGTCTACACAGGACCAATATTCGTTTTTTGAGCTCAAAACTTTTAAGAATATTTTTGCTTCTTAACAATTCTTTACCCTTTAATTTGCCTTGAGTTTCTTCAGCTTTTAAAACTTTTTAATGTATTTAATCCTTATTCCACATTTCATCTTTGCAAAAATAATTCTACAATTTACCTCTCCTCCAAATCCTAGGAATTCTGCATTCCTAATATTTTATTTCTTGTATGATTATTATAATAATTTTAAAATATACACTAGAAACAAGAGACATTGCTTTGAAATATCAGAGTCAATTCAGTAGAGTCTAACACATATTCATTACATAACTATAAAGTTTAATTTGTGAATAATTTGATCACATTATTTTCAATGTGATCTTTAAAATACATATCTGAATTCTCAATAATTTTGATTTCTAATATGCCTTAAAATTCTACAACTCATTCAGAATGCAACTTAAATCTTTCTGTAACACTTATAAGAAATATATCCTTGTTTTTATATCTGATATAACTACATTTCAAATGGGATCTGTTATAAATAGATTATTTACAAATTATTAATTATCCTAAGTATTAATTATCCATTTTAGATGGATGGTGTACATATATTAACCTTGTACAACAAATTGATAGAATATTTTTATTTTCCTTTTGTTTTTCAATATGAATTCAAGGTTAATGAAAGAAAATATAGGCATAAACTTTCACAGGTATAGAAGAATTCTAGAAGGGTTGGAAACAATGGTGAATTGACTTCAGAGGGTGAGCAGAAGTCCATATTATATATTATATTTAATATCTCTTTTAAAAACTACAAACATGGATTCCTATAAATATATACATGTACATATTATATGCATTTTGTGGATTATGCATTTTTTATTTTAAACAACTTTGATTTTTAAATGGTAGAAATTCGGGCATCATGGTGCCACTTGTGTTTCTAGGATTTGAGAGGTGGAGGGAATTGGAAGAGAGGCTCATCCACACTTTGAGTTAAAGGGAAACCTGAAGAATTACATGAGACTTTGTCAAAGAAAGAGAGGGGGCAGGGAAGAGTGGGAGGGAAGGAGGGACTGGGGAGGGAGAGAGAGGGAGTGAGGGAGAAAGAGAACAAGAAGGAGCGGGACAAAGAGAGGGTAGAGGGAGAAAGACTGCGTGACTTGTGTCCATGTTGTTAAATGCATGAAACACTACTAATTATACAAGGAAAATATGAAGAACATAGAATTCTGAGGTAGCAAGATGAAGGGGGCATGTGGAGGGTCTTCTATGGAAGCCAGCAGCTCAAAACCATCACCAACAACTTACAGTCCAAGAGAACCCTAAGCCCACAGGAGATGAAATTTGAAGTAGTAGTTTGAAGACTAGTTATAACTAAACAGGAGATTCCTGCCCTCCCTTTAAGAGAAGAATAGTTGTTGTCTGAAGATATTGAAAAGTTAGTTGGGCCTTGACAAGAAACCCAGTGCAGGAATATTGTGAAAACCTGTGAGTCCAGAAATTTAAATGCTGAGGCAAAAAGCATGTTATGGGTTTCAGAACATCCAGGGCTACAAATCAAGATGAGTGTCAAGAACAGCAACCAAAAAGGAACCATGTGCAGTGGTCCAAGCCTGTAATTGCTGTGCTTGGGAAGTCAGAAGTAGGGGGATCTAGTGTTCAGGATAATTGTCAGTTACACAAGGAATTCAAGAGCACTCTGAGCTTGAAAATCCAAGCTATCAGTGAAACACATAATGGTCTTTTGGTTATTTTGTATATGGTACATGATGGGAACCCCTCATTTGCTTCTTTGACAGAGGCCAGTGGGACAGTGTACGGACTTAGCTCAACTGGGAACAAATGACCAGAGTCAGGCCTATGTAAAAGTTTGGCAGATCTACCCTGGTGTAGCTAGCAGAGCATGAGCAGAAGAAATATCTCCTTTAGTGAAATTACTAGAGCCAAAAATATCTCCCCTGTCAGGGAAAGTATATGAAACCTTAAAACGTATGGGGCCAGGCTACCCAGTTGTATCCTAACATAGCATTACCCAAGCACAGTACTGCCCTAACACAGGCTCTACAACAGAGGCTGGCAGAGTAAGACTCCAGAACACTCCCAAGAACCAGAGTCTCACACTCCTGGTGACTGGGCCTGACTCTGTGTTTGGAAGTCACTGGAAACATGGAAGATTCCAACAGATTCCAAATTTGGCCATTCCAAAAATGCCTTTTATCTTTGTCTATCCATTCTTACTTTCTTCTTTCCTTTCATCTTTGACACTTTCCAGTACAGATCTGTTAGCTTATACAGTACTCAGGGTGTTCAATTATCCTTGCAATGGCAGCCCACACTTTCTATGCCTTAAAAAATATCATGTTGGCCATTAGATGTTTTAGCTAACTTCTAAGGCCAATGTTCCTTAAGGTAATGATAGCTTCTTAGATGGACATAATCTTTTCATTGTTTACTAGATGAGATGGGTACACTAATCTCTCATTCACTGACACCAGATTCTTAGACAGGATCCTAGTAGAAAATAGCTCCATTTTCCTTATAGATGGATATAAAACATAGTGCTCTTGGATTTATGTCAAGGTCCTATTGGTTCTCCAAGTCAAAACAGGCCTAAGATGCAGGCTTAGCACACTGCTTTACTTTTATTTTCATAAAACACTACTAATATTTCAATTGAAAACTTTGGATATTTCACAAATATTCTTGGTCTATAGTACACTCATTTAATAAATAGCCAGTACTATGTAGTGAATATTACTTATAAGAATTCAGAAAATCATATTGCTTTTTGTCTAAAATCAAAATAATAAGATAAATTATTCTTTTTCTAATATGGATGACCACAACTTCAGCAATGGTATGGGGCCAGTGAATCACTTAATATAATATAAAGAGTAGATCAATACTTACTGTTGATGTGGCTATGACCATGTCAAAGAACAATCCTGCAATGCTGTGGTAATTACAAAGCTCAGGCTTAGGCACACAAAGCATTCCACTTGCCTACATGTGACTGTGAATTACTGATTTTTGTGTGTGCCTTCCTCCTTCCAGATATCTGTAGCCAGTGACTGCTCTCCTGTGGATACTAACTCTGACCCAACTCCCTTTTGCTGTGCATAAAAATAAGCTGAAGTTTTGGGTTCTTGTATAGCTGATGCTACTTCAACAAAGAGAATACACACCACTTGACCCTAGATGCTTTGCCATACATATATGTCCTTCTCTCTCTCTCTCTCTCTCTCTCTCTCTCTCCATTCATTCATTTAGAGTCAAGGTGCTGAGCTATGTAAGGCACAGCAAGCAAAGACACCAGAGATAAAATGAAGTGTTCCAACAAAGATCTATATCTAATTATTTTAGTATTTGAAATATGAAATTTCTCATTCAGGTCCCTCAGTGCATTTACAATCATCAGGCCTATTGATTTGTGTCACACAGATTGCTGTTCTTGACTCAAGAGTTAAATATTTTAGCATTACCAACCATACCTATTAGCCATTATTCAGGTTTACTTCATTCAAAGATTCATACCCCTATGCCTATCATTATAAGATGTCTAATAGCAGAACTTTAAATGGTAGGCCATTTGGGTCCAGCACAGCCCAATTCTGTGCAGCTATTTAGCTATGGAATGACCCTTGTTGTTCACTAAGGTTATTTATTGTGTGTCTTCACAACAGATTACTTCCCTCTGAAGTAATTGCTTCTTTTCATTGCAACTCCAAGTGACCTTTCTCACCTCACTATAAACCATCTGATTCAGAGATCTTGGATGTTTGCTCTAATCTCTATGAAATAAAAGTTACATTTCTCTGCTTTTTTGTTTTGCTTTGCTTTATCTTGTGTTTTATTTGTTTATATTTTGAGGAGTAGATAATTGGACAAGAACAACTTGATATTCTTGCATATGACAAGGACTCATTACTGATAGTTAAAGGAACATAGATAGTGGGGAATAACTACCAATAAGAAATGAGCTGGCATAACCTGGTGTAGACACAGTATTTTGAGTTCTGTGCCAAGAGTTTGAAAGCTATGGGTTCTACCACTCCCATACAAAATTTCATTAATAGGCCATATAACTGAAGCTAGAAAAGTGAAGATGGAAGCTTGGTTTAATTTATATATAATCTTTTGTTGGGTATAAAAGGGATGAAGCCTGTTCAGTAAAATGCATTCCACCTCCTGTGCAGTGAGGTTTATGTCAACTTGACACAAAAGAGCTTTGGAAAGGATAGCATTTCAAAGGACAAACTGCATCTATAAGATATGGCTGTATGGCATTTTCTTAATTACTGAATAATAGGGGAGGGCTTAGCCCTTTGTAGATGGTGACATCCCTGGGCCAGTTGTACTGTTTTATTTAAGAAAGCAGGCTGTGTCAGCCACGATAAGCAAGCAGGTAAGCTGAATTCTTTTTTTTTTTTTTTTTATTATTCGATATAATTTATTTACATTTCAAATGATTTCCCCTTTTCTAGCCCCCCCCCACTCCCCGAAAGTCCCGCAAGCCCCCTTCTCTTCCCCTGTCCTCCCACCCACCCCTTCCCACTTCCCCGTTCTGGTTTTGCTGAATACTGTTTCACTGAGTCTTTCCAGAACCAGGGGCCACTCCTCCTTTCTTCTTGTACCTCATTTGATGTGTGGATTATGTTTTGGGTATTCCAGTTTTCTAGGTTAATATCCACTTATTAGTGAGTGCATACCATGATTCACCTTTTGAGTCTGGGTTACCTCACTTAGTATGATATTCTCTAGCTCCATCCATTTGCCTAAGAATTTCATGAATTCATTGTTTCTAATGGCTGAATAGTACTCCATTGTGTAGATATACCACATTTTTTGCATCCACTCTTCTGTTGAGGGATACCTGGGTTCTTTCCAGCATCTGGCAATTACAAATAGGGCTGCTATGAACATAGTAGAACATGTATCCTTATTACATGGTGGGGAGTCTTCTGGGTATATGCCCAGGAGTGGTATAGCAGGATCTTCTGGAAGTAAGGTGCCCAGTTTTCGGAGGAACCGCCAGACTGATTTCCAGAGTGGTTGTACCAATTTGCAACCCCACCAGCAGTGGAGGAGTGTTCCTCTTTCTCCACACCCTCTCCAACACCTCCTGTCTCCTGAATTTTTAATCTTAGCCATTCTGACTGGTGTAAGATGAAATCTTAGGGTTGTTTTGATTTGCATTTCCCTAATGACTAATGAAGTTGAGCATTTTTTAAGATGCTTCTCCGCCATCCGAAGTTCTTCAGGTGAGAATTCTTTGTTTAACTCTGTACCCCATTTTTTAATAGGGTTGTTTGGTTTTCTGGAGTCTAACTTCTTGAGTTCTTTATATATATTGGATATTAGCCCTCTATCTGATGTAGGATTGGTGAAGATCTTTTCCCAATTTGTTGGTTGCCGATTTGTCCTCTTGATGGTGTCCTTTGCCTTACAGAAACTTTGTAATTTTATGAGGTCCCATTTGTCAATTCTTGCTCTTAGAGCATACGCTATTGGTGTTCTGTTCAGAAACTTTCTCCCTGTACCGATGTCCTCAAGGGTCTTCCCCAGTTTTTTTTCTATTAGCTTCAGAGTGTCTGGCTTTATGTGGAGGTCCTTGATCCATTTGGATTTGAGCTTAGTACAAGGAGACAAGGATGGATCAATTCGCATTCTTCTGCATGCTGACCTCCAGTTGAACCAGCACCATTTGTTGAAAAGGCTATCTTTTTTCCATTGGATGTTTTCAACCTCTTTGTCGAGGATCAAGTGGCCATAGGTGTGTGGGTTCATTTCTGGATCTTCAATCCTGTTCCATTGATCCTCCTGTCTGTCACTGTACCAATACCATGCAGTTTTTAACACTATTGCTCTGTAGTATTGCTTGAGGTCAGGGATACTGATTCCCCCAGATTTCCTTTTGTTGCTGAGAATAGTTTTAGCTATCCTGGGTTTTTTGTTGTTCCAGATGAATTTGATAATTGCTCTTTCTAGCTCTGTGAAGAATTGAGTTGGGATTTTGATGGGTATTGCATTGAATCTGTATAGTGCTTTAGGCAAAATGGCCATTTTAACTATATTGATTCTGCCGATCCATGAGCATGGGAGGTTTTCCCATTTTTTGAGGTCTTCTTCCATTTCCTTCTTCAGAGTCTTGAAGTTCTTGTCATACAGATCTTTCACATGTTTGGTAAGAGTCACCCCAAGATACTTTATACTGTTTGTGGCTATTGTGAAGGGGGTCATTTCCCTAATTTCTTTCTCAGCCTGCTTATCCTTTGAGTATAGGAAGGCCACTGATTTGCTTGAGTTGACTTTATAACCTGCCACTTTGCTGAAGTTGTTTATCAGCTGTAGGAGTTCTCTAGTGGAGTTCTTTGGGTCACTTAGGTAGACGATCATGTCGTCTGCAAATAATGATAGTTTGACTTCTTCCTTTCCAATTTGTATCCCTTTGACCTCCTTATGTTGTCGAATTGCCCGAGCTAGTACCTCAAGTACAATATTGAAAAGATAAGGAGAAAGGGGGCAGCCTTGTCTGGTCCCTGATTTCAGTGGGATTGCTTCAAGTTTCTCTCCATTTAGTTTGATGCTGGCTACCGGTTTGCTGTATATTGCTTTTACTATGTTTAGGTATGGGCCTTGAATTCCTGTTCTCTCCAAGACTTTAAGCATGAAGGGATGCTGAATTTTGTCAAATGCTTTTTCAGCATCCAATGAAATGACCATGTGGTTTTGTTCTTTGAGTTTGTTTATGTAGTGGATTGTATTGATGGATTTCCGTATATTGAACCAACCCTGCATTCCTGGGATAAAGCCTACTTGATCATGGTGGATGATCGTTTTGATGTGTTCTTGGATTCGGTTGGCAAGAATTTTATTGAGTATTTTTGCATCGATGTTCATAAGGGAAATTGGTCTGAAGTTCTCTTTCTTTGTTGGATCTTTGTGTGGCTTTGGTATCAGCGTAATTGTGGCTTCGTAGAAGGAATTGGGTAGTGTTCCTTCTGTTTCTATTTTGTGGAATAGTTTGAAGAGTATTGGTGTTAACTCTTCTTTGAAGGTCTGGTAGAATTCTGCACTGAAGCCATCTGGTCCTGTGCTTTTTTTGGTTGGAAGACTTTCTATGACTCCTTCTATTTCTTTAGGCATTATGGGACTGTTTAGATGGTCTAGTTGGTCCTGATTTAATTTTGGTATTTGGTATCTGTCAAGGAAATTGTCCATTTCCTCCAGATTCTCCAGTTGTGTTGAGTATAGGCTCTTGTAGTAGGATCTGATGATTTTTTGGATTTCCTCAGTTTCCGTTGTTATATCTCCCTTTTCATTTCTAAGTTTGTTAATTTGGATACTTTCTCTGTGCCCTTTGGTCATTCTGGCTAAGGGTTTATCTATCTTGTTGATTTTCTCAAAGAACCAGCTCCTGGTATTGTTGATTTTTTGTATGGTTCTCTTTGTTTCTACTTGATTGATTTCGGCCCTGAGTTTGATGATTTCCTGCCTTCTACTCCTCCTGGGCGAAATAGCTTCTTTTTGTTCCAGGGCTTTCAGGTGTGTCATTAAGCTGGTAATGTATGCTCTCTCCATTTTCTTTTTGGAGGCACTCAGGGCTATGAGTTTTCCTCTTAGCACTGCTTTCATTGTGTCCCATAGATTTGGGTATGTTGTGTTTTCATTTTCATTGTGTTCTAAAAAGTCTTTAATTTCTTTCTTTATTTCTTCCTTGACCAAGGTATCATTGAGTAGAGTATTGTTCAGTTTCCACGTGTATGTGGGCTTTCTGTTGTTTCTGTTGCTATTGAAGACCACTTTTACTCCATAGTGATCAGATAGGAGGCATGGGATTAGTTCGATCTTCTTATATTTGTTGAGGTCTGTCTTGTGACCAATTATATGGTCGATTTTGGAGAAGGTACCATGAGGTACTGAGAAAAAGGTATATTCTTTTGTTTTAGGATAGAATGTTCTATATATATCTGTTAAATCTAATTGGTCCAAAGCTTCAATTAGTTTCATTGTGTCCCTGTTTAGTTTCTGTTTTCCTGATCGGTCCATTGAGGAAAGTGCAGTGTTGAAGTCACCCACAATTATTGTGTTAGGTGCAATGTGTGCTTTTAGTTTTAATAAAGTTTCTTTTACAAAAGAGGGTGCCCTTACATTTGGGGCATAGATGTTCAGGATTGTCAGTTCTTCTTTTTGTATTTTTCCTTTGACCAGCAAGAAGTGTCCCTCAGGGTCTCTTTTGATGACTTTGGGTTGAAAGTCAATTTTATCTGATATTAAAATGGCTACTCCAGCTTGTTTCCTGAGACCATTTGCTTGTAAAATTGTCTTCCAGCCTTTTACTCTAAGGTAGTGTTTGTCTTTGACCCTGAGGTGTGTTTCCTGTAAGCAGCAAAATGTAGGGTCCTGTTTACGTATCCATTCAGTTAGTCTGTGTCTTTTTATTGGGGCATTAAGTCCATTGATGTTAAGAGATATTAAGGAATAGTGATTGTTACTTCCTATCATTTTTGACGTTATTTTTTAAATTTGAATGCTTAACTTCTTTTGGGTTTGATGAAAGGTTACTATCTTGCTTTTTCCAGGGTGAAGTTTCCCTCCTTGTATTGGTGTTGTCCTCCTATTATCCTTTTTAGGGCCGGGTTTGTGGATAGATATTGGGTAAACTTGGTTTTGTCATGAAATATCTTAGTTTCTCCATCTATGGTGATTGAGAGTTTTGCTGGATATAGTAGTTTTGGTTGGCATTTGTGTTCTCTTAGAGTCTGCATGAGATCTGCCCAGGACCTTCTAGCCTTCATAGTCTCAGGTGAAAAGTCTGCTGTGATTCTGATAGGTCTTCCTTTATATGTTACTTGGCCTTTTTCTCTTACTGCCTTTAGTATTCTTTCTTTGTTTAGAACATTTGGTGTTTTGATTATTATGTGACGGGAAGTATTTCTGTTCTGGTCCAGTCTGTTTGGAGTTCTGTAGGCTTCTTGTATATTCATGGGCATCTCTCTCTTTAGGTTAGGGAAGTTTTCTTCCATAATTTTATTGAAGATATTTGCTGGCCCTTTAAGTTGTAAATCTTCACTCTCCTCTATGCCTATAATCCTTAGGTTTGGTCTTCTCATTGTGTCCTGGATTTCCTGGATATTTTGGGTTACAAGCTTTTTGCATTTTGCATTTTCTTTAACTGTTGAGTCCATGGTTTCTATGGAATCTTCAGCATCTGAGATTCTTTCTTCTATCTCTTGTATTCTGTTGTTGATATTTGTATCTCTGTCCCCTGATTTCTTCCCAAGGCTTTCTATCTCCAAAGTTGTCTCCCTTTGAGTTTTCTTAGTTGTTTCTACTTCTGATTTTAGATCCTGGATGGTTTTGCTTAGCTCCTTCACTTGCATGTTTGTGTTTTCCTGTAATTCTTTAAGAGATTTTTGTGTTTTCTCATTCATGAGCTCAGCCTGTTGACCAAAGTTCTCCTGTATTTCTTTAAGAGATTTTTGTGTTTCGTCTTTCATGACCTCAGCCTGTTGAGCAAAGTTCTCCTGTATTTCTTTAAGTGTTTTTTGCATTTCCTCCTTGTTGGCTTTTGTATTCTCCTGGATTTCTTTCAATGATTTTTGTGTTTCCCTTGCAAGGGCTTCTACCTTTTGATCCATTGTCTCCTGAATTTCTTTACGTATGACCTTCATGTGTTCCTGTACCAGCATCATGACCAGTGATTTTAAATCCAAATCTTGTTTTACTGGTGTGATGGGGTATCCAGGACATGTTGGTAGAGGAGAATTGGGTTCAGATGTTGCCATATTGCCTTGATTTCTGTTAGTGACGTTCCTGCGTTTGCCTTTTGCCATCTAGATCTCACTGGTGTTAGTTTATCTTGTCAGTGCTGGACTCACCAGTGCAAGCTGCCCCTTCCCAGTTGGCCTCTGGTGCACAGCTTACCTCCTGCACTGCTTGTAGACAGTGTGCTGCTGCCCAGGCTGTTCAGATCCCAAAGCAGGCACCCGAAGGCTCCCGCTGGGGCCCGCTGGATTCACTGGAGCACACTGACTTCTCCCAGCTGGCCGCCCGGAAGCCCAGCTAGCCACTTGCAGGACTTGGAGATGTAATGCTGCCGCCCAGACTGATCTGGATCCGGAAGCGGAGAGAGTAGAGCTAAGGCCTTCTGCCTGAGGCCTTGCCCCAGATTGTGTCTGTGGAGCAGATGGAGCCCGTGTGCACTCCCAGGGAGTGCCGACGGTGTATGCTACTGTGACCTCCCCTGAGTTCCGCTCACTCCGCTGGGCAGCCGATCTGCCAACCGGGCTATCGCACACAAGGTTAGCCTGGCCGCCCAGTCCCTGAGTCCAGGCAAAAGCCTGGGAGGCCAAGGTCCAAGCAAAGTTCCCCTACGGCTTTGACTGTTAATTGGGTTTGCCAGGTGACTAGGATGGCGGGCGTGTGCGCCCGCGCTCCCTGAAAGCGCCGGGAGAGTCTGCTTTGCTAACAATCACCTGGGCGGGTTGACTCACAGATGGCCCACCAAGCCGCCCAGTTCTTGGGGTCAGTCCTGTGCCTTTTGGGGCCTGGACCCCCGCTTTGTTAGCCTTAGGCTATGCCTGTTACAGGTCTGCCCGCCTGAGCTCTCTGTCGTCCTACAGGCAAAATGGCGGCGGCGCGCTCGCAGGCCTGGGCAAAAAACCTCCTGGTTGGGTTGGCACCCCGATGGCCCCCCGACCCGCCCAGGGCCTGGGTGCAGGCCAACGCCCGTCGGGCTCAGACCACCGCGGTGTTGGCCTCGGATTATGTTTGTGTACCTCAGTCTGTCCGATTCCTGGAGTACGGAACCAAGATGGATCCTCCTCTCCTGACTGGTGGGAGGCCGAGTTCTGAAGTGGCCTCCGTGCAGGAAAGGCGCCGCACAACTGCAGCTGCTTGCTGTCCGGCTGGTCAGCGAAGGTCAGTGGTCGTGGGCGCAGGGCCTAACTGGTCCCTGTGACGCCTTGGTTCCACTGCTGATGGCCCTTCAGCTGGAGCAGCCACTGCTGCCGCTGCTGCCGCCGCCGCCGCCTCCTGAGATTTTCCTTTTTTTTTTTTTTTGACTCTGTACCAGCTCCTGTGTCCCAATCCACCCCATGATTTCCTGTCCTAACTTCCTTCAGTAATGCTCTATGATGTAGAAGGATAAGCCAAATAAAACCTTTCCTCACCAACTTGGTTTGATTATGATGCTCCTGATATCCCTGGTTAAATCAACTTCCATACTATATGGCTAGAAAATTCAGTACTAGGTCCAAGTTACATTTTCAACATAAAAGCACATAGAATCAAGTTGATTATGGTTCAGTCCACAACCCCTTGTGTAAGCATAAAATTTGTATGTGTAGGACAGATATTTCAAAGTTTGAAGCCTGACATACATTAGATCTTTCAATAAAGACAGAGTCTAGAAATGACAAATGTCCACAAGATAGCAACATCAGAACACCAAGCTCCGTTCACCATGGAGCACCACTGTCATTTTTGACAGAAAAAGATAGGTTCCAAATAGAGATTTCTATTCCAGATTGTAAGTCTTCTTGGTTCTCAAGCATGAAATGGTATAGAATATTTGTTATTGTTCCAAAACTTCAGAATGAGGATACTGAGAAAATAGTGGACAGAAGCAAGAACACAACAGTCTAGTCAGACAACTCTATGATCAATATCAAATCAATAAGATGGCTTCCCCCCACAAGATACAACTCTCTTAGTCTAGATAGCTCCCAACTGTACTAGCTCCAATATATATCTTGGCATATCCTATGAAAGTACAGGATTCACTTTCAAGGCTTGTGCCTGCTTTCAAAACTCAAAGCCTGTTGGCTTCTTTGCCTCGTGGGCATTTACAAAGGAATTCTTCTGATATATATTGCTGGACCACAGGAGTTCTCTGCAACTCTAGAGGAAGAGTCCATAATGTCTCCACTCTCGCACTGCTCATGTCTCCAAAACTATTGCATGTGGTTGACACTGCCATGTTCAGCTTCTCTCATCGAATAACCTCTTTCCACCTGGAATCATAGCAGGAGAATTTCTGCTTGTTAGTTTTAAGGAAGAAAATCAAAATCAAAGACAAGCAACAAACAAAGCTCTTAGGCTCTCTTTGGAAATTTTAAATATAACTGAGGATTGTTTTGCTCTGAAGGTATCCTATTATTTATTTCAGTGAAGAGCAAGCCACTTCTTAAAAGAATTAATCTCCTTAACATTATAGACCTTCTTCCATTACATATATTAGCCACAAACATGTTCTTGGGATATGGACAGAACATAGTAATTTTCTTGGCAAAAAAAGAATGTCCAACTAGCACTGAGATTGCTTGAGTTGATGTCTTACCGTCACATAACTCTCAGCACTACAGATTTCCAAATTCTTACTAGATTGGCACTAGGCTGTGCTTACAACGTTTACAAACTTTATTACAAGTTACAAAATATTCCACATTCTTCCTTAGAAAAACACGGTCCCAGCTAAAGCTCATTTCCTGGTATTATCCTCTTTCTCAATATTGTTTTCTGTTGCTGTGACAAAACAGCATAATAAAAAATGACTTACAAAAGAAAGGAATTATTTTTGCTCATGGTCATAGTGATATAATTGTCTACCATGGCATAGGGGCATGGAATGAACAAGTCCTAGATAAAGAAAAAAGAATTCATATCTTCATGATGTTTAACAAAACATTCCCTGGGGAGATACAACACACAAGTTGCTCATCCTAGATTGGGACCCTATGATAGACCAATGAACAAATACCACCAAAGTACAAACTGATGACCAAATGCATATAACTGGTATCACATACAGGAGTACAAGTGAGGGATTTCTTACAGGAACAAAAATCATATAAGACAGCTATATTCCAAAATCCTCACAAGCATGATTTTCAGCTCACAAAAGCCATGAACCTTTGGCACATTGTGAAGCCTTCAGACTACACAAAAGGTTGAAAAGGACACTTTCTAGGGACTCCAGTTGGTCCAAACGTCTTCTAGGCACCTATACTGGTTTCTGGTTCTTTCACATGGGTAGTCTGTTCTCATCGTAGTTGCCTGGCTTGTTTATTCTGGGAGGGAAGAGCCTAGCAAATCTTGAATGTTCCAGAGACTTCCTGAAGCTGTTTTGAGTTGCTTACCTTTCAGATTAAGGTTCAGAGTGGAATGCTTAGGTCTCCCAGAAAGCTATTAGAGAGAAACTGTTATACATAAACTAAAGCATGACCCTGATCTAGATAGTGGGGACTGATGTGAAGTTTTGAATATCAAACCTGCACCAAGTGATACACCATCAAGTCCTGTCACCTAGTAGTGCCACCAGCCGCAGACCAAGTGTTTAAAGCCTGAAACTGTGGAAAATGATTCTCATTTGAATCAAACTAAAACAGATTTAATTTTTTCTAGGATTCATAATACATGAAAATAGATAATTCTTTGGATCTTTTTAATATATACTTGTCTTGTTATAACAATGGACAAACTGTATCACCAACTCTACGCTAAAAAATGGAATGATAATTAGGGTTTTAATTTGTCAAGACTTAAATTTCTCAAGATTTTGTTAGTCAAATTCTACAGATAAGGAGATCTTTGATCTTATATGGAAGTTTACTCTGTCATTTAGCTAAATTGAAACAGGACCTTTTTTCCCCCTAAACACTTATGCTTGTGTATACAAACAAATCTATACTAAGTCTTATTCAGATTAAATTTTAAGTTAATAGTATAAATTAATGATAATAAGTAGTAAGTGATTATATGACAATAAACAGAACATACATACCAAATCCTCACTGAGCAACTTTGGAAGAGAGGACATAATTAGGAGGGGATATTTTGGAGAGTATAGAGGGAGATATAAGTATTGGTTATGATCACAATTTATGGTATCTATTTATAAAATATTCAAAGAATATGTATATATGTACACACACACACACACGTGTGTGTGTGTGTGTGTGTGTGTGTGTGTGTAATACAAAATGGTAAAATAAACTCCTATCTTTGTATTATTTAAAAATTCTGGTCCTCTTCCAAAATCCTATGTTGAAGGAATCATCCATAACTTTACTATTTGGAGGGCTACAAATGAGATAATTAAGATGAACAAAGTCCTATGCTGAATTATCTTTCCTAATGGATGGATGTAGAAAATAGAATTTGCCACTAGAAACACAGAGGAGCTCTGAGATCTTACTCTTTCCCCCCTGCATTTGTGACTGAAGAAAGACCATCTGAAGAAAAGGAAACCCTCTGTAGAGAAACTTCAGAAAAATTTGACCTTGGTAGTCTACATGTTTTATAATTTCTAAACTTTAGAACTGCAAATAAATAAATAAATAAATTCTCCTTTTTAAGGCACTAAATCTTTGGTCGTGTTCTATGGAAATACAAGTTGACTAAGGACAGATTATACTCCTGCAAAGCAAATATCAATAGGACAAATGACTCAAAATATGCACTAGGCTTGAAGACTGACTTGAGAAAGTGGATAGGGCTATTCTGATGAGGTTTTCAACACGAACCCCAGAACAATGGCTCCACAAAATATGTGGTTTCTGGTACCATTTCTTTGATCTTCCATAAGCAATTAAATAGACATAATTAAAATTTTACATAATTTTAATGCTGGAGGCTTTAGATTTGCATGAGATCCACTGTCACTTTTTATTCCCTTCTATCTTTATCCTTTTGGAATGTCTCCTATGTCTAGCTTACAAGGCATTTTTTTTTTGCAATTCATTACTACTGTTTCACAGGTTCAGAAATATGGATGAACTTCACCTCCAGTAGAAGCTACATCTTAAGTCTTCTCTGTGTCTGATTTACACACTGGGATGAGACTTTGTGCTTTACAGTTCAACATTCCTACTGGAACAAATTAATACCTTGGGGCTTTTTGGGAGGGATGAATATATATTGAATATAAATTAAGTTATCTCCTGTCTCCATTCATATACCAAAACTGCAAGTTTTAAAGTGAATGTATTTGGAAATAAGACATATAGAGAAGTACTTAAGGTTAAATTAGATCTCAGGCTGGAGATGATAAATTTGGTCCCTCTTTCTTTGTGTACATGCACAAAGGAAGAGCATAGCCCTATACATTCTAGGAAGGTGTAGCACTAAAGTGCCTGCCTGTACTGACAACATGATGTCAGAATCCCAGGCTCCATAGCTGTGAAATTATTAATTCTTGTTGATATTGTGCTACAGCAGTCTATATTCTCCTAACATATTTTTTTTGTATCCAGAAGTTAGATACAATTTCAAGACTCAACAAAGCATGTACAAGAAACACTAGTGCAAACTAATATCTGTGAGTAATAGAACAAACTGACTGATACAAATGATAATTTCAAAGAATCACAAATAGCACTGCTATAATTCTTGTCAGAGTTTCCTTAGGGAAGCTTGGCAGTGCACTCCCAAACCTATTTTGCAATTTATCAATATGGTTCCATTTTCTACCACTGAAATATATATTATTTCATAAATAATATCAGAAACCCAACAAAGATTATAAAATCAGCAACATAACAAAATTTTGCTGTACTTTAAACATTTCAACCATTATTAGTTCACATCATTCTTGTCTTTACTATTATTATTATTATTGCTAATATTTTAAACATTTTATTTCTTATTATTTTGTATGGATAATTGTATGTGTAGGAATAGTTGCTCCAGAATTTACATAGAGGTTCACTGGCTAGTTAGTGGAGCTGATTGTCCCCTGACTTCTTTCTATGGATTCTAAATATTTCCTTTATGTGCCAGGCTAGCTTAGCAATCATTTTCAGTCCCTAAGCCAATTCTCTGGCCCTTTCTAATTTTTCTGATAAGTCAGTTCTTTATCTTTAACTCAGAATTATGACTAAACATTTCTATTTTGATATTCTTTACTGTTTTGTAACATGTGCAATTGTATTGCTGAATAATTAAATGATATTATTGCTTAATATTGTGTTAATGTAAAATAATTGCATAGTTCTTTGCTTGGTTGTTGTTGCAATGATTTCTGTTTTTAAACCCTTCAGCCTTTGCTGTTGCTGATTTTAAAATGTTATGGTTGTGTTTACTCAAATAAACAGTATAATATTAAATATTCATTTTTTCAGTACTGGAGATTATATTCAGGGTCTTCTTTCTTATGAAAAAAAATTTAGATGAAACGGACCTGTATCTGTTCAATTTCCTTTTTTATGGGATATTTTATTTATTTGCATTTCAAATGTTATCCCCTTTCCCAGTTTTCCCTCTGGAAACCACCTGTCACATCCACATCCCTCTGCTTCTATAATGGTACACACAACCCACCAATTCCCACCTCACTGTCCTGGCATTCCCCTACAGTAGGGAATATAGCCTTCACCAAGACCAAGAGCCTCTCATCCCATTAATGCCAGATAACGCTATCCTCAGTTATATAAGCAGCTAAAGTCATGGGTCCCTCCAAGTGTACTCTTTGTTTGGTGGTTTAGTCCCTGGGAGCTCTGGGGTGTCTGGGATGGGTGATATTGCTCTTCTTCATATGGGGTTCCTTCATCTCCTGCAGTCCTTTCTCTAGCTCCTCTGTTGGGGTCCAGTGTTCAGTCCAATGGTTGGCTGTGAGCATCTGCCTCTGTAATTATCAGGCTCTGGTAGAGCCTCTCAGGAGACAGCAATAACAGGCAAGTCAGCAAGTACTTCTTGGCATCTGCAATAGCATCTGGGTTTGGTGTCTGTATAAGGGATGGATCCCCAGGTGGATCAGCCTCTGGATGGCCTTTCTTTCAGTCTCTGCTCCACACTTTGTCCCCTTATTTCCTTTAAACAGTAACCATTCTGGGTTAAAAAGTTGGAGATGAGTGGGTTGTCCCCTCTCCCAACTGAGGGCCATACCTCACCTCTGAATATAGTCTCTACAGGTTCTCCCTCCTTTGTTGAGCATTTCAGCTAATCTCATCCCTGTTGGATTCTGGGAGACTCTTGCTTTCCTGGCATCTGGGACATGGTGGTAGCTACCACCAGGTCCCCATCCGCCATTGCTACACACCTCTTTTCTTTTTTTTAATTGTTTTTTATTGATATATTTTTTGTTTACATTTCAAATGATTTCCCCTTTTCTGGGTCCCCACTCCCCGCAAGTCCCATAAGCACTCTTCCCTCCACCTGTTCCTCCATCTGCCCCTCCTGTTTCCCTGTTCTGGAATTCCCCTATACTCTTGCACTGAATCTTTCCAGAACCAGGGGCCACTCCTCCATTCTTTTTGGACATCATTTAATATGTGGATTATGTCTTGGGTATTCAAAGTTTCTAGGCTAGTATCCACTTATTAGTGAGTGCATTGATCTTTTGAGACTGGGTTACCTCAGTTAGTATGATGTTCTCCAGCTCCATCCATTTATCTAAGAATTTCATGAATTCATTGTTTCTAATGGCAGAATATTACACTATTTTGTAAATATACCACATTTTTGGTATCCATTCAAATTCCTGACCCTCTGTATATCATGCCTGTTTCCATCCTAATCCTGCCACCATTTCCCACTCACCCTTCTTTCTTCCAAGATCCTCTCACCCTCTACCTCCCATGAGTATTTTGTTCTGCCTTCTAAGGACTGAAGCATCCACTTTTGGTTTCCTTCTTCTTGAGCTTCATATGGTCTGTGTATTGTATCTTGGGATTTTTGACCTTTTGGACTAATATCCATTTATCAGTGAGTGCATACAATACATGTTTTGGTTTGGTTTGGTTTTTTGGTGACTGGGTGGCCTCACTCACCAGGATGATATTTTCTAGTTCCATCCATTTGCCTAAGGATTTCATGAATTCATTAGTTTTGATAGCTGAAGAGTAGTACTCTATTGTGTAAATGTATCAAATTTTCTGTATCCATGTCTCTGTTGAAGGACATCTAAGTTCTTTTCAGCTTCTGGCGCTTATAAATAAGGCTGCTATGAACATAGTGGAGCATGTTCATGTGTCCTTGTTATATGTTGGAGTATCTTTTGGGTATATGCCAAGGAGTGGTATAGCTGGATATTCAGATAATACTATGCCCAATTTTCTGAGGATCTACCAGACTGATTTCTAGAGTGGTTGTACCAACTTGCAATCCCACCAAAAATGGAAGACTGTTCTTTCTCCATATCCTTGCTAGCAATCATTGTCACCTGAGTTTTTGATCTTAGCCATTCTGATTGGTCTAAGGTGGAATCTCAGGGTTGTTTTGATTTGCATTTCCCTGATGTCTAAGTATGTTGAACATTCCTTTAGGTGCTTCTTGGCCATTCAATATTCCTCATTTGAGAATTCTTTGTATAGCTCTGTACCCCATTTTTAATAGGGTTATTTGGTTCTCTAGAGTCTAATTTATTGAATTGTTTGTATATTGTATATGAGCCCTCTATTTGATTTAGGATTTGTAAAGATCTTTTCCAGATCTGTTGGTTACCATTTTATCATATTTACAGTTCCCTTTTCCTTCCAGAAGCTTTGCAATTTTATGAGGTTCCATTTGCCAATTGCTGATCTTACAGCATAAGCCATTGGTGTTCTGTTCAGGAACTTTTCCCCTGTGTCCATATGATCAAGGCTCTTTCCCCATCTCTCTGTTATTAGTTTCCATGTATCTGGTTTTATTTGGAGGTCATTGATCTACTTGGACTTGAACTTTGCACAAGGTGATAAAAATAGATCAATGTGCCCTCTGTACCCAAATCCAACTCAGAGAGAGTTGGCCTCCAAAGAACACAAAGGAACAACTGGCCTCCAAGGAACCACTTTTGTTCCAATAACATGCCAAAAAGGTACCCGCTAGGAGTACACAGGGCACAGGAACTGTGGAGCAGCCATGGACAGAATCCCTCAGGTATCCATTTGGACCCTGTAGCTAATCCTGTGACACAGCTCTCCATACCCAAATCCTGCCTGGAGAGAACTTGTCTCCCAAGAGTACTGATATACCTAAGGTCACAGGCTCACAGGCCCACAGGAGGGACAAACTTCAATTTCCTTTTAATTAGTATATTTGGATGTGTGCTTTCTCTTTGGGTACGAGTTTAACTGATCTCATGTGAAAGAAAGCAAACATCCAAGTATAGTAGTAATAATGGAAGTTGAAATGGTTTGGTTCCACTCAGTTTTAAATACCAGTACTGAATAAATGCATTTTTACTATTGATTTAAATTGTAAGATAAGAAATGTGTAGCTGAATTTCCTTTATTCATATATTTTGAAAATTAATTTTTTCTTATTCTCCTATATTTGATATAGTATGATTACGCAATGCAAAAAATAAGAGAGAACTTGGTCCAGATTCAGATAAGATAAAATCCTTTTGTTATGTTCATGATGAAATGTTATGAATAATTTCTGTGTATTAATGTCTATAATTTGCTTGATCCTGAAACATTTCTATGCCTTTCCAATTTTATTAAGTGTTTGCTATATACAATTTATAATGTAATTGCTAAAAGTTAACACCTTAGTCATTAATTTAGTATTAGAACTCTATTTCTAACTCTTCCTTCTTTGGTCCTCTAGCCTATTAATGTTATTCTAGTCTATGTTAGAAATTGCTTAAGAATTTTCGTAAAGCTGGGTTGTTCTTTGTTGGATTGTAGAAGTTTGATAATTTTGTTCTCAAAGTTACTCTTTGGTGTATTATTGCATATTGAAATAAAATTTATAGAATAAATTATGATCATCTAAAAATTATCAGAAGGATGCTCTAGAAGTATAAAGCTTATACCAACTATGAGTTCAATCAGAAGATACACATGAGGAGGAAAACCTCAAACAAGACCAAGTAAATAAAAATTTTTGAGGTATAATGGAGAATACCAGCTCAAGTAATCAACCTGAAAATACCAATATATTAGGAAATGATAAGAGACAAAAAAGCTAAACCTGAAAACCAGCCAATGAGTGGAACACAACTGGAATTCTACAAAGATTGGGGAACATATTTTGTGTATCTATCTACAGTCTATGATCCAAAAATCAGAGAAAAAATGTGCTCTTTGACTTTCAAACTCTAGCATATTTTTCTTAATACATTTATGTTGAAGTGCATATGATTTTCAGAAAACTGCATAATTTCAGTCATTAATATGACTGAAGAAATGCCATTTTGTAAATAGAACACATTTTTCTTTATTAATCTGTTAATGAACACCTACACCAATTTCACACCTTTGTTAATGCAAATAATGCTGCAATATATGGGAATGAAAGTATCTGTATGGTATATGCTAAAATTTTAATTAAATAATTAAATAAAATTAAAAATTTAATTTATATATCAATCACCCAGAGATTATGTTCAGATGTACATTTTGAATCAGGAATTTTGGACAAATACGTTGCTTAGCCATCAGTACTTTGAATGGCAGGCTATACAATTAACACACTCCCTCAGTGTGGAAAGATAATGCTTTAGGGGCTATCTCAAGACTAGATGATTACATTGTGCAATTTGTATTCTGCCATTTTAGAATTTGTCAAAGGGATGGAGTCCAAGCTGCAGGACTCAAATTTCTTGTACAAATGTGCCATTTCTCATGAGGAAAAACTAGATGAGAGGCAGCATTCCATTCCACCCACAGACCATGTGTTCTTTGAGTGTGAGGGAATCTTGAGCTTCACGCTCATTATTGCCATTGCTAAATCTCATGGTAAAAAAAAAATATCCTAAAATAAATGTATGTAAAATAATACACTCTGCATAAGGAATGATACTGCACTGCTGGTTTATGTGAATTACATCAGTCACTGGTTTAAAAAAGTCAGGATGAGCAGAATTACTGACATTAATACACATAATTTTGCTTTATTTTTTAATAATATCTTGGCAATCAGAAGTACTGCTGTCCAATTTGTTGTTTGTCCTTTTATATGAAAAGAATATTTTCTTTGCTATGGAAAATCATACAATGTGCTAATTGATCTGTTATTTGAAATAAACTTAGCTTTATAAGAGATTAAATATAAAGCAAGAAGATATGGGTTATTATTATTTTATTTATTATAAATAATACGTTATTATTTGTTTATTTATTTTATTTTATTTTTATTGGAAAACTATTTGTTTACTGTATTTATTGTAATTTATTTATTTATTTATTTATTTACTCTATTTAAAAGAGAATGGAACTTTCTGTGTAGACCAGGCTATCCATGGATTTCTCCTGATCTTTGTGGATCTCCCTTGAGCATATTGGAATTATAGTTGAATGCATCATACCTGGCTCCAAAGTGGCTAGAAGTTTTACATTAAACAGAATTGTATGTCTGTGGCTCATTTTCTAAAGTCCCTTTGCTTATCTCTAACTGATTCTGAGGAACTATCCAGGGTTACATTTTAAATGTTAATATGGTAACTTTATCTTCATAATGAGGAATTTTGAGGAAGACTTTGTAGGAAATATTATTTTAAAATCTAAATACAAATACTATATATATATAATTTAATTCAAGATATTACAAAAATTATCTAAGCAAAAAAATCTTTCCAAGGTACGGAGTAACTACTGATTTAATGAGCATCCTCTAGAGGGCAAGAATGAGTATGAATGTGACTTATTAGAGGAGAGTATCTTGGAGACTAATGGTCAGCTAGTCTAACAATGGCTATCTATAAACAGAATGGAGCCTGATATGTCTGTCTCCTGGGATGCCCTGCCAGAGCCTCGCAAATACAGAGGCAGATTCTCACAGCCAACCATTGGACTGAGCACTGGTGTCCCCAATGGAGGAGTTAGAGAAAGGACTAAAGGAGCTTCAGGGATTTGCAGCCTCATAGGAAGAACAACAATATCAACCAACCAGATGTCCCCCACCACCCGGGTTCCCAGGGACTAATCCATCAACCAAGGAGTACACATGGCTCCAGCTGCATATGTAGTGGAGGAATGCCTTGTTAGGCATCAATGGAAGAAGAGGTCCTTGGTCCTATGAAGGATAGATAGATGCCCCAGAGTAGGGGAACTGAGGGAGGGGAGGTGGGAGTGGGGTGGGTGGAGGAACATCCTCATAGATGCAGGGGGAGGGGGGATAGGATAGGAGGCTTCCAGGAGGGAAATCAGGAAAGGGGATAACATTTGGAATGTAAATAAATAAAATATCCAATTAAAAAGAAGAAGAAAGAAAATCCAAGAATCTAGTAATTGTCCAGTACAGAAAGCGTGATGCCTCAGCTGGTCTTGGTTCTGCTATAGAATCTCAATGAAAAAAAGATCTAATGCCAGTGCAGTAGTAAGGACAAATACAATGGAAGAAAGCTTTTGTCTTCCATATCATTTAGATGAAATGCTGAGAATGTATGGGCCAGACTAAGTTACTTTTTCTACT
This sequence comes from Apodemus sylvaticus, assembly GCF_947179515.1. Lineage (NCBI taxonomy): Eukaryota > Metazoa > Chordata > Mammalia > Rodentia > Muridae > Apodemus > Apodemus sylvaticus. The sequence continues at coordinate 22,799,615 of NC_067487.1, forward strand.
TCATATGATGCAATAATGAAAAAAAAAATGGCCTCTAAAGTGTATCTAGCTCCTTGGATTTTAATAAATTTCAGAGGTATCCAAGTTGGCAACCAAGAATAGCCCATGCCTTTTTAACCTAAGACAAATTACATTTCCTTATTGTCATGCTTATTGACCAAATGAAAGCAATAACCACGTCAAAATTTGCCTAACATGATATAACTATCTCATGTAGAATTCTAAATGTATTATATATTTTAACCAGGTCATAATTATGCCTAACACAATATAACTATCCCATGTAAAATCTCAAATATATTAGAAATTTTAGAATACTTGCTGATGTACTTACAGGGATTTTTTTCAATAGCTTACAACTTCAATATTATAACCACTGTTCTCTTAATTAATATAATATTACACAATAAAGAAATCTAGGATGGAAAAATCAAATATTTTTACAACCATCTTCTTATCAATACATGACAGAAACACTTATGCTAGTTAGAATCTTCATTTCTTCAACTGGTCTTTGGCATTATTTAGTATTTATAACTTCCTTTCTCTACTCTTAATTCTGTATTCCTTCAACGCTCAATAAGTGCAATAAGGTTTTGTTGGAGGAGTAATGCATGCCTACATTCTTGATAGGTCTATTTCCTTCATCATTCTTTCTGGACTGTGTAATTGTATTTACAGTTTTCAGAGAAAGCACCAATTGAGTTCCAAGGTGGTTGTACTGGTTTTCACTCCCACGAGCACTGGAGGAGTGTTCCCCTTGCTCCACAACCTCACCAACATGTTCTGTCAGTTGAGTTTTCGATATTAGCCATACTGTCAGGTGTAATATAGAACCTCAGAATCTTTTTGGTTTGCATTTCCTTGATGACTAGGGTAGTTGGATAGTTCCTTAAGTGCTTCTTTGCCATTAGAGATTCCTTTTTTGAGGATTCTCTTTACCTCTGTACCCCATTTTTAAATGTCATTACTTTGTTGGTGTTTAATTTCTTTAGTTCTTTGTATTTTGGATATCAGTCCTCTGTTGTATTGAACTGTAAGCTCAGACTTCTGACCACTTTGCTTTTTTGATGCCCTTAAGCCAACAGCTAAGAAAGGACTAACAGTGTTTGGAGAGTCGATTGATCCAGATCACCATGGATTTATATTTTGGATACTAGCCCTCTATCAGATGTAAGTGAAGTTCTTTTCTCATTCTGTATGCTGCAGTTTTGTTCTATTGATGATAACCTTAGCCTTACAGGATCTTTTCTGTTTCATGATGCTTCATTTATGAATTTTCAATCTTAGTGCCTAAGCTATTGGTGTTTTCTTCAGGAATATGTATCCTGTGCCTGTAAGTTCAAGGTACTTCCCAACTTTCTCTTCTATTAGATTCAGTGTGTATGATTTTTATTTTGAGATCTTTCAGTCACATGGACTTGAGTTATATTCAGGGTGATACATATTTGCATTCTTCTACATGCAGTCACCCAGTTAGACCTGTATCATTTATTGAAAATGCTTTCCCTTTTCCCTTGCATTGTTTTGTCTTCTTTGTCAGAGTTCAAGTGTCCATAGGTGTGTAACTTTATTTCTGGGTCTTCAATTCTATTACCCAACATGTCTGTTTTCATGCGAATAGCATGCTGTTTAAGACACAGTCCATATAAAAGAGCGAATCCATGTCACAGTTAGAGATACTCTACTATGCTTTCAGATAGGAATCTGAACTATATCCTGAGAGGCTTCATCCAGCAGTTGATGAAAACAGACGCAGAGACCCAAAGCCATGGTATTTGAAAATTTTGTGGAAGACTATGTAATGGAATTGAGAAAGCTTCAGAGGTCAAGGATACCACAAAATTACCTACAATGTCAACTAACCTGGGTCCATAGAGGCAAAGAGAGATTAAACTACCAGACAAAGAGCATGCAGGGACTGGATCTAAGCCACTGACAAACATGCAACTTGGTCTTCATGTGAGTCCCAAAACAATTGAAGTGGAGGCTGTCTCTGACTATGTTGCCTGCCATCGGATCCCTTGTCCTTACTAGAATGCCTGTTTGTGCCTCAGTGGGAGAGTACTTAGTCCTACTGCAATATGATGTCCCAGGATGAGGTGGTACCCAAGCAGGGGTTTCCCCTTCTCTGGGTAGAAGAGAAGGGGAATAAAGGGAGGGTTTGAAAGAGTAGATCTGGTAGGAGACTGGGGGTAACTGGAATAAAAAGTGAATATGAAAATTAACTAATAAATAAAAGTTATTCTATTTAATTATTGATGTTAAACATGTACACATGACAACCAAGAGATGTCCCAAAGAATCTCCTTACTTCCACTGTGGAGTAGCAATCCATTTTCCTCCGTGTTAATTTGCATCAAAACCCCTCCTAACACTGTGATTGCTTTTTTAGCTTTTGCTTTAAGACCATCAGAAAATTAAAGTGGTCATGAAGACTGAGTTTCTACTTCAACGCAATATTTGTCATCCCTTCTGTCATGACCATATTCCACTCTCAAAACACTTATTCACACATATTCTAGGCCAGCAGAATATAAATATGTAGGAAAAGAAAGCAAAACATTTCCTGAAGGATTTACTATGGGTGGTACTAAATGAATTCTCCCTGTTATCCCTTGATTGCATGTGGTCTGAATATGGTCATGAAATATCCCCATGATTTGGATGTGGAATCAACACATATAGAACCTTCTGGAGAATCCTATGTCAGCTTCCATGATCAGCCTTGTTGAGTAGAAGTTATGACAATGCATAGCCTCCATCTCTGTAACTTTGTTCATGAATCCATAGGTCAGTGAATGTGATGGTAAGGGAAACAATATGGCTTTCTATAAAACAGATAATACTATCTACTTTATTACTGAACTTCCTTAATGGTGAAGTCACCTTTCAATGAACATTTATTGGGACACAAGTATCTTCACATGAGTCACCCATTTACAGAGTTTTATATACATACTTCTTCCCCAGATATTTACTTACTAGTTTCCCCATCATGTTTTTTTTCTTTCGAATTCCCTGGCCATACACTTCCCATTTGGCCTATTCTCCTTCCAAAAATAATGTATGACCATGTGTCCTGCCTGAAGGCTGACATACTGTGAAGAGTCCCTCTTCCCAATGTCTTACAAGTTTGTTCCAGAAGCAAGGTTATAATACTAGAATTCTCCACTTCAGAGTTATCCCATCATAACAAGAAGAACCACTTATAAACTAGGCCCTAATGTTATCTTCCTAAGCTATATAGGTACATGTTTTGGAGCAGACAACATTTTACCAGAAGCAGAAACCATAGGAATCTGGGCAAATGCATTATGTAATTAGTTAGTTGCTTTAGAACCTGTGTATGTTCAATCATGTATAAACCAGTTTCATTTGTGTGGTTCTGTGTTTCATCTGCATTCCTTCTCACCACCACGGTAGGCAAAGCCTGCTCTGTCAGAATAAAACATGACACTAGACTGCATTGGATCATATGCTGCCATCTGGTCATGGGCTTGGAGGAAGTGCTGGTGCACTGCTCAGGGGTGGGAGAACAATGCAGCCTCAGATGAGGACCCTAGCCCAGATGGCAAAGGAGACAAGCTGAGGCTGAGGAGACAAAACTTTCCCAGCTCCTGTGCAGGCCCTGGGCTCATCCTCACATGCCTCTGTAGGTCCCCTTCATTCTCGACCCCATGTGGTTTCTATCAGTGACTAGATGTCAGGGAGCAATCAGGACCCTTCTGCAAGGGACTTAGGAGGCAGGGCTCCATAATGATGGCTTCCCCCTCCCCCACTCTGGTTCTGGTCGAAAGAGGCAGCTCTTACCTCCAAACTCCATACCCGTTTCCTCAAGGTCAACCTGTTGCAAGAAGGAATGTCTGGGAAAGGATGCTTTTTGAATAAAACCTCAGGTCTATCTAAATAGCTCATTTTTCATGGAGAACTCTGTGTTCTGTGCTATGTGACCACTGGTCACGTTCCTTATGTGGGGAATTGTGGCCATGTGTTCCGGTCTGGGAATCTATCAGAGGTATGTGAAAGACTACCACCGTCGTCGTCATGTATGAGGTGCTGGGTTTCTGAGTTCACTCAGCCTTACCTAGTTTCCTGGCACAGTCCACATCCCCCACACTTTTGTTAATAATTTCCTTCTGAGCATGCTCTTACTTTATGGCTAACTGTGTCAGCTAATAGTCTGATTATGATAGGAAGCTCATGATGTATTACCATGGTGGACCATTGTTAACCATTCAGCTTCCACTAAGGCCCCACAATAGTCTAAGAGCTATGAGAAAGTCTTCAGAGCATTTTCATAATTAGTAATGGATTAGAGAGGGCTCTGTCCAGTGGTAGCATCAATGGCTTGTGGTTCTTGTTCCTATAAAAAAGAAGGCTGAGCAAGCTATAAGAAGCAAACCAATAAGCAATACCCCCACAGCTTTTGCTTCAGTTTCAGCATCCAGCTTCCTGTCCTGCTTGAGTTCCTGTCCTGACTTCCTTCAATGATGAACAGTGGGTAGAAGCATAAAGCAAATAAAGCTTTTTCCTCATCAACTTCAGTTTGGTCATACAACAATACTGACCCTAACTAGGACAGAAATTTGTACCAGAACCATTGCTTTGACAACCCTGACCATGTTTTTGGGAGGATTATTGCAGAATGTTTGAACTTTGCCCTAAAACATCATTTAGTGTTGAAAACTCAGAAAGCTGTTCTTTAGGAACTTGGAAGTTAAAAATGTTGAGAGAAGTGCAGATAGATGGTGGAAGCCTGGCTTTTGAAGTTGTAGATGGAAGCAAAGACTCAAATGGGCCATTTATGTGAAGAATGTGTGGTGACTGGTCAGCAGGAGCTGGACAATTTGCTTTGATCAAAAAGAGACTAGAACCACTAAAGAAAAACTTTTTCTTAGTTGAAATATTCCATGTTACTCAAATGGGATTGAGGTTCATCCATGTTCAGGAAGAGATTGTCATCAATAAGATGAAATATTCTGGGAAGTGTCTCCTCACGGTCAGCGCACAGAAGCTATGTTTCACAGATTGCTAAGTTTCCACCTTGTGCTAGAAATGTAAGAGTCACTCAGGTATTAGTTTTGAAGTCATGAAAGTGTCATGGAGAGCAGCTGAGGCTTGGGCCTGTGTGGCAGGATTGGAGTTCCTAAAGAGAAGCCAGAAAAAGCTGTTGGTGAAATTATAGGTCAAATGTAACAAAATGCCCAGCAATTTAGAGATGCCAATCTCATGGGGTGACCTTCAAGAAAAGCAGCAGCCATGGAGTTCAGCCAAGAAGTTGAATCTAGATGACAAAATCTCTGTGCTATAGAAGTGAAGATAGAGAGGTGATATGAACCCTTGATGAAGTGAATCCTGAGTGGATCCCAGACACTGACCATTCAGTTATTTATAGAATTATACTTTGCATTTTCTTTGTGTGTATTATAACTATGCCCTATTTATTCAGTTTTGAAATTAGAAAGTATTTATCTGATTGTTGATTTTACAGGGGCCTGCAGTTCAGGAGACTCTCAATTAAAAAGCAACAAAATAAAACCTTAGGATTTTTTAAATAGACTGAATTTTAAAAGTGTTTAGATTTGTGAGACTGTGGGAAAGTTGTGGCTTACTAGTGATATGTTTATGTGTCAACTTAAAATGTGGTCAGTTACAGTGGCTACTTTTATTTTAACTTGACACAGTCTTGAGTCATCAGAGAGAAGGGTTCCTCATTTGGGAAATTATCTCCATAACAGTGGGCTGTAGGGAAGCATATATATATATGGCATTTTCTTAGTTAGTGATTGATATGGGAATTTGTAGCCATTGTGGGTAGTATCAACCTGGGCTGGTGGTTTCGGGTTCTATAAGAAAGCAGGCTGAGCAACCCACAACGTGCAAACCAATAAGCAGCCTTCTTGCATGGCTTTCCTGCCCTGCTTGAGTTCCTCTTATGACTTCCATGAGTGATGAATAATGATGTGGAACTGTAGGTCAAATAACCCCTTCCCTCCCCATTTTGTTTTTGGTCATGGTATTTCATTACAGCAATAGTAAAACAAACTAGGACAATTTTGAAGGTAAATATATTTAAAGAAAAGCTTGCGGCTGAGGAAGTACTTGATAAGTAGCATCAAGATACATGAGTTTAAGAACATAATCAGACTGAGGCAATGTCACAGAGAAATGCATCTTGAAGTCATAGATCTTGTTGTCTTTGCCTCATTTTGTAATCTTTGGACATCCAACTATGCTGCTAATAATTTGTTTTATTTATGATCCCATAATCGGGTTATATTGCCACTGACGCTAATTTTCTAGGTAATTGGGTATAAGCAAGTATCAAAGATAATTTCAAATTGTAAGCTTAATGAAAACAATTCTTTCCATACTTACTACATCAATATTCATTCAGTTATAAATTCATGTCCTTCCACTATAGTTTCAGAAGATATTAAAAGGGAAGAACAAATATATCTAAAATGATCAATTGCCATTCTGGAGTAATGATAATTATTCTGTCATACTAATCAGATACAAGATCCAAGTTATGTTTTCTTATGAAAATACAACTCAAATTGAACTGAAATTATAAGTAAAAGCCACAGATCATATAAACAATAGTTTGCAATACTTACTATTGTGATTGGTTGATATTGGGGAATTGCAGATACAATTGTGTGTTTTTTAATAAGACATTTTAAAAGTGACCACCAGAGGGCAATCATACTCGGAACAGAATCCAATGAGGGAACATGGAAAAAAAGTTAATAAATTCTAGTAGAAAAAAATAATAATTACCAACAATTCAAAACTGTCATATGGAATGCAATAATCTATTAGATTTGGGGTGATATGATTATTATTACAATAAAACACACTTAACTCTATATTTGTAGCTCAGTTGTTTGATAATTTACTTCGTCCAGAACATTCTTCTAGGCACATCTCATTTCCAAACCTTAGGCATTAAATTTGATTGCTCATATTATCCTGTGATCTTAAGGTCAATTTTGTATTGTAGGCTCACAATATATATATTTTTAAGATGGTAATTTCCTTGAGTCAGCAAAAGTTTGTAGCTTGGAATAGCACAGTTCTTACTTTAGTTAAGTGCCTAGGCATGGCAAATTGGATTAGTCAGTGTTTATTTACTAAACAATGTGATTTAAAAATAAAATTTCTCCTGCTGTGATAATTTGATTTGAATTATACAGAGATAATTTCAAATTTACAGAGAGAAAAAAAACATATAACACGGGAGTTAGTGAACCTATGTAGAAAGTAAATGGAAAATATGGTAAAAAAAAAAAATAAGCAAAAGGGAAACTATGGAAAGAAATAAAGATAATCAGAAAAAATTTTTTTAGTGGGGAAGTCTAATAAGAATGTAGGAGAGTTGCCGTACACACAGACATACACACACATACACACATACACACACACACACACACACACACCATGTATGCAAACACACACACATATACAAGCACACACATGCCACACACGCATACACATATGTACACACATGCCCATTTTATTTTCTGAATAGATTATGACCAGACACATTATTTTTTTCAGACAGTTGTGATGATATCTTTGGGGTTTATCTTTATGTATGTAACCTAGTATCTATTATAGTTAGAATTTGACAGTGTCCTTTGCACCTGTGAAACACTGTGATTTCTACCTTCCTTAGAATGTGTCTGAGCCCTTGAGACCTCATATGATACCCAGCACTTGATACAGATCCATGTTACTCCTTCTTGACAAATTCTCTGACTCCATATGCTCAAAAATTTTCTTGCTACTTTTTTTTTTGTTTTTTTTTTTTTTTTGGCATGTTCTTAATCTGGTTTGCTGATATGTACTAACTGGGCATATTTAGTTTGTTAGCATCTTCTTGCTCTATCAGACTCTACAAAGTGAAATGTTCAGGGTTTAAATAAAGGCTATGTTGATAGAAAACACAGCTGCTCTTACAAAGAACATTAAGATAATGTTTTCAACCAAATATGCACAACCAAAGCTTAGCAAATCCAGATTTAAGGTAACCTGAGTGTAGTTCCCAACAAGAAAAGGTCTATGCATGTCTATGGTCCCAATACAAAGAAAGTCATAAGTAGTACATTTACTATATTAATTGATAAAAATAGTAGGCAGGTGAGCAGAGTATGGAAATCTTTATAATTTTCACACTCTTTTTTTGCATTCTTTGCTTTTGCTTTAGTACTAGAGGAAAATATAGGTTTATTATGCTTTGTCATACATTATATTATCAATGATTAGTCAAAATATTCATAGAGTTTTAGATGCTGAAAATAAATTGCTATGAAAGGAACTAAAATCTACCAAGATAAGTTTTTTTTCCTTATCTACAGCATTTCACACTTTTACATACATAAAATTGTACCCAGTTGAGTTTGAAGAGCATGCAGTATGTCTAATTCAGACTCAGCTTCTGCAGAAACTTCATTTTCTTAGTATATCCTCTGGGAGATTCCTTGAGTATCTTGTGAACATACTTATCTTAACACATATGGATATTCTGGCAAAGATAATTTGTATCTCTGGAGACATTTTCTTGTTACATAGGGCAGGTGCCTGCAATTGTCTTGGTGATATGTCCATTTAGAAGTACTACATAAATGCCCAAATTCATCTATTTCAAGAAAAGGTTTTTATTCCTCAGATAAAGTCTATCTTGTTTTAAGCCAAGGATCCCCATTCACTGCTCCAAAGAAGAACTTTACTCAACTACGCCCTCTATCTTCTTTATACTCCATTAACAATTAATCAGAAATGCCTGGCAGTGGTGGCACATGCCTGTAATTCCAGCACTCAGGGAGGAAGAAGCAGATGGATTTCTGAGTTCGAGGCCGGTCTGGTCTACAGAGTGAATTCCAGAACAGCCAGGGCTATACGGAAAAACCCTGCCTCGAATAAACCAAAATAATAATAATAATAAAAGAACAATTAATCAGAAAGCCTTTAAAGTATGTTACAATTTCCCTAAAGTCAACTGCTTTCCTGCATCTTTCCTCTCATTTCTATACATTAATGTACAAACATTGGCACTTAACTCTGCTATCTGTTCTTTTCTCCACATGTATTGTTTGTACCTAATGTATAAATTGTTTTATGTCATTAACATGTAAATACAAATCTCAGTTTAGGCTCAATGGTCATGAATAATTTGCTGCATATTCAAAGTAAGAAACTGACCTTTTTCCACCACTGTAACCATGGTTCAATCACTTCTTTGTTTACATAAGGGGCTGGACTTATATCTCAGTAGTTAAGGATGCATAGTGATCTTGGAAAAGATAGAAAGTTCAGCTCTCTGCAATTTGTAACTGTAAATTCTGCTCCAAACAATTTGGTGCTTTCTTCTGATTTCCAAAGTTCCCAACATTGACTGACTTATACATATATGTCCAAATATAAGAGTATACATACATGCAATTATCTGAAAACTAGTGAGCATAAACACTGTGGAGCATTAGAACAAGGCTCTCCACAGTTTTAAACCATCCCGTTTTCTTAAAAAATGGAGTTTGTTGCTTGTACTTAATCTCTGAGAGTCAGTTTAAATTGAACGGATTCAAGTATGTATTCAACTGAAATTGCTTCACTATTTCAACCATCTTCTTATTTTATTTATGTCATTTTAATCAACAATGGGGATTTAAACTGAGCTTGTTTTTGCTTCTTTAAAACTCTAACTCAGAGGATATTTCAATACCCTCATCATCTTTGACATAAAACATGAAGCGTCTTGGGTATTCAGAGCTTCTGGCCTAATATCCACTTATCAGTGACTTCATTTCATGTGTATTCTTTAGTTAATGGGTTCCCTCACTTAGAATGATATTTTCCAGTTCCAACCATTTGCCTAAAAATTAGAATATAGAAAATTAAAAAATATGAAGTGTGTTGAATATATGGCAAGAAGAATACAATGGCTAGATAGTAGAGACAGGATGCATTATAAACTTGCTAAGATGATGGACTTTAGAATTTGCTACATTGATAGTTGAATCTCAGCTCTTTAGCTTTCCTGGACATCTTTCCTTTAGAATATCTCTAAGAAAGATTTCCTTTTATAAATTTTATTTTATTTTTTGCTTATTCACTTTACATCTCTCTCACTGTCCCCTCCTGTTCAATAATCCTGCCCCCTACCCTACTCCTCTGAGTGGGTGGGACCTCCCTGGTTATACCCTCACCCTTGCACTTCAATCTCTGCAAGGCTATGCACTTCCTCCTTTACTGAGGCCAGTAGAGACAATATATCCCATATATAGGCAACAGCTTTTGGGATACCGCTCCCTGCTTCAGTTGTACAGGACCCACATGAAGACATTCGGCATATTTTCAAGAGGAGTCTGTATGTGCTCTTTGGTTAGTGTTTCAGACTCTGAGACCCCCCAAGGCTCCAGGTTTGTTGGTTCCTGTGGAGTTCCTAAACCCCTGGGGCTCAAATTCCTCCCTCCTATTCTTCTGTAAGAGTCCACGGGATCCATCCACTTTTGACTGTGGGTGGTGTATTAGTCATAAAATACTGATTCCATGCTATACTCTACATAACCAAAGAAACTAAAGAAGAGGGAAGACACAGGCAAGGATGCTTAAGTTTCACTTAAAAAGGAAAATAAAATAGTCACAAGAGGCAGATGGAGGGAGAGACCTAGGAGGGTAGAAGAATTTGGAGCTGTATGGGGGCTTCTGGATCAGTGGTTGGGAGACAGATATGAATAGATGGCCATGAAAATGGACATCTTCCACAGATGGCAGTCAAGAGTTGGGGCACATCTCCATGCCAAGACAGAAACCTGGGATAAGGGAGACAGACCAGAATCAATGGGTGTGACCTTAGCTGTAACTCACAATATTGGGGATATAGAACCTAAAGAGTCCATCTCCTGTACCCACACAGGAACTCCAGTGGAGGTATAGAGACATCAACCCACCTAAAACTGTTTCAATCCAAAATTGAAAAAAGAAATGCAGGCATGAGGGGGTGAAGCAGAAAGTGAAGGAATGGTCAAGCAACAACCAGCTGAACTTCAGACCCTTCCCATGGGCAAGTGCTAATTGCCAGTCCTAGTAGTTCTTCTTTGGTATTTTTTAAAGCAGCTGAGGGGGGAAGGAACATCTAAGGGACAAGATTTGCTCATAAGAGATATTTAGGGTTGTGATAATAATAAAACCTTTGCCTATCTCAAGTCTAAATCACTTTGCTGCAGTAGATGACCTGTCTTCTGAGTTCCACTGAGGAAAGAAACTGATTAACAGCTCATAAAACATCTATTTTTTCTGTGTAACATCACTACAAGACAGTTCATCTTCATCGTTCAGCAGAAATCTGCTCAAAAGAGTGGGCTAACCCCTAGTGATTGTTATATTTATTTAATAGTAACGGAAAAGTATCAGGAATCCTTTAGAAAATGAAATTCACCTGGGTCTGCAGGAACAAATCCAAGGTCGACACATCTTAGGAAAATCATCTGTTAGTTTTTACCTTGATGGCTCCTCACAGGCAAGCACCCATCCCTGACACTATTAGTGATACTCTTTTATGCTTGTAGAGAGTATGTTATCCTCTGAGAGGTTCCACCCAGCAGCTGACTCAGACAGATACAGACACCCACAGCCAAACAGTAGACATATTTCTTTTAAGGAATTCTTAAAAGGGATTTCATTGTAGACATTCTAACCATAATTGTTTCCTTCATACTATTCTCAAATTTAACATAACATCCACATAACTGACTTGTCAGGAAGATAAAATAAAGTTAACACAATGGTTAAAGGCACAGACTTGTACGATAAAGAATTATTTACACATTAGACATCAAACAATTAAGAACTAATAAATTAATAATTCTTTGCTTTGAAAGGTTAATATCACAATAAAATGGATCAATAAAAAAGTGAAATGTGTTAACTATGGATATTATATTTTATGTAGTATTTATTTTTTTAGAAATTTATCTAGTGTGAATGCATACATGCCCTTATGCACACTCTGATGCACAAATGCCATGGTGTCATTTAGAGATCCAAGGACAACCTACAAGAGTCACTCCCTGATTCTACCATGTGCATCAAAAGGATTGAACTCAAGCTATCAAAGGCTTGACTTCCAGTGATTTTAGACCCTCTGTGCACTCTCTCTCTCTCTCTCTCTCTCTCTCTCTCTCTCTCTCTCTCTCTCTCTCTGTTCACTTTACAATCCTATACTTCCCCTTGGATATCACTCCATCTTGGGGCATGTATTCCCAGCAGGACTAGGAACATTCTCCCATGAGGCCCTAGCAGGCAATCCAGGCATGAGGAAGGATATCATATCTCAGGGAACAGAGACCAAGGCAGCCCCCACTCCACTTGTTAGTGGACCTATGTGAAAATCAAGGTGCACATTTGCTGCAAATGTGTAAGGATCTAAATCCAGCTTCTGCATGCTCTCTGGTTGGTGGCCAAGTTCTATGGGCTGTCATTTTCAGAACTTAGTTAACTCCATAGTTCTTCATGTGGTGTCTTTGACCCTTCAGAGTTGTTCACTTGTATCACCCTCCCACTTTTTCACAAGACTTCCTGAGCTCAGCATGATGTTTGGCTGTATATCTCAGCATCTGCCTCTATTTGCTCTTAAATGAAGCCTTTCAGCAGACAGTTATACTAGTTTCTTATCTGTAAGCAGAGTAGAGTATCAATAATGTCAGGAGTTGGCTTTCTCATATCAGGTAGGATTCAAGTTGGGTCACTCATTGGCTGGATGTTTCCTCAGTCTCTGCTCCAATTTATTCCTGCACATCTTGTAGGCAAGACAAATTTGGGTGGGGTTAAAGGTTTTGTGTATGGATTGATGTCCCCCTTCCTCCTTTGGAAGTCCTGCCTGGCTACAGGAAGTGATCATTTCAGTTTGTATATCCCACTCTTAACAGAATCTCAACTAGGGTCACCCCCGTAGACTCCCAGTATCCTCTTGTCCTAGGCCTCCAGTTACCCATCACAGATGTCCTCCACTGATTTCTATTCTCACTTTCACCCTCTCCCAACCCTCACTCCATATCTGAGCACCGTCCCAGTTACCCTACTCTCCTACTGAGTTCCCTCTCTCCATCCTCCTCTGATTACTATTTAGTTTCCTCTTCTGGGAGAGATTCATAGTACCTCCTTATTACCTATTTTTCTGAGTCTGTTGATAGTAGCTTGGTTGTGCTGTACTTTCTGACTAATATCCACTTATAAGTGAGTACATACCTTGCATGTCATATTATTTTTTGACATTCATCATCTGGATAGGGTATAGAAACTATACATATTCTCTCAGAGTCATAGTCATGGCTCAGAATGAATTGAGGATTCGTAAGCTGACACATGCACAAGCAAACAAACAAAAAAACAAGCAAACAAATAAAGAGAACAGACCAATTTGTGAACCATACAAGAAAAATTTGTTGTACTCTCTTAGGATAGAAATCACTATCAAGCATTGTAACATTACATCTCATTATACCAAATGGGCTTGAACAAATTTGTCCACTTTCAAAATGAATTCTACCATAAAAAGATAAAGACTGATTATTATTGAAAATCCAAAGAGATGTTTTCGTTTAGAGTCAATTTGATGTTATTTAGAATCACATGTTATGTGTTTCTCATTTGAATACATTTGATTGAAAACAAAACCAATGGATTCCTAGCTTTTTCATGGCCAGTATATACAAAGCTTATATCCACATTGATAATTTCAGTTTAATATGTGCAAAATCAGAACACATTTTGATAGCATGAGTCATAACTAGAAAATCTTTTAAGTATCACAGTAAATGTACTTTTAGTGTTATGTTCTTTTTTTAATTTTTTTATTCGATATATTTTTTATTTACATTTCCAATGGTTTCCCCTTTTCTAGCCCCCCACTCCCCGAAAGTCCCATATGCCCCCTTCTCTCCCCCTGTCCTCCCACCCACCCCTTCCCACTTCCCCGTTCTGGTTTTGCCCTATACTGCTTCACTGAGTCTTTCCAGAACAAGGGGCCACTCCTCTGTTCTTCTTGTACCTCATTTGATGTGTGGATTATGTTTTGGATATTCCAGTTTTCTAGATTAATATCCACTTATTAGTGAGTGCATACCATGAAATTTAGAGGTAAGCTTAATATGGCTTCTTGTTTCACAGCAAGTGAAAAACATCTTTCTAAAAATATTTCAAATATAGAAGTTATGGAGAATGCAAAAGAAGACTCCCAAAGAAACATCTGAAAACATAGTGGGAATAAAAAAATTTGATAGTTACCAAATGTCTTCATTTCATAAGAAAACAGCTTCTTTAGTGAGGATTTATCTCATTACTGAATGTGTATTTTAACTTGTTTGAGTTATAATTATTTGTCCAATCAATCAACATTTAATAATCTTTGCTTTTTGGTTAACTTTATTCCATATTTCTAGACCTATAAGATATTTGAATTGGCAAGTTCCAGAAACCTGAGACTTTTCTGTGTTGCAGCAGTAGAGCCATCAAGACACGCTTGGTACCTATGAAAGCGCTCTTAAAAAATACATTTTTAACCCCTACATTTATTGGCCAGGCTCAGAATAAAATAAAATAGTTTAGAGACTATACTTAAGAGACTATACTTAAGAGCATGGGGCTGGCAAGGTCAAAGACAAACATCAAACTCATGTAATGTCTATCATTCCTGTGAAATGACCAGCTGCATTTTCTAAACATCTGTACTTAAATAACTTCCCACTTAGGCAATAATATTTGGCTCAAGCAAAGGAATGATAACACATACAAAAATTACCAGCTTTATGTATTCTGAGACTATAAGGAAGCCATATCTGAAGTAGTGATAGTAAACTTTTATGTCTACTGACTCTGAGAGTTCCCTTAAGAAGACTATTATTAGGAATAAAAGATGAAACACAGAGACAAAGTAGTCCTCTCTGCACCCTACTACAATTCATGCCTGGCAAATCTTCATGTTGGAAAAAGATCCCAATGGGCTGTTTCCACCCTCTATCTAAGACCAAGGGAAAACAACTGCAGGCCTCTGAAGACAAATCCAGAAGGTCAAAGAAGACAGAAAAAGATTGTTTGAGGTCTTGGAGGGCAAGAAGCTTGCTCCACTGACAGACAGCTTGGAGAACAAAGGAATTTTTGTATGTGTTATCAGTCCTTGAAATTAAGGACTCTGGTAAGTGATCCTTAATGAAGAGGTTGGTTTTATATGTAAGTCTTTAAATATTGGTCATATCCTGATAAAATGTGTAAAGGAATTTTAATTCAGCAACATGGCTACTCTGGCAAGAGATCACGTCCAAAGATTTTCTTGATCTGTGACATTTAACTGGAATATAGATACATGTCTAATCTCAAGAGAGAAGCAGATCTCTGAGTCCAAGGTCAGCATATTCTAAAGCAAGTTTCAGGTAAAGAAAAACATAAGTTCAGGTGTGGTAGTACACAACTTTAACCCTAGCACTCAGGAGAAAGGCATGCAGATGTCTGAGTTCTAGTTAAGTCAGTTCTGTTCAGTCAGTAGAGTTCACTGCAGTGGAGTTAAGTCAATCCATTGGGAGTCAGTGAGGTGAATGCACTACATTGAGTTGAGTTTGTCACAGTTGAATGCAAGTCAGCAGAAGCAGTTGAAGCCATAGAATAAGAAGAAGCCAGAAGATTGCAACAAACCACCAGAGATAGTTTGAGGCCAAGCAGAAAAATTCAGGGAGTTTGTGCCACAACAGCTGAGTTTAATCAGCCAGCCAAAATTCAAAAAGAACTTGAAAGGGTGAGCTTATTCAGTAGTAAGCTTCTCAGATAACAATTACATCAGGTGAATAAAAGTTACTTTTATAAGGCTGATATACCTTAAACATTTTCGTTACTTTTATAAGGTTGATATAACCTAATAATTTTCTCAAAAAACCCCTTTCAAAGGAAATATGCAAACATCAGTATTTTAAATAATTAATATTAATTTCAATTTTGACAGAAATTTACTGTAATAAATTTCAAAACACCCTATAATTCAGTGTTGCATTCATCTGTGATTGGAGTATATCCAACAGCAGTACAGACCAAATATTTTTTGTTTAATAATTTAGGCATCTGTATTTAGCAGCTAATTAAATGAAGGTACTGAGTAGGATATAAAGTCCTAATTCAGACTATACTGGCCCTGGTCATTACAAAGTTATTTTTGTTGTTGTTGTTTGTTATTTTTGTCATACTATGAGACTGTTATTTGCTTGGAACTTAACAGCATAATCAAGGTATTAGGAACAATTGGGATGGATATTATCTTAGGCCTAGGAAAGCAGAAAATGTTCAGGGTGACTTCAGCTTAACAGTGGCTGAATCTATTTGCAATATTATATAAGTGATGATCAATGACTTGGAATTGTATTCTTTTAATTTGGTTTTCTTTTTGTAGATCTCTTTGCTGTAATCATAAATTAACAATAAGAGTAATTCTAACACTGAGAATGGCAATTTAAAAACCTTTATTGAAACACATTCATCTATTGTTGCATTTCAAAGAGGAGGTGAATATATGTAGAGCTCTGTGCCTGAGATTCTGCATCTGCTTGTGTGTGTATGCATGAGTGTGTGTGTGTGCGTATGTGTATGTGAGTGTGTGATGTGTATATACATATATATATATATATATATATATATATTTGTATGTATGTGTGCATATGTGTGTGTATGTTCAGAATATAGAAGTATATAAGTAATACTACTGGTAGGGCATAAATGATTTACCCTTTATATACTAATAGTGAAATTCAGAGATATGCCTATTGAACTTTCTTTCATAGAAACAGAGATATAAAGGGTAAAATTTTCTTTTCCAGATCTTGAAACTCACACAAGATAACCAATTAAACTTGTACAATATGCTTAAAATTACATGTTCATTGACTATAAAAAAAATGAAAATTCTTGGAGAGTTTATTTTGTAGAAAAATAAACATGTAAATAAATAAGCAAGTACAACATCTCCAAGGAAATCTCAAATTTTCTTTCATGTGTTCCATCAATTAAAAAAATAGAAAACAAAGCATATGACACAGAGGCTAATATAACACCAACCTGAGAAAATCTAGAGTCATTTTGGAAGGACTGTCAATTGAGATTTAAAAATAAACAAGCAAACAACACAAAAACTTCCACAAGAGTTGGCTGAGGGAAAACCTGGTGTGGTGTGTGTGTATGTGTGTGTGTGTGTGTGTGTGTGTGTGTGTGTGTTAGTTGATTATTTCCAGCTCATTATGGAAGATGCCATCCTTGGGCTAGTTGCACTGGATGCTATATATAAATAAGATGATACACCACAAGTCAAAATATAGTAGGAGAAGTCTTCTCCATGATCTCTGCTTTAACAGTTCCTATGTTGAGGATCCTGACCTGTGTTCTCTGACTTTTCTCAATGATGAAATGTAACTTGCCAGTATTAGGAAAAAGTAACCCATTTCCATTCTTAAACCCATTTGGTCATGCTGTTTTATGACACCAATAGAAACTGTAACTAAAATATACTGTGAAGCTGTAAATGTAGGTAAGTAATAGGGCACTTGTGTATATCGAATTCACCCAGAGTTTGATTCTCAACAATAACAAAAAGACAGAAATGAAACTATGAAAGAAAGAAGGAAAGAAAGAAGGAAAAACATTGTCTTTGTATTCAGTTGTGACATTCTAATTCATCACAAATGCTATACCAATTATAATGAAGTATTTTTAAAATAATTTAAAATAACTTTCATATTTCTCTATTTTAAACACACTGTTCAATAGCATTGTTATGTTTGACTGATTGGTCTATTGTTTTGTGATTTTTTTTAAAATTTTGTTTGTTATGATTTTATTTTTGACTTGCCTGTTAAGTTTACCCCAAGCCTTTATTTATGATCCATATTTATTCTAACATAAATTAGAGCAGGTTTATTTACTAAATAAGAAAATCAAATAAAGTTTTATGTTTGCTTGTTTTTATTTGCACAAACTATACTAGGAAATATGTGGCAACATATTACCTCATGAGGCAAGCATTATTGTGTGTCATTTAATCTGACCTTCCCTTCCAAGACTGAAAATTTAAAATATACTTGCTAAATAAGACAGTGATGACACCTTACTATTTTAAAGACACCTATTAGTCATGTCCAGGGAAAATTGGGATTTATGAGTCCAATATAATTCTTGCAAATACGCTAGCTGTTCAGTAAGAGACAGAGATATATATCTCAGGAAGCAGGAATAATTATGTACTCCACTCTGCCACACTGTTGTTCCTCTGGAATATATAGCAAAGTCACATATTATGAATAGGATTTTGTCAATACTGCAGACATATGGTTCTCACTTCTAAATCAAGCAAATTCTCAAGTTAAAACAAATGAGCAGCTCAAGGGGAGGCAGAACAAGGAAAAAAGAAAGAAAAATATGAGTATTAATCATGAACAGCAGATTAATGTAGAGCTACATGTGCCTTTCTACTGGTGTTGACTATACCTGACGCATAAAGATAACAATTGCACCTATCACTCAAAATGCTATTGTACTCATCAGTAACTGTACATAATATGTGTTGGATTGCAGAGAAACATCACTTAAGTTCTATAGGAGTAGTGGACAATATAATGACCAAATGAGGTAATATAACTATAATATGGACCAGCCAACAAAATTGTTATGTATATTGTTAAGAACATGGCAAAGTTCAAGTCTGTGATTATTGTTACTGAATGAAGCAACCTCAGTATATATTTAATTCCTTTAAAAATAACACAAGAAAAATTAATCTATTTTTATGTAAATAATTTGGACTTTTGTTATTCATCTAACTTGTAAATAACATATTAAAATTACTTTCAAGTTGTAATTTATCATTGAAAGACATTTTCTTTAAATTTAAAACTTGAAGCCAGATAAATTTTCTAAATTCCCACAACAGTTATTTTAACTTTCCCCAATCCTATCTTTTAAAAAGCATATGCAAACATCAGAGACACCATCTTTTTCTCTCCATAAAGCACAAGCATTGTAATAATGCTTATTAACACATATTAATCTTAAATGAAAAGGATTTAATTATAATTAAATTATTTGGTTAATATCCCATGACAGGAGTTGTCCAATGGGAATTGCAACATAAAGAAAGAAAAGCAATATTTACTAATAATGTTGTTAAAAGGCATCAACGATTTCTAATTAGGAGCATTAATATCATAGATTCTTACTATGTTTTAGATTTAAAAAAATTTACATTGCCATGAAAAATTATTTGACTGCTTTTTTCAAAAGGAGACTTTTTAAAACAGTGTTGCCTCCCATGCTTTTATAGGATAAAGTGTACAGCTTGTCATATTTTTCCCCAGATGTCATATTTGGCATAGGATTTTTTTTGTGACACAATATTTATGAAAAAATCGATCTTTCATTCACTTAGATCAAAAATAAATTCCATATTTTTTCCACTCTGAAAATTATCTTATTTTACCAAACTAATTGTAATTAAAGTGTAACAGATGTAGAGGAATATGAATCCAGGAATGTAGGTCCCATGCTTTGAATATAGACATTTCTTTAGTACACACCTTTTTCCCCAAAAAATGTAGATAAGATTAATTTGTAGAAGAAAGCAGCCATGTTTGAAAGTGACATGATTAATCAGAGAAAGATTTAATGGAATGAGTTGGAGGTAGAAGGCACCGAAGAACACAAGAACAAGCAGGAAAGGGAGGCTGTTTAAGAGCAGGGCATGAGGAGAGACATGTGTTGGAAATCAGAAAGTAAAGTTCTGTTGGGAGACAGGGCAGTGAGGGCAGGACAGTGGAGTTGAGTGCATTTGTTCAGCATTCAGTTCAGCATAGATCCTCAGAGACATTTAAAGCCAGAGGATAAAAAGCTAGAAGATTTGAAGAAATTGCCAGGTAGTTTGAGGCCAAGCAAAGCAGTTCAGTGAGAAGCTGAGAGTAGTCAGATTCCAATCACTCAACTTGGAGAGGAGTTTGAGTCAGAACAGCTGAGTTGAACCAGACAGAGTTCAAGAAGATATAGAAAGATGAAGTTATTCAGCAGTAAGCCTCCAAGAGAACAATTACATTTGGAGAATAAAATATACTTTTACAAACATAGATATAAAGACCGGATTTCTACTAAATCCATGAACGTCCTTATTTTTTTCTTTTTTCTTTGATGTTGAGCAAAATGCTGAAAACTCCAGATACCATTGCTTGAAAATGCAGTAACAGGTGTCCATTCCAAATATATGAATGTAGAAAGTATTATCTCTAGCCTAAAGTCACAGTTAGCAGTTAAAATATTAACCACAATTGTGAAGTCTAAAAATCTTTCGAAGTTTCAAAACTAATCTAATCTTAGTTACTTTCCTTTTTCTTTGATTAAACACCATGAGTAAAGTAACTGATGGATGAGTTTATTTTAGCTTATGGTGTCAGAGAGGTCAGGGTCCATTCCCCTGTATAGCAGAGAAGAATGTCACAGGGCAAACATGAATACTGGAACAGGATGTTGAGAGTTGAGTTCTTACACCTGAAACCACAAACAGGAAGAATGGCATATGGTATTTGAATCATCAAAGGTCTGTCATCTGTGACACATATTCTTCTGCAAGATGCACACTTTAATCCTCTAAAAACATGACCATCAATTGGAAACCAAATATTCAAACCTGACATTGTGGGAGAATGATAATTCAAACCTGCTCATTCACTCCCTAGCTCCTATATTGAAACAACAAAAAAATGTATTTAATCTATTTCTAAAGTTCCAATATTATTTGAGAGTCTCAACACTTTTAAAGTGGAAAGTTTAAAATCTCTAATGGGGTTCAAAGTAAAGCTTAACTCTATTTTTTTAAATAGAAAGGCTGGAAGAAGTTGCAGAGGGAGGAAACCCCATGGGAGGACCAGCAATCTCAACTAACCTGGACCACGAGATCCCTCAGACACTGAGCCATGAAGGAGGCAGCATACTCCCACTGATCTGAAGCCCCAGGCACATCTAAAGCAGAGGACTGCCTGGTCTGGCCTCAGTGAGAGAAGATACATATAACCCTATCGAGACTTGAGGCCCCAGGGAGTGGGGAGGCTTGCTGGGGTGGGACATCCCCTTAGAGACAGGATGATGGGAGGAATGGGATGAGGAACCTGTGGGAGGACAAACCTGGAAGGTTGTAACAACTGGACTGTAAAAAAAAAAAGGTAATACAATTTCATAATATAAAATATTGATCAGTTTGATGTCAATAAAATGACAAGAGAAATAAATAAAGAGTAAACAGTAAGTTGTGTGCCTCTAACATATAATAGCATAAATAATTTAGCACCATTCCACTAAGGGAAAGATGGGCAACATAGTATGGTAATACTGGAAAAATAATAGACTTAAATGCAGCAGAGGTGATTCTGTAACTCCAAGTCTGAGACAAAATAGTCCAGAGGGCTCATTGCTCTCCCTTAGGCTTTTTCCATTCTTTGACAAGCGAGTGTGGCAGATTAGCTATGGCTCTGACACCTCACACATCTTGTGATCTCCAGTACCATTCATGCTTCCTTTTCAAGACATCATACAAGGGTCTCTGAGGGCTTCACGTAGGGATTCTTCTGTCATGTTCCTGACCTCATCCGCTCTCAGAAATTTTGGAGAAAAGTCCAACAAATCCTTTACTATTGTATCCTTCATGCTTCTCACAGGGCAGGTGCTGACAAGTTTGAGTCCAACTTGAGATGGGACTTGGACACCTTGAATCACATTTGCAACAGCTTTTCTTTACTGTTCTTTTCTTTTCTTTTCTTTTCTTTTCTTTTCTTTTCTTTTCTTTTCTTTTTTCTTTTCTTTTCTTTTTG
Source organism: Apodemus sylvaticus (assembly GCF_947179515.1). Lineage (NCBI taxonomy): Eukaryota > Metazoa > Chordata > Mammalia > Rodentia > Muridae > Apodemus > Apodemus sylvaticus. Next base: position 22,821,496 of record NC_067487.1, read on the forward strand.
GTAACAGTGACAAGAAAGATATCAAGCATGATTTTTAATTATACATTCTAACCAAGCAATAATAGTATTCTAAATAATTTGGGTAGATTCATAATTAGCACCTCCACTGTCAAGGTCAATTCAATATTATGGTCATAGGGGATGCAAGCCAACACTGTTCCTAACCACGCTCATGGAGAAATGGTCTCTTCTAGATGAAGAAAATTCCCCAGGTAGCTTCCTTTTACAAACTGGGAGTTAACTGGGTGATGCCTCAGCCAGAAGTAACACTTTTTGTTCATCCACTGATGATGTTGATTCTCCTTAATCTCCTTATCTCTGTCAGCAGAAGCCTTGGCTGTAACCTTAAGGTTCCTGGCACTCTTCTACTTGTCAAACTATGTACTTTTTATTACTTCTGTTTAGTTTATTCCTTTTCATTGCCAACCTGCATAAGATACATTAAAATAACAGTAGATTAAAGTAATTTTAGGATGTCCCCAATTCTCCCTACAAAAAGTTAGACCACTATTATTAAATAGCCTTAGACAAGTTTTTTTTTGCAATCTTTTATTTTTAATATTTTTATTTTTTATATTCTTTGTTTACATTCCAAATGATTTCCCCTTTCCCGGATCCCCCTTCCCCATATGTCCCATAAACTTTCTTCTCTCCATCCCTTCTCCAATCACCTCCCTCCTTTTTCTCTGTCCTTATATTCCCTTCCCATGCTAGATCAATCCTTTCCAGGATCAGGACCCTCTCCATACTTCTTCATGAGAGTCATTTGTTATGCGATTTGTGCCTTGGGTATTCAGGGCTTCTGGGCTAATTAATATCCACTTATCAGAGATTGCATTCCATGTGCATTCTTTTGTGATTGGGTTACCTCACTTAGGATGTTATTTTCCAGATCAAACCATTTGCCTAAAAATTTTGTGAATTCATTGTTTCTAATTGCTGAGTAGTATTCCATTGTGTAAATATACCACATTTTCTGTATCCATTCCTCCTTTGAGGGGCATCTGGGTTCTTTCCAGCTTCTGGCTATTATAAATAAGGCTGCTATGAACATAATGGAGCATGTGTCTTTATTGCATGCCGGGGAATCCTTTGGGTATATGCCCAGGAGAGGTATAGCAGGGTCCCCTGGAAGTCTCATGTCCAGTTTTCTGAGAAACTTCCAGACTTATTTCCACAGTGGTTGTATCATCTTACAGCCCCACCAACAGTGGAGGAGTGTTCCTCTTTCTCCGCATCCTCGCTAACACCTGCTGTCTCCTGAGTTTTTGACCTTAGCCATTCTGACTGGTGTAAGGTGAAATCTCAGGGTTGTTTTGATCTGCATTTCCCTAATGACTAATGATGTTGAGCACTTCTTAAGGTGCCTCTCGGCCATCCGAATTTCTTCAGTAATATCCAATATATACAAAGAACTCAAGAAGTTAGACCCCAGGGAACCAAATAACCCTATTAAGAAATGGGGTACCGATCTTAACAAAGAATTTTCACCTGACAAGGTTTTTCATTGAGGGTATCGACCAGACAGATTATTGTGCAACAATAATGGGATCTAACCCAGTGGATAATATTGTTCCAATCTGAAACTTCTGGGTTTTTAACAGTCTACAACCCTTCCAATCTCCTATTATAATGTGTTTATCCACTGATTATTATAAAGTTGTAAAACTTTTTGATTCTTCCCCAAATCAACATTCCCTGTTTCTTCAAAACAATAGGCCATTTTGTGAAACCAATTTTATTTTTTATCTTGCTATAATATAAAACCATAACTAATTCAACTTAAAGAAGACAGAGTTAATTTTGGAATAGGGTACCAGAAGGAAGTCCATCAGTATCATGGTAGGAAGAATACCTTGATCTGAAAGCTGAAGGTGCATTGAACAACAAAGGAAGAAGTAGACAGAGAAATGGGGGTTGGCACATGGCTTTAGATACATAAAGGCCTGCTGAAATGACAAAGTTGCTCCACCAAGGTTATAACTCTGGAGAAATCACATTAATTATTGTCCAATACCAATGGAAGATAACTTATCCAGGCAATTAAAACCTCTTCCATGTTTTATCACTTTATATGGTTCCTGTGTTCATATTATTATAAGAATTATTCATTGTTCTGGTCCTTAATGGAAACTAAAACAAAATTCTTTATATGAATATAATTATCTAAGAGTAAAAGTAATTTTAGCATGGATATTAATTCAATTATAAGTAATAAGAATGATTTATTTTTTATCTTTTATTCATCTATGAAATTACTAAATCAAAAATATAAAAGGATAATTCATACTTAAAAAATTGAAATTAAAATGGGTTGGAGAAAAGACTCAGTGGTTAGGCGCACTCGCTGGATGTTATTCTATATGCCCTGAATTTAATTTCTGAAAGCTACAGTACAGCTCAAATTCTGAAGCCCTCTTCTGCTTTGCAGGCTTGCATGTAGACAAAACACCTGCATTCATAAACATGAGCAAGTATGTAAATTAATAAAAAAGCAATATATTGATTGAATCTACTGTGAGTAAATTATATAAGAAGTTAACATATGAACGTATGCATTAGCATGTAGAAATTTAATCACCATAATTAGGTGTAAGAACAAACAAACTGAGAGTTGGATTCACCAAATTTGGTCCTGGAATCTTATAACTTTAAAACAATTGTCTGTTTCTCTCTGTCTCTTTGCTTCTGTCTCTGTATATCTGTCACTTTCTATCATTCTGTTTCTGTCTGTTTCTGTCTCTCTCTCTCTCTCTCTCTCTCTCTCTCTCTCTCTCTCTCTCTCTCAAGGTATATGACTGGCATTTCCCCACTAAACTTTTAGCCCTAAGTACTCTTTAGCTGTCAATGATCTTTTGGAGGACACTTCCTGGTGACAAAGTAGAGTTATTGTAGAATACAGAAATGTCGATCCTAGTTTGGATCTTATCACTAACAGGCATGGTTGATAATATTTCCTTGATGAATTTTTGCCTATGCCTTCTGCTAGTATAACCTAGTTTGGTTCTGATCCAAAATCATACTCAGAGCTGAAATAGCCTCAAATTTCTACTAAACAATACAACAAGAATTTATAACAGCATTTTCTAAATTCTATAGAGGTAAAAAAAAGTCCTCATGCTTTCCAGATTATCTGTTATATATGTGGCACTGAGGCTGTGCAAATGGTACCCTAAGAATTTATATATATACCTGGTTAACATATTAAGTTAAAATTCAATACAAAATATGCAGCTGTGAAAAATATAAAAAAAATGGGGTTTATTTTTTAAAGGAAGCATCCCATAATCAGATGACTCTGATATAAGCATCTGGTGAGGCATAGGATTATGGACCTTGGAGACTAGATTGTGATAGTAGATTGATTTTGTTTATTTTTCTTGAGAGAAATAGGAACCAGAGGGCCAAACACAATTTTTACTGATATTAACAGTATATAATTCTTATATTTCCCTGCATCACAAATACGTTAGGAGTTTTGCACTGGTATATTTGTACTATTTGCTACTTGTTGTATTTCAATTTTACTAATTTTAATATTTGTTTTTCAAATTTACATGGTTATAGTGTGACTATATATTGCAAGGATTTATTCATAAGGTATCATAAACTAAAGACTGCTCTATGATGGATTATGTTTATATTAAAACATTTCTTTAGGCAAAAATATTGAATTTTATTCATATTTTCCACAAACTATCTATAGATATTAAAGAAATAACCAGGTGTATTTGTATTGTACTTTATATCTAAGTGAATATATCATAACCATTTTATCCTTTCCTTTGTTTTATAAACACATAAAGGAAGAACTTCAGCAACTACTGTTTGATGCAAACCTTAGAAGGAAAAGGCATTAAAAAAGTATTTGAGTTTTTCCCTTTCTCTCCTAAGATCACAACATAAACAACTGTTGGGCTGTTCTCTTCTGGTTTCTTTGGAGACTCAGTTGTTTCATGTGATGTTTTTCTGGATACTGTCTTATGAGAGAATAAATATGAGAGGATAATTTGCAGAAAATAGACACATAGTATTTTTCTGGAAGCTACCTGGAAAAGGGGCATGTGATATTTAGCCAGAACAGATACTTGAGAGGACATGTGATGCTTGGAATTTATAAGTGTAGCCCAACAGACAATGGAGGATAGTATGGAATTGGTTCATCTTGCCTTCTTCCCTGACTTCATAGTGAGAAATGCAGAAAAGAATTTCTCATGGTAGTCCAGTAGCTTGCCTCGAGGTTTCCTCTTTATCAAACTGCAGTTGCTGATATGTGAAGGCTGTTTGCAAGTGGATAGAGCTAACACTACTGATTTGTGTGAACTGAACTGCTGGAACTAAGATTGGAATTATTCAAGAGAACTATTTGTAAACAGGCCCACAACCTCCTTCGTCCATTATTTTTTTCTCAACCCTATGCCTCTTGGGTTGTAGGCTAGAAAGAAGGTTAAAGCATTTAAAACCCAAACCATTTGGGGGGAGATATTTTGTTAAGTTTTGTATCTGTATTAGTCAGGATTCCTGCACAAACATCATGACCGAGAAACAAGTTGGGGAGGAAAGGGTTTATTGAGCTTATACTTCCACATTGCAGTTCATCACAAAAGGAAGTCAGGACTGGAACTCAAGCAGGTCAGGAAGCAGGAGCTGATGCAGAGGCCATGGAGGGATGTTTCTTACTGGCTTGCTCCCCTGGCTTGCTCAGCCTGCTCTCTTATAGAACCCAAGAATACCAGCCCAGGGATGGTACCACCCACAAGGGGCCATCCCCCTTGATCACTAACTGAGAAAATGCCTCACAGTTGGATCTCATGGAGGTACTTCCCCAACTGAAACTCCTTTCTCTGTGATAACTCCAGCCTGTGTCAAGTTGACACACAAAACCAGCCAGTACAATTGACCCCTTGTCAACTAACACACAAACATATTGCTATTACGCTTCAACCCTTACTTTTTTATTCATCCCCCAAGATCTAAATTACTTTAAAAGTCCCACAGTCTTTACACATTAAAAGTTCAATCACTTCAAAATGTCCATTATCTTTAAAATTCAACGTCTTTTAAAAATTCAAAGTCTCTCAACTGTGGATTCCACTAAAATACTTTCTTCCTTCAAGAGGGAAACATATAAGGGCACAGTCACAACCAAAAGCAAAACTCAAACTTCAATGGTTCAATGTCTGGGATCCAACTCACGATTCTCTGGGTTCTTCTAAGGGCTTGGGTCACTTCTCAACCTCTGCCCTTTGTAGCACACAGCTTGTCTTCTAGGCTCCAGCTGCCTGTACTCCACTGCTGCTGCTGTTCTTGGTGGTCATCCCATGGAACTGGCATCTCCAAAACACTGCTATCTAACACTGTAATTAGGCTTCACCAATAGCCTCTCACAGGCACTCATCAGGGTGACAAACCTATGCCTCTATGCATGACCCTTTCAAGTCCTGGGCCATCAATTGCAACTGAGGCTGCACCTTCACCAATGGCCTTGCGTGGCCTCTCACTGTGCCAAGAGCCTCAGCTGCTCTTCATGACCCCTTCATGCCTTCAAAACCAGTACCATCTGGGTGACTCTTACACAGTACCAAGTCCAGCCACAGCGCAAAATACAACTGTGGCTATCTCTGGAACACAGCCTCTGTGCTCTCAGAAAACACTTCCAAGAAGATTTCATCTCAGTGATGCTGGTCTCTTCTTAATCACTGCTAATTTCTTAGCTCCAGCTAACCAGCATCAATAGTCTCAGTAACACAAAGGATTGCTTTAGTGGTTCTGGTATCTTGTTACTCACAGCTGATTCTTCAGCCCCAGCTAACCAAAACCACAGAATCTTCACAATCAAAACATGGCCACTGTAAAAGTCTTTAATCTTCTCTCTGAAATTTCACAACCCAGGCCTCCATCTTTTGTACTCTTCTTAACATTGTCTTCCAAGCTCCTACAGAACCTTCCACCGAGCTCTGAATATTCTAATGGCTTTTCTAGCTCAAAGTTCCAAAGTCCTTCCACAGTCCTCACCAAAACATGGTCAGGTTGTCACAGGAATACCCTACTATGCTGGTACCAATTTGTCTTAGTCAGGGTTTCTATTCCTGCACAAACATCATGACCAAGAAGCAAGTTGGGGAGGAAAGGGTTTACTGAGCTTACACTTCCACATTGCAGTTCATCACTAAAGGAAGTCAGGACTGGAACTCAAGCAAGTCAGGAAGCAGGAGTTGATGCAGAGGCCATGGAGGGATGTTTCTTACTGGCTTGCTTCCCTGACTTGCTGAGCCTGCTCTCTTATAGAATCCAAGAATACCAGCCCAGGGATGGTACCACCCACAAGGGGCCGTCCCCCTTGATCACTAATTGAGAAAATGCCTCACAGTTGGATCTCATGGAGGTACTTCCCCAACTGAAACTCTTTTCTCTGTGATAATTCCAGTCTGTGTCAAGTTGACACACAAAACCAGCCAGTATAGTATCTCTTAACCCATTATACTTATTGGTTATAATTGTGGTTTTTGAATATTTTACAGGCCTTCTCTAGTTAATTCCAGTTGTTTTTCATTACCAAAAAGTTAATTTATTTTATCAAATTCATAGGAAAATTGTAGAGAGGAATTTTAATGGAGCAACATAGCTATTCTGTCAAGGAATAATATCCAAAGATTTAGGTCTGTGTGATCTAGCGGAAATCCAGTGATACCACACACCAGAAGATTAGACCAGATTGACAAAGTTAGTATGAGGCAAAGTAGAGTAATTCAGTCAGAAGCCAAGAGAAGCCAATTTGATTCAGTCAGATTCAATGATTATATTGGACTGAAAGTAGATACTTCCACAACAAGGTCTTTAAGAACAGAGAGAAAAAGCTCTCTGCTCAGCTCAAGCTGTAAAATCACACATCTTAAGTATGGCTCCCAGTTCTTCCCTCTATCAGAGGGAATTAAAGAGATGTTTGAAGCAAAAAATGTCTTCACATTTTTGGTGAAAATATGAGGTGAATTTGGCAAAAGATTCCAGATGATGGGACAGTATTCCACCAGATATGGATCTTCTCCCTGTATTTGTCATATTTTCTGATCTCGATTCTCATTTGAGTTTCACCATTTGTAGTTTTATTTATTTCACTCAATCTAAACGTTTTAAAGTTTCACTGTGTTTTAAGTTACTTTTGATTTAATTGACAGACTCATTTATTCTTGAGTATGCCATGACATTTTCAACCTGAAAATTATTTCACTATAGTTTCATTCTTTATATTGGATTTTCATGACATATTCATGCCAACTAATTTAAATACATTTTCTCTTCTTTCTTTCTTTCTTTCTTTCTTTCTTTCTTTCTTTCTTTCTTTCTTTCTTTCTTTCTTTCTCCCTCTCTCTCTCTTTCTTTCTCTCTCTCTCTCTCTCTTTCTTTCTTTCTCTCTCTCTTTCTTTCTTTCTTTCTTTCTTTCTTTCTTTCTTTCTTTCTTTCTTTCTTTCTTTCTTTCTTTCTTTCTTTCTTTCCTTCTTTCTTTCTTTCTTTCTTTCTTTTTTGTTTTCTTTAAGTAGAAATCCAGAAAATGATTCATATATTTTTGTTATTTATTTATTTATTTATTTCACTCCAGATTTTATTCCTACCCCCTGTCCACCATCCACCCTCTGGCTGTTCCACATCCCATACCTCCTCCCCACACCCCTGTCTCCATGAGGATATCTCCACCACACACTGCCCACCCACCAGACCTCTGAACTCCCTGGGGCTTCTAGTCTCTTGAGGGTTAGGTACATCTTCTCTGATTGAACCCAGATCCAGCAGTTCTGTTCGGTATATGTGTTGAGTGCCTCACATCTGCTGCATGGTTGATGGTCCAGTGTTTGAGAGATCTCGGTGATCCAGGTTAACTGAGACTTCTGGTCCTCCTACAGAGTTGCTCTCCTCCTCAGCTTCTTCCATCCTTCCCTAATTCCACCACAGTGATCATCAACTTCTTTCCATTGGTTGTGTGCAAATATCTGCATCTGACTCTTTCAGGTGCTTCTTGGGTCATCCTGGGTGCAGTCATGATAGGTCCCTTTTTATGGGTGCTTCATGGCCTTAGTAATAGTGTCAGGCCTTAGGATCTTGGTTTGAGCTAGATTCCACTTTGGGTCTGTCTCTGGACTTTCTCTTTCTCAGACTTCTCTCCATTTCCATCCCTGCAGTATTTCCGACTAGAACAATCATTAGTCAGAGTTTTGACTGTGGGATGGCAATCACCTCCCTCACTTGATGTCCTGTCTTCCTGGTGGAGATGAACTCTGTAAGTTCTCTCTTCCTACTGTAGGGCATTTCCTCTAAGGTCCCTACTTCACAGTCCTGACGGTCTCTCACCCCTCCAGGTCTCTGGTGCATTCTGTAAGGTCCCTCCAACCTTCTACCTCCTGAGGTTGCCTTTTTCCATTCTTTCTGCGTGCCCGCAAGGTTTCAGTCATTTTCCCTGACCCAATACTAGATCAGGTTACCCTCTTCCCCCAACTGTCCCCAACCCACTTGCCCACTTTCCATTTCCCTCCCAGATCCCTCAGTCCCTCCCCACTTGTGATTGCTTTCTTCATCCCCCACCCTCCTCCCTAAGGACATTTGTTTTTACTTCATGTAAAATTTAAAAGTTACATAAATTAATTTCCTTTTAGTAATATTTTATTTGAATCCCATATACTTGATAGTTTTAAACTTACCTTATATAATTTCAAACAACTTTCTAACTTCATTTATATGTCTTTTGGAGTCAGTTATTTAGAGAACAGCAGTTTAAATTAATGTGTATGAGATATGTGTGAGTGTGTGTGTGTGTGTGTGTGTGTGTGCATATATGTGAAATTAAGAAAATGCTACATTTAAAAATTTGTAAGTTTGTGTCTTTGTGTTTACAAAATTTATCTTGAAATAACTCTCAGGATGTGTCTGTAGGTATAGCAAAGGGAACCCCTTGTAAAATATGTATCCTACTGTTATGAGTGAATGAAATAAATGAAAAAATATGTTTTCTTTTTAAGCAAGAGTAGAAACAAATGTAAAAATTAGATAATTATTCAGAAAAGTTTCCACAGAGGGCAATATATCAAGATGTTTCTAAATTCAAATTATGAATTTTGTACTAACAACTTATCCAATGTTGTTATATTAGTGAATAACATGGTAGTATTTGTACACTAGAGATCAATTCATCTTTTTGTAGTAAAGAATATTGGACCAAGTGTTTGTTTATGAAAACCCCCAACTATGAATTGCGATGACTAAAAAGATTACAGGGGCATAAAATCTTCCCAAAGATGACATGTTTAGCTTTGATTCTTCTTAAAGTAAAAGAAGCAAGATGGCTGAACTCTTTAGTTCTCTCAATGGGATACACCAAAACTAGGCAGCAAGAAATCAAAGAGTCATCATACTAAAAAGTCTAGTAAGTGTCACACATCAGTTACTAACAAGGAAGTCCATGTTCATTTTTAAATATGAAATAGATCTCAGATAATCCTATAGTCAGAACAGATGTTTCATCATGATTTCTTTCAGTTCTCCAGTGACTCACTATGGTGTATTTACCTCAGTTGGGTATCTAATTCCATAGCTTTTACCTTGGGTTTTTAAACATCTGTAATTCCCTGAAATACTGTATGCCACTGGTTAAAGTTTCATTATGAACATCCAATTTTCCTTCTTAAACAAGAAATGCCAATATAAACTTAATTATTAGGAATGAATGGTCAAAACATTTACTGTGACTATGTACAGTACTTAGAAATAGGTTCTGAATAACTTGGAGAATTAGTGTCCATTTTCTTTAGGAATGAATTTTAATCAAGCCTTTATAAAAACAAAAACAAAATACAATCAAATAAAACAAGACTGATGTATGTGTGAAGAAGGAATTCAAGAATATGAAGAAGTTTTCAGTCAATTGTGAAGGCACATGCCATTTCCTATTCATCTGTGTGTCTTAATGTGAAAATCAACATAAAGCTCAGTTTCTAGTAATTGATTTTACTTTCATTTTAAAGAAATGAATATTATTATATGATAACTAATTTTTTAACTGAGGATACATGAGTAATTTTCCCATTCTGAGTGCTAAGCAGTTATAGTCTAGGCTGGCTCCTAATGTTATTGCACAAAAAACTAGGCCTCACTTTAAGAAGGGAAAATCTCAGGAAGGAACTGATGAGCTCCAGTTAAAATTCTCTCTTATACCCCTAAGATAAGGTTCATGGGAAAATAATTCTGGGCTCAAAGAGCTCAAATATAGTGAATCCCTGATCTCTGGTAAAAGGAGTTAATCAAACTTAAGGTTTTCAGTATAATACAAATTCAGGCTGGTAACTATGAAAGGACTGCATGAGCTTATAGGCAGAAAGCATCAGTCATTTTGATTAGACATGGTGGGGGATGGTCTTGGACCTAAATATATCTGCAGTTCTAATATGTTCATTTGTGCAAAGTGTGGACTTTGAATTTTCTCTACTTTCAGGGTACTGACAATTCTCCTTGTTAGGAACAGTAACAGCTCAGGAATGCCAAAGAACAAGTTCTTAATGTATAGGAGATTTGTAGGCTTGAGAGGGACACAGGGAAAGGAATAAAAGAAAAAGCCAGAAAACAGAGGATGAGAAAGAAGAAGGGAAATGGAAAGGGGAAGGAGTATTTTTCCAAGAGAGAAAAAAGACTGCCCTTGGAATAGAGAGTAGGAGGATGTAGTATATAGGAAAATGGGCTTTTTATAAATGAACAAGGGAAAGGTTTAAGATGAGGTCGTTTATTTTAATTGGGCATGTTAATTAGATGAGCCAAATGGATGTTTGTTTTTTGGACTTCAATATTTTGATACCTTGATGATCAGCCTTAGGAGGAGGAAGTGGCCAATAAGGGGATAGACCGCGGTGGAAAGCTTTTGAAATGTACTAACATTATTAATAAAGCAGGGGGAATTGAGGAGAAGCCCAAGGTCTGCCAGAGAACATGATTACTATGTTCTACTTAACCAGATTCATGTCACTACCTTTGAATTTCTGTAATCTTTTTTTGAATGTTGCAAGTGTAATAGTAGAACAGTACTCAATATTTAAGCACTCTAAGATGTACACTTGTAGAATTAATGAAATGTACATGTGTTTAAACTTGAGTCATTATTTTTAATTGCATAAAGAAATATTTAGGAACATGCAATAATTTCCATACACTTTCCCCCCCCTTCAGATGGTAGAGATAAATTCCTGGACTACATTCTTAATATAGGGCTATACATATTCTTGTAAGCTAACCATAGTGTTCAACCTGACATAACCTCCCTCTTTGTTGTTATGATATCTTTGTTCAGTTCTTTTGAATTGAATGTGGTCATGGATATAGGAAAGGAGAACACAGTTTCTTATCCACTTCTTATGTCAGTGCTCTTTGATTCAGAAACCACTCTAAGGAACTCACTTAACTCTTCTAAAGGACTGTTTTTCAAATATCATCAATTACTGGTTGTAGTTTTTCAATATCATTATAATGAGTACAGAATTTATGCCTTATCATTTTAGAAAATGTTCTCAATGGAACTTATCATTATTGACTAGTGATTTTTTGCATGTCCTGCCTGTACAAGAGCCAAACTATCTGAAATAATTTAATTAATTTATAAATTATTAAGACAATTTTCATATACAGGGCACATTATAAAGCAATATGAATATCTTCTGTCTCATCATTCTGATGGGTGGCTTTTGCACTCACATACAACTATGTATTAGAATACTTTTAATTTCGAAGAAAGATATAGAGAAGCTCCACCTAGTAGGACATATTTATATTTCAGAATTTATAAAAGAGAAACAAATATATAATGAGTTGGCCTACTTTGGCCACATAGTGAGTTCTAGACCAGCTAATATTTTAAAACTCCTGTCTCAAAGCAAACATTATAAACAGCAATACAAAAAACATGAAAAACCTAAATTGAATGACACGAGATAAAATGAGCAGATATTAGCTTTAAGGAAGAAAATGTGTAGATAAAAACTTGAGTAAATCATCATTGAGAACAGCAAAGTAGAGACATAGTTTTCAACTCCACAGTAAAGGATCTTTCCAGTGTTAGAGCCACTCATTACTACAATCATTTGCTTCATAGAGCGAAGTCATTATGGTGAGAGACGCTTTTAAGCCTGGACTCCTCAGTAATTTGTTTGGGATATTTAGAGGAAACACATAGTAGATTGGGGGATTAAAGCAATGATAGTTAAGATTTAGTTCCTTTTACTCTGAGTGTTAACAGTGACGAAAAGACACTAACATGTTACATGAAAATGGCCACAGGGAGTTAATTAAGTATTTACTGAACACTATGTGTGAAAAGATAAGAACAGCAGACAGGAGCACATAAACAATTATCTGTACAATTTAATTAACTGGTTAAATATAAAGAAGCATTAGAACATGTATTAAAGCTTTAAAGAGTGATTCATAGGTAGATATTTTAAAATTTATGCATTCCTATTGTTTTAAGGAGACTTAGAGGCTTTATTCTGCATAAATGAAACTAAATTTTTATTCCACAAGCATATTTTCTAAAACTTCTCAAATTCTTAATTATCAAATATGGGAATAATGTTGTGTATACATCTCCTTTAATTGGAGATTATTAAGGTAAAGTATCCTGATTTCTTTTTGTATCTAGGAAAGTGGGGTTTCCTTTTAATGTAAAGAATGACTTGAGAATTTTGTATATAAACATCTATTTATATAATTAACATCCTTCCAATCACCCTCTACCTCCTCTTGTTCCCCCCAGTCCATTTCAAATCATAACTTCTCTGTACTTGCAAACACATATATACAATTACATGCTGCTGAATCTGTTCACTGCTGCCTTTGTGTTTATGTGTTTATGACTAGTACTAGGGACTGTACAACCTGTTTTATCTCTAGAGAAGTTTGGTATTCACTCTCTTAATAGCCTCAAATTACTTTTTGTTCTTCATTGAATGGTTGAGCCTTGTGAAATTTCCTCTATACTTATTTGCATGCCAGCTGATGTGATTACTCTGCTAGTCCTATAGGTGACCATATTGATGATATTTCATATGTACAGTCTCTTGTCACACACAGAAGACTCTATTTCACAATAGATATCATCCTCTAGTCTTACAGTCTTTCTATCCATTCCTCAGCTATGTTCACTGAGCCTTAAGTTTAGGGATTGCATTGAAGAAGTATCAACTGGAATTGGACACTCATAGAACGGTCATTCTCTGAATTTGGAAAAAATGTGGATTTCTCAAATAGGTTCTATATGTTGCAAAAGAAAGCTTCCTTGACAAGGGACAGGGATGAAAGCTATGCTTATCTGTGGGATTACAAACACTCATACTGCAATTAGAAGTGATACTGATTTAAGAAATGAGCAGTAATGGGTCCTTCTACTGATCTATGGCATCAAGAGCCGTGGATAATTTGCTATGCTTATGGTACTAGCTTATAGTAGCAGACATGAGTTTCCTCCTATTAATCAAGAATTATGTAGAATTGGAATGTAGTTTTACGTCAAGATATAATTGCCACTATGGCATCTTGAGAATATTTTTTGACAAATTGACATTTCTGTGGTTCATAGGATTTTCCATGGGTGTGACTATATATTATTTTCCTCCCTCTGGCAGCTTGCAGAGTATTTTAAAATGGCTTTAACATTGCTTGTCACAGAGGAAGTATTCAGGTCAGCTCCATTTGTATATATCTGAGCCCAATGTCCAAAATATATGGTGTCCTTAGCAATAAGTTATTACTATCAAGAACTAGAAGGCAACCAAAAATAATGAAAATAGCCTATTTAATTTTGGCTTATCCTGACGCCTATGACCAAAAGAGAAGTTTGTCATACATTGCGCTGGTAAGTTTTAAATAGTCTATAGCTTTTGTGGGAGTCTTATCATGTGTGTGTGTGTGTGTGTGTGTGTGTTGTGCGTGCGTGCATGCACATACATTCAATTTATATATATATATATATATATAATTTAAAAATAAATATTAAAAAATATTATTTATCTATGACTTTTTCAGATCTCCTTATGTTTATTGAACCCTTCTCCCTCCCTCTCCTACTGTCCTCACTTCTCACTCTCCAGTTCAAATCTCTACCCCTGGAAATTCCGATCTATATTATCATATATAAACATTGTTATAATCAATTTTCAATAAGATAGTAAATTGAACTAAATCTCCTTCTTTTTTATACCTCAACAATTGAAATATCATGTTATGAAATTTGTAAATTTTATTAAAATTAGTCAATTTAGGTTGACCATTAACAGCACAAGTATTATCTTGTCTTAAAAATATTTTCACTAAATCCACATCTGAAATAGGGCTAATACTAAAAGCATATAAATTACTAACTAAAGTAGATATCAACACACCTCACTCATTTAAAAGTGAGGTACTGATATAAAGACTGAATGCTCAGTAGACAAATCTCATATGTCTGGGAAACATTTAAGAAAAGTTTAACATTCATAATTATTAGCAAAATACAAATCAAAATTTTTGGAGATTCCAACTTATACCTGTCAGAATGGCCAAGTTCCAAATTCACAAGTGACAGATCATGCTATTGAGGATGTAGAACAAGGAGAACATGTCTGTATTGCAAGGAGGCATAGAAAACTTGTACATCCACTATGGAAATCTGTAATAGAGATCCTCAGAAAACTTCGAATCACTCTTTCTCAGTACGTAACTACATCATTCCTAGTCATATACCTAAAAGAAGTTCCATTTTATCACATGGACACTGCCACATCTCTGTTCAAAACAACTTTATTCATAATAGCCAGAAACTGCAAACAACCTAGATTTCCCTCAACTGAAAAATGGTTAAAGAAAATGTGGTGTATTTATACAATGGTGTGCTACTCAGTCATTGAAAGAAATTTCATAAAATTTACAGGCAAACATCATATAAATTCACTTATAAGTAGATATTAATTATGATGCAAAAACATAATCATATTGTAATTCTGAGACCTAGAAAAGCCAAGTAACAAGTTGGATTCATAGGGAGGATGCATGGATATCCTGGAAAAGTGGAGCGAGAGTAGATTTTGCAGGTGGATGGTGGGTTAGTGGGGATGAGAACAAGAGGGATAAGGCCCAGGGAAGGGGGGAGATGGAGGCAGAGTACTTGGAGAGAGAACTGAAATTTGGGTACATTTTGGGTGTTGATGTGGAAATCTAAACAGTAGAGCTTCCCTGGAACCTAGGAAGGATTCCCTATGGAGCCTGAACAGGCCATCTTTTGTAATACAAAAGGTTTCCAGGGGAAGGATGGGGATACGAACCCAGCCACAAAATCTTCAATCTACAATTTCTCCTGCCTAAAAGATGTTCTGGTGTAATGGTGGCCAGAACTTGTGGGAGTGAAAAGCCATGACTGCTCTAACTTTAGGCAGATCACACAGAAGGAGAACATGCTAGACACTGCCTTGGCAGCCAGGAATTAAATAGGGTAGACCTGAATAGGACTAGTAAAACAAACAGATATTAAACAAACAAACAAACAAATAAAATGATTTCTAATGATATGCTCCAGTACTCCTTGTTCAGTGCCTAGTCCAATTGTCATCAGAGAAAATTCCTCTGGCAGCTGATGGAAACAGATGCAGAGAACCAACACCCAAACTTTTCCCTAAAGTCAGGGAACCTTGCAGAATGGGTGGGGAAGATTTGTAGAATCCAAATGGATCAAGGACATCAGGAGATGGGTCCCATTGAATTAACTATGCAGGGGTCCTAGCATCTCACAGAAACTGAAGCAGCAATCACAGAGTCTGCCTGAGTTGTGGTAAAGCTTCTGTAAATATATTGTTGTTGATTAGCTTGGGAATTTTTTGTGAAATGTATAACAATATGAGTGGAGGTGACTCTGACTACTTTGCCTGCTCTTGGATCCTTTTCTATGTATTTATTGGGTTCCACTGTCTAGCCTTGATGTGAGGATCTGCGCTTAGTCTTACGGTGTATTATTATGCCCTGTTTGGTTGAGACCTCAAGGAGTCCTGTTCTTTTTGGAAGGGAAAAGAGGAGCTATTGTTCTGGAGAAGAAAGAAGGTGGGGGGACCTGCAGGAGTGGAGAGAGGGGAGTGTATGGTGATGATGTATTGTATGAAAGAAGAATTTTTAAAAAGACAAAAGAAAAAATATTTTACTTCACAGATAATTGTTTAGTGAATAACAGGTTAGTTTTAGAAATATCTCAGAGAATGGAGAAAATTCAGCACAAAAACTTGTAAATATTTCAAGTGAATTTATATATATTATGGAATTGTTGCTTCTTTTCAGTTCAACTATGCCTGGTTGTATTTTATTTCTTACAATATATAAATGAAGAAAATTTCAATGACTCAGAACATAGCAGTAAGACTTCTTTTATTCTTTCATTCTTTACAGATCACTTAGATTTTGTTTCCACAGAGCTGTGCTGAACACAAGAAATTTCTTGTGTATTCATTTTTTGATCACAATGGAATTTCCAGCTTCAGTTCCTGTTTAATTTTGGGATAACTTATTTATTAAGAGTTAAGTAATGTATTGTCAGTGCAAAAGAAAATACTCAAGTGATTTTTTTCTTTCTTTCTTTCTATTTTTTGTTTTGTTTTTTGAGACAGGGTTTCTCTGTATAGCCCTGGCTGTCCTGGAACTCACTCTGTAAATCAGGCTGGCCTTGAACTCAGAAATCCGCCTGCCTCTGCCTCCCAGAGTGCCAGGATTATAGGTGTGCGCCTCCACTGCCCAGTTCAAGTGATTTTTAAATATTGTTATTCTTGTCACAATTTTAAAATTTTAATAAAATAAGTGTTAATAATCTCTATATTATGATTACAATTTTATTTGCAATATTCGAAAAAAACAAATCATTGTCTTTTAGGAAATGTGACTTGAAGCAATATTTCCACATGAATTCTTTAAGTGACCCAAAAAACTCCACTAGAGAACTCCTACAGCTGATAAACAACTTCAGCAAAGTGGCAGGTTATAAAATCAACTCAAGCAAATCAGTGGCCTTCCTATACTCAAAGGATAAGCAGGCTGAGAAAGAAATTAGGGAAATGACCCCCTTCACAATAGCCACAAATAGTATAAAGTATCTTGGGGTGACTCTTACCAAACATGTGAAAGATCTGTATGACAAGAACTTCAAGACTCTGAAGAAGGAAATGGAAGAAGACCTCAAAAAATGGGAAAACCTCCCATGCTCATGGATCGGTAGAATCAATATAGTTAAAATGGCCATTTTGCCAAAAGTAATCTACAAATTCAATGCAATACCCATCAAAATCCCAAGTCAATTCTTCACAGAGTTAGAAAGAGCAATTCTCAAATTCATCTGGAATGAATCTCAAAAGGTCAATCATGGTATGCACTCACTAATAAGTGGATATTAGCTTGGAAAACTGGAATATGCAAAACATAATCCACACTGCAAATGAGGTACAAGAAGAACGGAGGAGTGGCCCCTAGTTCTGAAAAGACCCAGTGTAGCAGTATAAGACAAAACCAGAACAGGGAAGTGGGAAGGGATGGGTGGGAGAACCGAGGGAGGGAAGGGGGCTTATGTGACTTTCGGGGAGTGGGGAACTAGAAAAGGGAAATCATTTGAAATGTAAATAAAAAATATATCGAATAAAATTTAAAAAAATTAAAAAAACAAACAAAAAAGAAAATATTAAATTTTGCATCCTCTCTCCTTTAATTTTTATATAGTAATCCACTAATAATTTAAGAATAAATCACTTTCTCTCATTCCCAGGTACATACATATAAGCCATTTTATTGACCTATATGTATTATGTATGTGACATTAAGCAAATAAAGTTGCTACAATCATTTTGATTAGTGTGTGCTTTACTTTGACTAGACTACTATAAGCATAATATCACAGACTAGTTAATATAAGAAGCCTAGGTTTAGTTTTCCCACGACCTGGAATCTATATGTTCTAGGAAAGAGACTAGAAGGAGTCATAATTAGGGATTTACTTCTGTGAACAGAAAACATGACCAAGAGAACTCTTATAAAAATAACATTTATTTGGGGCTGCCTTACAGGTTTAGTTTAGTATCGTTGAGGTGGGAGTACCAGGCAGGCATGGTACAGGAGGAGCTGATAATTCTATATCTTCATCTGAAGGCTGCTAGCAGAATACTGACTTCCAGGTAGCTAGGATGAAGTTATAATAGCTCACACTCACAGTGACACACCTATTCCATACTTTCTAATAGTGCCACTCCCTGGGCCGAGGATATACAAAGCATCACAGAAGGTTTGGGCTCCTCTTGGGGCTCTCTTTATATTCACTAATCTGACTGGAGTTTTATACTTTGTCAGGACAATTTGTGGCATGTTCCATGTTCTAGTTACTTTTATTAAAAGTTATTAGCCAAAATAAAGACTACCCTAAAGACAATGTTTTTGCATGGCCTTGGAAAGGAGTTGGTTTCTAAATATAGTTACAGGGCACTATGAGGAGAATCTGTTGCAGTGGTTTTAGATTTTCATATGAACACTAAATTGTACACTCAGACAATTGTGAAGACTGCAACATGATGGAGACTGCCTGATAATATACAGTGGTGAATCTAAAGAACACAATAATGTTTTCAGTGGAAATACCATAAATGGGGGATGTATGTCTGAAAGAATAAACCTTTGTATCACATGATTTTAGTAGTATGTACTAGACAGTAGTTTTGTATTTTTAATTAAAACATCTTCATCAATAGTGGAGTTTTGTATTTTTGTATTAAAACATCTTCATCAATAGTGTTATAATTAGATATTAATCAAAAAGGAATGGTGAACCATATTCAATTTCTAGTACTCTCAGTCTAAGGAAATCTATAATAATTTAAAATGTGTTCCTAATGTGTAGGAATGTACTTTTCATTGGTACAATCAGATCAAAGAGCCCAGTTTCTATGAAAATTCTAATTGAAAATGTTATCACAAGGCTGTCCTTAAAATTATAAAGTCTAGGAAACATAGAACATAAGTAAAAATTGCTTTACATCATAAAAACTAATGTATTCAATTCTAAGAGCTATTTTACTCTTTGAATAGTATAAGAATCAGAACAGAGTATTCATTTCCCTTTTCTCCCACACTACAAAGAAAGGAATAGAATGTCAAGAGCAGTGAGAAGAAAAATTACACAACGTGTTCCTTATATATATATATCTAAAAATCTCCAGTGTCTTGTAGAACATTTTCAGTGAATCATTATTAGCAGAATGAGGGATGGCAGATACAGTCTCATGAATATGCCATTTTAGGAGGTATCTATCTAGTGTATCTCAACTGAAAATAAGTGATCACTTGACTCTACTTCCCCTTAAGTCACAGTTATATTTCTTCCCTGACATTTAATTCAAAAATCCATACTCTCAAACACATGTTGGGAACTCCCCTACTTAGTCCTTTAAAATAAAAACAAATTCTATTGCCAACCTCATTCTGTACCTCAGTTTACACATACAAATTCAAGTAATAAATGTATTGGATACAAACTATAAGGTGCTTTTTTTCTGGGCCTTTAGCTGTCACATTGAAGACATTTTGATTTCTACATTTGTTGCTGAAGTTATTCTCTATTTATTTGATACATCTAAGTAATATTTTTAAAACTCTCTTTTAGTATGACAGATCTGTTCAAATGTATTGACTTCACATTTTTAGAGGATGAGAATTTAGCATACTTCTACTGATCTTAACTCTTTCCAGCTTTTACTGCTAAAATACACTTTCTTACATAAAATAGCTATATGCATACATTTGAAGTCATAAATATTATATCCTTGCATAACAACTATCAATGAATATTTATGTACTTTTGTAGTTAACTGAGTTGTTGCAAAGGTATATGGAGTCCATGTTGCCAATTTCTATCTTTATCAGTATTTATGTTCTATCTAATATGAGTTTGCAGATTTTCTAATTAAGCCAAGTCATATATTCCCGTAACCACATTTCTTGTTGGAGTTAATAACTTATTGCAACTAATAAACTGAGGATGAATCAATGACTTCCTGTTACAGAGTTATGTCTTAATGTGCTTTAGTTTTTCGGTTTATGGAATATAGAGAAAAATCATCATTGCAGTAAATCTGGGGATGAAATTTTGACATGATAAACTACATAAATCACGCCCAGTTTCTTCTTCAGGACCAATAGGTAACCGATTTAATATCAATATCTCCAACAGCATTCAGATAATTATTCTAAATTTATTCTGATAGTGATTAACTTAAACTTGATGCATAATATCCAGAAAATGAATTTTAACATTTGTTCTTGAAATATCAAGTGTATATATTATTGTTTCTGTATTTTTAAACTTCAATTTTTTATCTTCATTATGAAATTTTTTTAAGTCCAAAATAATTATTTTATTTTTTACTTTTTCCATTTTTTTATTTTATATTTTTTATTTACATTTCAAATGATTTCCCCTTTTCTTTTTTTTTTTTGAAAAGCAAGAGTTTTTCTTTTTTTTGTTTTGTTTTTATTATTAGATATTTTCTTTATTTACATTTCAAATAGGGGGATGTCAAAACAGGGAAGGGGGAGTAGGTGGGTTGATGATGGAATAGGATAGGGGGTTTTCAGAGGAGAAACAAGGAAAGGGGATCATTATGACTTTTAAATATAGTTTTTCTTTATACCAAAATGTATGAATTTTTTCTAATTTTATATTCTACATTTTGAATTTCTTACTATTTAGAAACCAATTGAATTATTCATGTTTGTGTTTTTAGCTCTTCTGTATGATCTTGAAATATACTCATCTAGTTTTATTTCTGTGTTTTGGGTTTTTTTTGGATTTGGTGTTTTCGAGACAGGGTTTCTCTGTATAGCCCTGGTTGTCCTGGAACTCACTCTGTAGACCAGGTTGGCCTTGAACTCAGAGATCTGCCTGCATCTGCTTCCCAGAGTGCTGGGATTAAAGGCATGAACCACCACAGCATGGCTCTAGTTTTATTTCTTTGTATGTCTTTATATCAAATTATTTCTGCTCTTCTTGAATACTTTCTATTATATATGCTTCATATTGAATTTTTTCGTTAATCATCATTCCTTTTATTGTCCACCACAGTTTCTAAGTATATATTCTATTATGAAAGCAATATATACTATATTTGAATTTAAATATTCATGTTCATTGTTGTTTGTGTTTTCTTTATTATCTATTTCATAACCATAAAGTTAATTATCTGTATGTATTTTGGACATTTTGCTTTGTATATTGTATGAGAACATTTCTGCAATAGAAGCTCTCTTAAGACAGGCAACATTTTCAGATTTTCTTAAACTTCATGAGAATATATTTTATAGAAAAAATATGTCATGTCAGGAAGATTCCATATTTGGAAATTGGTCTTCTCTCAGGCTGATATGGCTGTGATGATCATCATGACCAAAACCAATGTTAAAAAAAAAATGGCTTCTCTGTTGGTTACACATGCAGAATCACATGGTCCACAGAGGGAAGCAAAGGCAGAAATGAAAATTATTTGGGAACCTGGAAGCAGGCACTGGTGCAGAGGTTATGGAAGAGAATGGCTTGTTGATTTTCTCCTCTTTGCATTTTCAGTCTGCCTTATTATAAAATCCAGAACCAGCAGCTTAAGGATATCAGTAACTAAAATATGCAGGGCCCTGCAGCATCGATCAATAATTAAGAAAATTTCCTACAGACTTGCTCCCTACAGCCTGGTATTTTGGAGACTTTTTTCCCCAATTGGCTTCCATCCTCTCAGGTGTTTCTATTTCATATCACATTTCCAGAAAACTAGCACATATAAGAATAGTGTGGTATAAGAAAGAACTCCATGCTAAAACAAGTGTTCTACTCTCGAGCAGAGTTCACATTTAGTGTTCAGAAAACTTCTAAAGTCATATACTCATATTGCTACTATCTTAGTTCACATCTTCTGCTTATAAAAGGGTGGGATGTTTTGTCAGAGCTAGTCAATGTATTATGGGTGTGAAGAGTCAATCCTCAAGTTTATAGTTCTGCCAGTCACACTTGCTCTTTTTGTGTGCTGACTAGATCACTGGGTGGAAAAGAATTGCTTCATAATGAAAAAGTGAACAGTTCCAATGTCCACAGTAATTTTTTCTATTAAGCTCTAGGGTGCTACATCTCTTAATTTTATTATATCTTCTGTTCATCATTTCAAAATCCATTTAAATCATTGTCTACAGATACACAGCCTTCTTTCTCCAAACATAAAGGTTTTTTTTTTTTAACTGTAACATCTTTGGAAAGGGAAGATAGGAAAGACATGTACTTAATCTTTTGATTATTAAGACGTTATTCACTCTTCAACTCTCAGATAACTGTTATTATTGGCCTCAATTTTTTATCTTCAATGCAACAGGTAGGATTTGTTTTTCTCTTTGTCATTGCACTAAAATAATAAGTGAAAACAATATCTCATATTTCCAAAATGTTTCCCCCTGCAGTCTTTCCAGTATGTTTACTGCAACATATTCTAATATGACAATTATGTTAACTTTTATGAAGTTTACTTTTCAAAGTTAATGAATTGCTTTGGAAGCTGGACATGCCAGTGGGTATGTATACTCTTCTGTTTATAAAGACATTCTCCACCAGTGAGAAGACTCAAACTGCTTTGGTATTGATCAGTTTTCAAGCCCATACCTGTCCTCACAGTTCAAATTTATTGAAGGATGAAATGGTAATGTGCAATTACTAGTACAGAATGAGTTTTCACTGGGTCTCTAGAAAGTGAGAATAGAATCTTTTTCTAGATGAAATTTCCAGAATTGTAAAAATCTAATAAAATAAAACATAACATGCATTTCCTAGTAAATTCTTAAAAAATAATTTACCAAAATCATGTAATACCAAGTAACACTTAAATGTAAAATATAAAACTTAAGATAAACAGTGTAAAAATTTCTAAGGCAATTTGCAGAAAATATGGACTAAAATAAATTTAATCAACATAAACCCTCTTAATTATTTCATTAATAATACATTTATCTTTTATTTGCAATCAAAAAATTGATGTTAAATGAAGCAGCCATTATTAATGAAATATTATAAAGTAAATAAAAAATCAGAAACAGGGCTGTACTGGTTCCCAAGGCTCCCCAAGTAAAACTTGTCATTTTATGTTGAATGTCTATCTTGCATTCAATTCAAAATTGTGGACAAGCATACAAATTATCTAAAAGTTGAATAGTGAGTAATATCTTAAAGAACAGTGGAAGTACTCTTTGAGAAAAATCATTTTTTCAATAAGAATCAGACAGAAAAATAATCCAGAGATGTTTAAAAGTTAAAACAAAGCACTGGCAAGAGGGGCTTCTGGGCAGCCAGCGGGGAGAAGTCAGTGTGCTCCAGTGAATCCAGCGGGCCTGGCAGGAGCCTCCAGGTGTTGCTTTGGGATCTGAACAGCCTGGGCCACAGCACTTGGTCTCCAGGAAGTACAGGAGACCTGGGGTGCACCCAGACACAGTCTGGGAGCTCACAGCACAGCTTGCTCCTTTGGCACAGAGCTTAGGTTCCAGTCCTGAGGCCTCTGGCAGGAGCCCTCAGATCTCTCCACTTCCAGATCCAGATCAGCCTGGGCGGCAACTCCACTTCTCAAGGTCCTGCAAGAGGCAAGAGGGGCTTCTGGGCGGCCAGCGGGGAGAAGTCAGTGTGCTCCAGTGAATCCAGCCGGCACCAGCAGGAGCCTTCGGGTGTCTGCTTCGGGATCTGAACAGCCTGGGCAACAGCACCCTGTCTCCAGACAGTGCAGGAGGTAAGCTGTGCACCAGAGGCTACCTGGGAAGGGGCAGCTTGCACTGGTGAGTCCAGCATTGACAAGACCAACTAACACCAGTGAGAACTAGATGGCAAAAAGGCAAACGCAGGAACGTCACTAACAGAAATCAAGGCAATATGGCAACATCTGAACCCAATTCTCCTTTACCAGCATGTCCTGGATACACCATCACACCAGTAAAACAAGATTTGGATTTAAAATCACTGGTCATGATGCTGGTACAGGAACACATGAAGGACATACTCAAAGAAATTCAGGAGAAAATGGATCAAAAGTTAGAAGCCCTTGCAAGGGAAACACAAAAATCATTGAAAGAAATCCAGGAGAATACAAAAGCCAATAATGAGGAAACACAAAAAACACTTAAAGAAATACAGGAGAACTTTGGTCAACAGGCTGAGGTTGTGAAAGAGGAAACACAAAAATCTATTACAGAATTACAGGAAAGCACAAACAAGCAAGTGAAGGAGCTAAGCAAAACCATCCAGGATCTAAAATCAGAAGTAGAAACAACTAAGAAAACTCAAAGGGAGACAACTTTGGAGATAGAAAGCCTTGGGAAGAAATC
Source organism: Apodemus sylvaticus (assembly GCF_947179515.1). NCBI lineage: Eukaryota > Metazoa > Chordata > Mammalia > Rodentia > Muridae > Apodemus > Apodemus sylvaticus. The sequence continues at coordinate 22,845,907 of NC_067487.1, forward strand.
AGGGGACATAGATGCAAATATCAACAACAGAATACAAGAGATAGAAGAAAGAATCTCAGATGCTGAAGATACCATAGAAACCATGGACTCAACAGTTAAAGAAAATGCAAAATGCAAACAGCTTGTAACCCAAAATATCCAGGAAATCCACGACACAGTGAGAAGACCAAACCTAAGGATTATAGGCATAGATGAGAGTGAAGATTTACAACTTAAAGGGCTATAAAATATCTTCAATAAAATTATGGAAGGAAACTTCGCTAACCTAAAGAGAGAGATGCCCATGAATATACAAGAAGCCTACAGAACTCCAAACAGACTGGACCAGAACAGAAATACTTCCCGTCACATAATAATCAAAACACCAAATGTACTAAACAAAGAAAGAATATTAAAGGCAATAAGAGAAAAAGGCCAAGTAACATATAAAGGAAGACCTATCAGAATCACAGCAGACTTTTCACCTGAGACTATGAAGGCTAGAAGATCCTGGGCAGATCTCATGCAGACTCTAAGAGAACACAAATGCCAGCCAAAACTACTATATCCAGCAAAACTCTCAATCACCATAGATGGAGAAACTAAGATATTCCATGCCAAAACCAAATTTACCCAATATCTATCCACAAACCCAGCCCTGCAAAGGATAATAGGAGAAAAAAACACCAATACAAGGAGGGAAATTTCACCCTGGAAAAAGCAAGACAGTAATCTTTCATCAAACCCAAAAGAAGTTAACCAATCAAATTTTAAAAATAACGTCAAAAATGACAGGAAGTTACAATCACTATTACTTAATATCTCTTAACATCAATGGACTCAATGCCCCAATAAAAAGACATAGACTAACCGACTGGTTACGTAAACAGGACCCTACATTTTGCTGCTTACAGGAAACACACCTCAGGGTCAAAGACAAACACTACCTTAGAGTAAAAGGCTGGAGGACAATTTTACAAGCAAATGGTCTCAGGAAACAAGCTGGAGTAGCCATTTTAATATCAGATAACATTGACTTTCAACCCAAAGTCATCAAAAGAGACGCTGAGGGACACTTCTTGCTGGTCAAGGAAAAATACAACAGGAAGAACTCTCAATCCTGAACATCTATGCTCCAAATGCAAGGGCACCCTCATTCATAAAAGAAACTTTATTAAAGCTCAAAGCACACATTACACCTAACACAATAATTGTGGGTGACTTCAACACTGCACTTTCCTCAATTGACCGATCAGGAAAACAGAAACTAAACAGGGACACAATGAAACTAATTGAAGCTTTGGACCAATCAGATTTAACAGATATATATAGAACATTCTATCCTAAAGCAAAAGAATATACCTTTTTCTCAGCACCTCATGGTACCTTCTCCAAAATCGACCATATAATTGGTCACAAGACAGACCTCAACAAATATAAGAAAATCGAACTAATCCCATGTCTCCTATCAGATCACTATGGAGCAAAAGTGGTCTTCAATAGCAACAAAAACAACAGAAAACCCACATACACGTGGAAACTGAACAATATTCTACTCAATGATACCTTGGTCAAGGAAGAAATAAAGAAAGAAATTAAAGACTTTTTAGAACACAATGAAAATGAAAACACAACATACCCAAATCTATGGGACACAATGAAAGCAGTGCTAAGAGGAAAACTCATAGCCCAGAGTGCCTCCAAAAAGAAAATGGAGAGAGCATACACTAACAGCGTAATGACACACCTGAAAGCCCTGGAACAAAAAGAAGCTATTTCACCCAGGAGGAGTAGAAGGCAGGAAATCATCAAACTCAGGGCCGAAATCAATCAAGCAGAAACAAAGAGAACCATACAAAGAATCAACAAAACCAGGAGCTGGTTCTTTGAGAAAATCAACAAGATAGATAAACCCTTAGCCAGAATGACCAAAAGCACAGAGACAGTATCCAGATTAACAAACTTAGAAATGAAAAGGGAGTTAAATAGAAACTGGGGAAATTCAAAAAGTCATTAGATCCTACTACAAGAGCCTGTACTCAACATAACTGGAGAATCTGGAGGAAATGGACAGTTTCCTAGACAGATATCCGACACCAAAACTAAATCAGGATCAAATAGATCAACCAAATAGTGTCATAACACCTGAAGAAATAAAAAAGTGTCATAGAAAGTCTCCCAACCAAAAAAAGCATGGGACCAGATGGCTTCAGTGCAGAGTTCTATCAGACATTCATAGAAGACCTAACACCAATACTCTTCAAACTATTCCACAAAATAGAAACAGAAGGAACTCTACACAACTTGATCTATGAAGCCACAATTATGCTGATACCAAAACCACACAAAGATCCAACAAAGAAAGAGAACTTCAGGCCAATTTCTCTTATGAATATTGATGCAAAAATACTTAATAAAATTCTTGTCAACCGAATCGAAGAACACATCAAAATGATCATCCACCATGATCAAGTAGGCTTCATCCCAGGGATGCAGGGATGGTTCAATATAAGGAAATCCATCAATGCTATCCACTACATAAACAAACTCAAAGAAAAAAACCATATGATCATCTCATTAGATGCAGAAAAAGCATTTGACAAAATCCAGCATCCTTTCATGCTAAAAGTATTGGAAAGAACAGGAATTCAAGGCCCATACCTAAACATCGTTAAAGCAATATACAGCAAACTGGTACCCAACATCAAACTAAATGGAGAGAAACTTGAAGCAATCCCAGTAAAATCAGGGACTAGACAAGGCTGTCCTCTCTATATATATCTTTTCAATATAGTACTTGAAGTTCTAGCTAGAGCAGTTAGACACCATAAGGAGGTCAAGGGGATACATATTGAAAAGGAAGAAGTCAAATTATCACTATTTGCAGATGACATGATAGTCTACTTAAGTGACCCAAAAACCTCCACCAGAGAACTCCTACAGCTGATAAACAACTTCAGCAAAGTGGCTGGTTATAAAATCAATTCTAGCAAATCAGTTGCCTTCCTATACTCAAAGGATAAGCATGCTGAGAAAGAAGTTAGGGAAACGACACCCTTCAAAATAGCCACAAACAATATAAAGTACCTTGGTGTGACTATAACCAAACAAGTGAAAGATATATATGACAAGAACTTCAGGTCTCTGATGAAGGAAATCGAAGAAGACCTCAGAAAATGGAAAAATCTGCCATGCCCGTGGATTGGCAGGATTAATATAGTTAAAATGGCCATCTTGCCAAAAGCGATCTACAGATTCAATGCAATCCCCATCAAAATCCCAACTCAGTTCTTCACAGAGTTAGAAAAAGCAATTCTCAAATTCATCTAGAATGACAAGAAACCCAGGATAGCTAAAACTATTCTCAACAGCAAACGAAATTCTGGGGGAATCAGTATCCCTGACTTCAAGCAATACTACAGAGCAATAGTATTGCTTGGTATTGGCACAGTGACAGACAAGTGGACCAGTGGAATAGAATTGAAGATCCAGAAATGAATCCACACACCTATGGTCACTTGATCTTCGACAAAGTAGCCAAAAACATCCAGTGGAAAAACGACGGCCTTTTCAACAAACGGTGCTGGATCAATTGGAGGTCAGCATACAGAAGAATGTGCATTGATCCATTCTTATCTCCACGTACTAAACTTCACTCCAAGTGGATCAAGGACCTCCATGTAAAACCAGACACACTGAAACTATTAGAAATGAAACTGGGGAAGACCCTTGAGGACATGGGCACAGGGGAAAAGTTCCTGAAGAGATCACCAATAGCTTATGCAATAGGATCAAGAATTGACAAATGGGACCTCATAAAATTACAAAGTTTCTGTAAGGCAAAGGACACTGTTAAAAGGACAAAACGGCAGCCATCAAATTGGGAAAGGATATTCACCAACCCCACATCTGATAGAGGGCTAATATCCAATATATACAAAGAACTCAAGAAGTTAGACTCCCCAGGGAACCAAATAACCCTATTAGAAAATGGGGTACAGATCTTAACAAAGAATTTTCACCTGTAGAAATTTGGATGGCCGAGAGGCACCTTAAGAAGTGCTCAACATCCATTAGGGAAATGCAGATCAAAACAACCCTCAGATTTCACCTTACACCAGTCAGAATGGCTAAGGTCAAATCTCAGGAGATAGCAGGTGTTGGCGAGGATGTGGAGAAAGAGGAACACTCCTCCACTACTGGTGGGGCTGTAAGATGGTACAACCACTGTGGAAATCAGTCTGGAGGTTCCTCAGAAAACTGGACATGAGACTTCCAGAGGACCCTGCTATACCTTTCCTGGGCATATACCCAAAGGATTCCCCGGCATGCAATAAAGACACATGCTCCATTATATTCATAGCAGCCTTATTTATAATAGCCAGAAGCTGGAAAGAATCCAGATGCCCCTCAAAGGAGGAATGGATACAGAAAATGTGGTATATTTACACAATGGAATACTACTCAGCAATTAGAAACAATGAATTCACAAAATTTTTAAGCAAATGGTTTGATCTGGAAAATATCATCCTAAGTGAGGTAACCCAATCACAAAAGAATACACATGGAATGCAATCTCTGATAAGTGGATATTAATTAGCCCAGAAGCTCTGAATACCCAAGGCACAAATTGCATTACAAATGACTCCCATGAAGAAGTATGGAGAGGGTCCTGATCCTGGAAAGGATTGATCTAGCATGGGAAGGGAATATAAGGACAGAGAAAAAGGAGGGAGGTGATTGGAGAAGGGATGGAGAGAAGAAGGTTTATGGGACATATGGGGAGGGGGGATCTGGGAAAGGGGAAATCATTTGGAATGTAAACAAAGAATATAGAAAATAAAAATATTTAAAAAAAAAGAAAAAAAGAGGTCTGAATGTTCGAACCATGGCAAACAAGAAATAAAATCCCATTATAATACTCAAAAAAAAAAAAGACAACAGAACATGATTAGAATAATTTCAAAAGTTGAAGGAAAAAGAAAGCTTGAAATTCAAACCTTCTTTCAGTCAGATGAAACTAAGAAAAAAATCACTAATAAAAATCACGAGTAAACATTTAAAAATAGAATAATAATGTTGCAATCCTGTTTCAGAGAGTAAACAGTCTTACAGATATAATCAACATGCTTGAATGGAGATAAAAAATGAAGCAGCACCTAAATATCAAATAATTATAGTTAGTTAGACTAGTAATTAAATATGAGGGAGAAAAATATATTTGCAGTTGGTAGATTAATATTTATATTTCTGTGCAAAGTTTTAAAAAATCAGCTAAAGAATATGTGTCAAAATCTAGGAGATTAATGCAGAGAGAAAAGAAGGTACGCATAAATATCAAGTTCAGCCTAGCAGACCTGTTAAACAAAGTAAAACAGCAAATCCACTCAAGTCTTGGAGTATATATTAATATTTAAATAGTATACCAAAAAAAAAGTCCTCAAGGTAAACAGTGCTTGTGAACAAATTACTCATTTTAATAAATAAAATGGTATGTAGAGTATATTCTAAGAAGAAATTGACAATCACAATATTTTCACATGTAAAACTCACAGTTGAAATAGGAAACTAGGTTGTGATCAAGTACACTACAAGAAAGTCAGATATTGGTGATATTAGTCAATGAGCAGAGCAATAAAATGGTGTCTAAAATGTTAGAAATTAAAATATACTATATCTCCCAAGATTAAAAAAATAAGAAGAAAATATGTATGAATGCATGTGTGTATCATTTATCAGTATGGTTAATTCCTATTATACTTACATATATCTATTTATATTTATGGGCATACAAACATAGCTGTGCACCCACACTCAGGCAAACACATACATATACATTTACACATATACATGCATATACAATCTAATTTGCTCAAGAATATTTCTTATCATACAGCTTTTTATTATCACTAGGCAAATTTCACATTTCTCAACAGCTAACTGTACTAGTGATTCATATAACAGATATTGACTATTTTGTGACCATCAGTACAAGTTTGCTTATCTAATACTAATAATCAATTTGTATTGATATTAATCTAATTTAATAAAAAATTAGAATGATAAGGAGAGGCATAAGTCTCTAAGGATGCTATCGATGACATTTGCCACAAATTTAAACTATTGAAAATAAACACAATCTTACACAATGATGATAAAATATTCTTTGCCTAGACTCTTTCAGTCTGTTTGTTAAATCAGTATATAAGAAAGGCTATTTTCCTGGGTTTTGATAAGAATTCTTGCATTCTGTTTACACATGGACTTTGTTTGATATGTTTATAAATCTGAAAGAGAAAGAAGGCGACTTGGCCAGCTATAATGGCTTCCCTCTTGTAAATTTATCTATATGCAATTACTTTCACATGCTTCTGTCTTCAAATGATGCTATGCTGAGAATTAATTATCCAACAAATGAATTTTTAGATAACACAGATACTCAGTTATCATTATATCTGTAACTATTTCATGTAAAAATGGAGCAGGCATGATGATCACAGATTTATTTTACAAACTACAGCTTAAACATGGTAACATACAGACTCTCATTCCCCTATCTTATTTGTAACCCAATGAAATAATTGATTCCTAAGTTCTTTTTCCCAAAGTCTGAGTCATTGGCCAAGGCATCTATTGAGTCCTAAGAATTATAAGTTATTGACAAAACATGGGCCTTTTTGACATAGCATCTCAGGCTATAAGGCAGGGTAAGGGATGTTTTTCATTCTCTCTCTCTCTCTCTCTCTCTCTCTCTCTCTCTCTCTCTCTCTCTCTCTCTCTCTCTCTCTCTCTCTCTCGCCTGTAACTACTTCTGATACTTCTGCTCAAATTAGTACTCTGCCTTCTGGAGGCCAAGGAGTGCTGAAATTCTAGTCATAACCTGGGCATTGAAGCATATTGTTAGATGATCCATCTAAAGGTAAGGAAGTAACATATGGAATGTATTGGTTACCATCAGCTTTCAGTAAGTCAGAGTTTAGCAGCTTGCAAACCTCAGATGTTCCCTGGATGGAATCTGTCAGGGCAACCAGGTGAAAATCGGCTGAGATTAAATTTGTCTACTATGACATCTCAAAGCCAAGGGAAAATCCCATTTTTAAGAATAGGCTGGTGTAATAATCTGGATTCCATTTGATCTATGGCAGACAGATCTAAATCTTAGGATGTGCAAATCCCTGAAGATTATATGAACTTTAGTTTACCAAAGGATGTACATTAGTATTTCCCTTTGTATTGAAATTCATTTTTTAGAAAAAGCAGTTAACAGGTATCTGTAAGACAACAAATGTAGACTTGACTTTTCAAAGCTGGTAAAACTCTAGGTTTGGGTCAAAAAGGATAGAACATTTTTTTTTCTCAATCCAGAAGGCTAGATATAGAGATTTAAGAGAGGTGTTCTCAGAATTATAAGAAACATATCTGTTTCTATATACAGAAGACAACCAAAGGGAATTTAAAGTTTTGAGCTTATGACAGAACTGTCATCTGCCAGAATTCCATTAACTTACCAAAACTCCATTGATCTATATTAAAATATTGAACTTTTGAAATTTTAGTATAATATCACAGATGAGGGAAATAAATGTGAAATGTTTTCCATTTTTTCAGATACCTTGAATCACTATCTTAGACCTCTACAACTTGCATTTATAAACTTTAGATAATTTTAGAGCCTTAGATTGTACGTGAGTTTTTATATCCTTAAACCTTTACATTCCTTAGAATACTCAGAACTTGCAAAGCCTTTGTACCATTTTCTTTCCATCTAATCATTTATCAGAGACATGAGTAGTTATTGCTGAGAACAGTTACTGAAAACAAGTTAAAATAAATAAAGTGTAAAAAGCTGCATCTGAAATATAAAGCACTCAGGGTCCTTAACCACTGAGCCATCTCACTAACCCTTTTCTGTCTTTTATTAAAAGAGAGAGAGAGAGAAAGAGAGAGAGAGAGAGAGAGAGAGAGAGAGAGAGAGAGAGAGAGAGAGAGAGAGAGACCTAGTCATTTTAACTAATACATTAATCAATAAACTAACACAATAGTAGATTACCTTGATGTAAGAAGCTAGGTGCCTGTTTATTTGTTGTTAAGCTTCAAATAATCATCAATGCAATCAGAAAACTTGAAGGATAAATTAAAATGACAGAGACTCATCCATATTCCATTACTCAGATAGTTGCTTAGGCTTCTGCCTGCCTCAGGCACTGAGAGAAGAAGCAATCTTTAACCATCAGGACCAGAAAGTGAAGAACCTGGGATAGGCTAACCTCACCTTGTCCAAAGATGTGGCAATCGATTCACCAGAATCCCTCTGCTTATCCAGAGGCTAGGCACTGGCAGCAAATGAGGCATTGGACAATTATGACCAGTGGTTATTATACCATAATTCAGGTGGTGTCCTCTGTCATTGTGCACTTCTCTTCTTGGAGAACTTGACTAGTATTGGTCCATGATGGTGAGTTTAACATATTAAATATTCCGCAGATCCCTGACAGGTTTGAGGGCCAGTATTTTCGTAGTATGTCTAAATTAAACAATCTTTGTCTGTTTTACCAATCTGCTCTCATTGTACCTTGCAAATATGAAACGGGAGATTAAATAAAGTACCTTGCAAATATGAAACAGGAGGTTAAATAAAGGAGATCTAATTTTTTATTAACTTCATCAGTACTTACCAAATTATATATCTGAACATTTACAGCCTGGCCATCAATGCCTGTTAGGTTAGAGCCTTAAACTTTACAGTGTTGAACTGAAGCTCTTTCAATATTAAAATAAAAATTTTTAAATTAAAAACATAATTCATAAGGTGACTTAATAAAACAGAACATAATACTTTCCCTTATGATTTAGATTATGCTGATGCCACTTTCAGCACAGGAGAATCTTAGAAAATTTGGAGCTTAGAGAACTCTTATCAATGTTGGACTGCTAGAGATTTCTCAGGGCTCAAGCAAACTGAAAGGAAGGTAAATAAATTCCAACATCTAGTAATTTTTAACATTTTAATATTTTTAACCCTTCAATATAATTTTAAGCTATCTAATTATTTAATTTAAAATGACAAGGCTCAACAGAAAAAAGACCCAGGAATGTATATCTAGGTAATATCATATTGCATTAATTAATAGCTTTTTATTTTAAATTGAGACTGTGAATTACCTGTTTGAGCTGCAGTAGCTTTTTTGACTCTGGATCCTCTTTCTTCATGACGCAGATTTTTACACTTTTTCTAATGCATTTGGAAGGACTGTCTCAAAGTAGCCTGTAGCTTTCCTGACAGATCTTTGTTTTCTCCCCCAATAAGAACTGGAGCCTGTTTTTGTTCTATAATAAAATCTTTTGTTACCATATCCACTATTTGAACATCAGATTTATTATTGCATCATTATAGTAATGCTTAAGCTTTCTTCATCAAAATTGTCTCCCCCATCCCATGGTTTATAACTTCATTGTTGTTGTCCAATAAAGTAATATTGTATTGTAACCATCACACCAACAAAGACATTTTAATTATTTACTATATTTAAAAATATTCCAAAGTTAAATTATATATATTATATTGTACTTATATAATTACATTATAATATATATATATATATATATACATATATATATATAATTTAACTATAAGTTTTTTTTTTTTTTTTTTTTTTATTTGATATAATTTATTTACATTTCAAATGATTTCCCCTTTTCTAGCCCCCCCCACTCCCCGAAAGTCCCGTAAGCCCCCTTCTCTTCCCCTGTCCTCCCTCCCACCCCTTCCCAGTTCCCCGTTCTGGTTTTGCCAAATACTGTTTCACTGAGTCTTTCCAGAACCAGGGACCACTCCTGCTTTCTTCTTGTATCTCATTTGATGTGTGGATTATGTTTTGGGTATTCCAGTTTTCTAGGTTAATAACCACTTATTAGTGAGTGCATACCATGATTCACCTTTTGAGTCTGGGTTACCTCACTTAGTATGATGTTCTCTAGCTCCATCCATTTGCCTAAGAATTTCATGAATTCATTGTTTCTAATGGCTGAATAGTACTCCATTGTGTAGATATACCACATTTTTTGTATCCACTCTTCTGTTGAGGGATACCTGGGTTCTTTCCAGCATCTGGCAATTATAAATAGGGCTGCTATGAACATAGTAGAGCATGTATCCTTATTACATGGTGGGGAATCCTCTGGGTATATGCCCAGGAGTGGTATAGCAGGATCTTCTGGAAGTGAGGTGCCCAGTTTTCGGAGGAACCGCCAGACTGCTTTCCAGAGTGGTTGTACCAATTTGCAACCCCACCAGCAGTGGAGGAGTGTTCCTCTTTCTCCGCACCCTCTCCAACACCTGCTGTCTCCTGAATTTTTAATCTTAGCCATTCTGACTGGTGTAAGATGAAATCTTAGGGTTGTTTTGATTTGCATTTCCCTAATGACTAATGAAGTGGAGCATTTTTTAAGATGCTTCTCCGCCATCCGAAGTTCTTCAGGTGAGAATTCTTTGTTTAACTCTGTACCCCATTTTTTAATAGGGATGTTCGGTTTTCTGGAGTCTAACTTCTTGAGTTCTTTATATATATTGGATATTAGCCCTCTATCTGATGTAGGATTGGTGAAGATCTTTTCCCAATTTGTTGGTTGCCGATCTGTCCTCTTGACGGTGTCCTTTGCCTTACAGAAACTCTGTAACCTTATGAGGTCCCATTTGTCAATTCTTGCTCTTAGAGCATACGCCATTGGTGTTCTGTTCAGAAACTTTCTCCCTGTACCGATGTCCTCAAGGGTCTTCCCCAGTTTCTTTTCTATTAGCTTCAGAGTGTCTGGCTTTATGTGGAGGTCCTTGATCCATTTGGATTTGAGCTTAGTACAAGGAGACAAGGATGGATCAATTCGCATTCTTCTGCATGCTGACCTCCAGTTGAACCAGCACCATTTGTTGAAAAGGCTATCTTTTTTCCATTGGATGTTTTCAGCCTCTTTGTCGAGGATCAAGTGGCCATAGGTGTGTGGGTTCATTTCTGGATCTTCAATCCTGTTCCATTGATCCTCCTGCCTGTCACTGTACCAATACCATGCAGTTTTTAACACTATTGCTCTGTAGTATTGCTTGAGGTCAGGGATACTGATTCCCCCAGATTTTCTTTTGTTGCTGAGAATAGTTTTAGCTATCCTGGGTTTTTTGTTGTTCCAGATGAATTTGATAATTGCTCTTTCTAACTCTGTGAAGAATTGAGTTGGGATTTTGATGGGTATTGCATTGAATCTGTATAGTGCTTTAGGCAAAATGGCCATTTTAACTATATTGATTCTACCGATCCATGAGCATGGGAGGTTTTCCCATTTTTTGAGGTCTTCTTCCATTTCCTTCTTCAGAGTCTTGAAGTTCTTGCCATACAGATCTTTCGCATGTTTGGTAAGAGTCACCCCAAGATACTTTATACTGTTTGTGGCTATTGTGAAGGGGGTCATTTCCCTAATTTCTTTCTCAGCCTGCTTATCCTTTGAGTATAGGAAGGCCACTGATTTGCTTGAGTTGATTTTGTAACCTGCCACTTTGCTGAAGTTGTTTATCAGCTGTAGGAGCTCTCTAGTGGAGTTCTTTGGGTCACTTAGGTAGACGATCATGTCGTCTGCAAATAATGATAGTTTGACTTCCTCCTTTCCAATTTGTATCCCTTTGACCTCCTTATGTTGTCGAATTGCCCGAGCTAGTACCTCAAGTACAATATTGAAAAGATAAGGAGAAAGGGGGCAGCCTTGTCTGGTCCCTGATTTCAGTGGGATTGCTTCAAGTTTCTCTCCGTTTAGTTTGATGCTGGCTACCGGTTTGCTGTATATTGCTTTTACTATGTTTAGGTATGGGCCTTGAATTCCTGTTCTCTCCAAGACTTTAAGCATGAAAGGATGCTGAATTTTGTCAAATGCTTTTTCAGCATCCAATGAAATGACCATATGATTTTGTTCTTTGAGTTTGTTTATGTAGTGGATTGTATTGATGGATTTCCGTATATTGAACCAACCCTGCATTCCCGGGATAAAGCCTACTTGATCATGGTGGATGATCGTTTTGATGTGTTCTTGGATTCGGTTGGCAAGAATTTTGTTGAGTATTTTTGCATCGATGTTCATAAGGGAAATTGGTCTGAAGTTCTCTTTCTTTGTTGGATCTTTGTGTGGCTTTGGTATCAGCGTAATTGTGGCTTCGTAGAAGGAATTGGGTAGTGTTCCTTCTGTTTCTATTTTGTGGAATAGTTTGAAGAGTATTGGTGTTAACTCTTCTTTGAAGGTCTGGTAGAATTCTGCACTGAAACCATCTGGTCCTGTGCTTTTTTTGGTTGGAAGACTTTCTATGATTCCTTCTATTTCTTTAGGCTTTATGGGACTGTTTAGATGGTCTAGTTGGTCCTGATTTAATTTTGGTATTTGGTATCTGTCAAGGAAATTGTCCATTTCCTCCAGATTCTCCAGTTGTGTTGAGTACAGGCTCTTGTAGTAGGATCTGATGATTTTTTGGATTTCCTCAGTTTCCGTTGTTATGTCTCCCTTTTCATTTCTAAGTTTGTTAATTTGGATACTTTCTCTGTGCCCTTTGGTCAGTCTGGCTAAGGGTTTATCTATCTTGTTGATTTTCTCAAAGAACCAGCTCCTAGTTTTGTTGATTTTTTGTATGGTTCTCTTTGTTTCTACTTGATTGATTTCGGCCCTGAGTTTGATGATTTCCTGCCTTCTACTCCTCCTGGGTGAAATAGCTTCTTTTTGTTCTAGGGCTTTCAGGTGTGTCATTAAGTTGGTAATGTATGCTCTCTCCATTTTCTTTTTGGAGGCACTCAGGGCTATGAGTTTTCCTCTTAGCACTGCTTTCATTGTGTCCCATAGATTTGGGTATGTTGTGTTTTCATTTTCATTGTGTTCTAAAAAGTCTTTAATTTCTTTCTTTATTTCTTCCTTGACCAAGGTGTCATTGAGTAGAGTATTGTTCAATCTCCATGTGTTTGTGGGTTTTCTGTTGTTTCTGTTGCTATTGAAGACCACTTTTATTCCATAGTGATCAGATAGGAGGCATGGGATTAGTTCTATCTTTTTATATTTGTTGAGGTCTGTCTTGTGACCAATTATATGGTCGATTTTGGAGAAGGTACCATGAGGTGCTGAAAAAAAGGTATATTCTTTTGTTTTAGGATAGAATGTTCTATATATATCAGTTAAATCTAATTGGTCCAAAGCTTCAATTAGTTTCATTGTGTCCTTGTTTAGTTTCTGTTTTCCTGATCGGTCCATTGAGGAAAGTGCAGTGTTGAAGTCACCAACAATTATTGTGTTAGGTGCAATGTGTGCTTTGAGTTTTAATAAAGTTTCTTTTATGAAAGAGGGTGCCCTTGCATTTGGAGCATAGATGTTCAGGATTGAGAGTTCTTCTTGTTGTATTTTTCCTTTGACCAGCAAGAAGTGTCCCTCAGAGTCTCTTTTGATGACTTTGGGTTGAAAGTCAATTTTATCTGATATTAAAATGGCTACTCCAGCTTGTTTCCTGAGACCATTTGCTTGTAAAATTGTCTTCCAGCCTTTTACTCTAAGGTAGTGTTTGTCTTTGACCCTTAGGTGTGTTTCCTGTAAGCAGCAAAATGTAGGGTCCTGTTTACGTATCCAGTCAGTTAGTCTGTGTCTTTTTATTGGGGCATTGAGTCCATTGATGTTAAGAGATATTAAGGAATAGTGATTGTTACTTCCTATCATTTTTGACGTTATTTTTTAAATTTGATTGCTTAACTTATTTGGGTTTGATGAAAGGTTACTATCTTGCTTTTTTCAGGGTGGAGTTTCCCTCCTTGTATTGGTGTTGTCCTCCTATTATCCTTTTTAGGGCTGGGTTTGTGGATAGATATTGGGTGAACTTGGTTTTGTCGTGAAATATCTTAGTTTCTCCATCTATGGTGATTGAGAGTTTTGCTGGATATAGTAGTTTTGGTTGGCATTTGTGTTCTCTTAGAGTCTGCATGAGATCTGCCCATGACCTTCTAGCCTTCATAGTCTCAGGTGAAAAGTCTGCTGTGATTCTGATAGGTCTTCCTTTATATGTTACTTGGCCTTTTTCTCTTACTGCCTTTAGTATTCTTTCTTTGTTTAGAACATTTGGTGTTTTGATTATTATGTGACGGGAAGTATTTCTGTTCTGGTCCAGTCTGTTTGGAGTTCTGTAGGCTTCTTGTATATTCATGGGCATCTCTCTCTTTAGGTTAGGGAAGTTTTCTTCCATAATTTTATTGAAGATATTTGCTGGCCCTTTAAGTTGTAAATCTTCACTCTCATCTATGCCTATAATCCTTAGGTTTGGTCTTCTCATTGTGTCCTGGATTTCCTGGATATTTTGGGTTACAAGCTTTTTGCACTTTGCATTTTCTTTAACTGTTGAGTCCATGGTTTCTATGGAATCTTCAGCATCTGAGATTCTTTCTTCTATCTCTTGTATTCTGTTGTTGATATTTGCATCTCTGTCCCCTGATTTCTTCCCAAGGCTTTCTATCTCCAAAGTTGTCTCCCTTTGAGTTTTCTTAGTTGTTTCTACTTCTGATTTTAGATCCTGGATGGTTTTGCTTAGCTCCTTCCCTTGCATGTTTGTGTTTTCCTGTAATTCTTTAAGAGATTTTTGTGTTTCCTCTTTCATGAGCTCAGCCTGTTGACCAAAGTTCTCCTGTATTTCTTTAAGAGATTTTTGTGTTTCGTCTTTCATGACCTCAGCCTGTTGAGCAAAGTTCTCCTGTATTTCTTTAAGTGTTTTTTGCATTTCCTCCTTGTTGGCTTTTGTATTCTCCTGGATTTCTTTCAATGATTTTTGTGTTTCCCTTGCAAGGGCTTCTAACTTTTGATCCATTTTCTCCTCAATGACCTTCATGTGTTCCTGTACCAGCATCATGACCAGTGATTTTAAATCCAAATCTTGTTTTACTGGTGTGATGGGGTATCCAGGACTTGCTGGTAGAGGAGAATTTGGTTCAGATGTTGCCATATTGCCTTGATTTCTGTTAGTGACGTTTCTGCGTTTGCCTTTTGCCATCTAGCTCTCACTGGTGTTACTTGGTCTTGTCAGTGCTGGACTCACCAGTGCAAGCTGCCCCTTCCCCGTTGGCCTCTGGTGCACAGCTTACACTCTGCACTGCCTGTAGACAGGGTGCTGTTTTCCAGGCTGTTCAGATCCCAAAGCAGGCACCTGAAGGCTCCCGCTGGGGCCCGCAGGATTTATCGGAGCACACCGACTTTTCCCAGCTGGCCGCCCGGAAGCCCCCACTAGCCTCTTGAGGGACCTGGAGATGTGGCGGCCACCCAGGCTGATCTGAAGCGGAGAGATTTGAGCTGGGGGCTTCTGCCTGAGGCCTTGCCCCAGATTGTGTCTGTGGACCAGGTGGAACCCGTGTGCACCCCCAGGGAGCTCCGAAGGTGAATGTTGCTGTGACCTCCCCTGTGCTCCGCTCACTCCGCTGGGCAGCCGATTTCCCCAACCGGGCTGGCGCACACTAGGTTAGCCTTGTCGCCTGGGCCCTGAGTCCAGGCAAACGCCTGGGAGGCCAAGGTCCGAGCAAAGTTCCCCTAGGGCTATGTCTGTTATTTGGGTCCGCCAGGTGACCCGGATGGCGGGCGTGCGCGTCCGCGCTCCGCGAAAGCACCGGGAGAGTCTGTTGTGCTAATAACCTCCTGGGCTGGTTGACACACAGATGGCCCACCAAGCCGCCCAGTTCTTGGGGTCAGTCCTGTGCCTTTTGGGGCCTAGACCCCCGTTTTGTTAGCCTCAGGCTACGCTTGTTAGCAGTCTCTGCCCTCCCGAGCACTCTGGCTCCTGTAGGCAAAATGGCGGCGCGTGCACCGGCCGGGGCAAAAAAAAAAAAAAAAACTCCTGGCTGGGTTGGCGCCCCGATGGCCACTCGAACAGCCCAGGGCCTGGGTGCAGGCCAACGCCCGTCTGGCTCAGACCCCTGCGGTGTTGGGCCTAGGATTATGTTTGTGTACCTCAGTCTGACTGATCTCTGGAGCCCGGGATCAAGATGGCGGTGAGTCTCTCCTGACTGGCGGGCAGCCGAGTTCTGAAGTGGCTTCCGTGCAGCGAAAGGCTCCGCAGAACCGCAGTTGCTTGCCGCCCGGCTGGTCAGCGAAGGTCAGTGGTCGTGGGCGCAGGGCCTAACTGGACCCTGTGTCGCCTTGGTTCCACTGCTGATGGCCCTTCAGCTGGAGCAGCCACTGCTACCCGCCGCCGCCGCCGCCGCCGCCAGGCGCAGAGTAACTATAAGTTTTAAAAGTTCCTTTTGTAATACCAAAATCAAGTATCTCTTTTATAAAGAATAAAATTATAACTTTCAGAGGACTAAGCCAAGTTTTATTTTCACTTTTTATTGGTTATTTTATTTATTTACATTTCAGTTATAAACCCGCTTCCCTGTATCCCCTCCACAAACCTCCTATCCTCTCCTGCCTCCCCCTGCCGCTAGGAGGTTGATCCCCCACCCACCTACCCACTCCTGCTTCAGTACCCTAGCATTCACCTACCCTGGGTCATTGAGCACCAGAATGCCAAGGGGCTCCCCTCTCAGTGTTACCTGATAAGCAATCCTCTGCTACATATGCAGCTGGAGCCATGTGGACTTTTTGGCTGGTGATTTAGTACCTAGAAGCATTGAGGGATCTGCATGGTTTATATTGCTGTTCTTCCTATGGGATTGCAAACCCCTTTAGCTCCCACAGTCCTTGTCCTAACTTCTCCTTTTGAGTCCCCATGTTCAGTCTATTGTTTGGCTGCATACATGTACTTCTATATTGATCAGGTTCTGGCAGAGCCTCTCAGGCAACAGCTATACCAGGCTCCATTCAGTAAGTGCTTCTTGGCATCATCTATGTATCTGATTTTGTTGTCTGCAGCTGGAATGGAGCCCTAGGTGGAGGAATCTCTGGATAACTTTTCCTTCAGTCTCTTCTGCACTCTTTCTCCCTGCAATTCCTTTTGACAAGAGAAGTTCTGGATAAATATTTTTTAGGTGGATGGGGTACTCCATCCCTCCACCGGGGGCGAGGTGGGTGGTAACCCCATTCCTCAACTGGGGGCTGTGCTTATCCACCTGATATGTTCTCTATAGGTTCTCTCTCCCATTTGCTGGGTATTTGTGCTAATGTCCTCCTTGTTGGACCTGGTCTTGGGTCCCTGGCATCTGGGAATTTCTAGTGGCAATCCCCAGTTCCCCCTCACCTCAGTGCTACAGGCATCCTTTTATATTTCTGACCCTCTGTACTTCTCTCCCATCTCCTTCTGTTTCTGAACTGACCCCCCATTTTCCCTCCTCCTCATCTTTCCCTTCCAGATCCCCCTCTCCCTCTACTCCTGGAGATTATTTTCTTCCCCCTAATGAGTAGGACTGTACCATCCACACTTTGGTGTGATCTTCCTTCTCCTTGGGGTTCATATGGTCTGTGAGTTGTATCATGAGAATTCTAAGCTTCTTTTTGGACAATACCCACTTATCAGCGAGTACATACCATGTGTGTTCTTTTGTGACTGGGTTAGCTCACTCTGGATGATATTTTTACAACCCAGTAAAACACAGAAATGGATACAGAAAATGTGGTACACTTACACAGTGAAGAAAACTCAACTATTTAGAACAATGATTTCATGAAATTCACAGACAAATGGATGGAACTTGAAGTTTTAATTTTTTAAACAGTTTAAACATCCAGTTTCTAACATCAATGTCAAGTATATTATTTTCACATTACAATGTTTGGCTGCTAATTCTTGTTCATGAACACATGAAGGTGTACCTTTAATAATTCATAAAAGAAAAAATTTAAATCATCCCTTTCAATCTGGTTTCTAGGACAAAAATATTATCCCACTTTAAATGTATCTTTAGAGCCCTTGGCTGCTTCATGCCATGTATTGTTGCCCAAAATGGCTTTAAGTCTGAGTGGTTTTAAACCAGTATTTGTTACAATATTATTAACAAGATATCATTAATTATAAATTAATATTTTATAGCCACGATATGCATATGATATATAACCAGAGAGAAATAAATATGTAGTGGAAACATACATCTACATATTTATTTATTTTTATTCTTTTTTTGTTCAATATATTTTTTATTTACAATTCAAATGATTTCCCCTTTTCTAGCCCCCCACTCACCGAAAGTCCCATAAGTCCCCTTCCCTCCCCCTGTTCTCCCACCCACCCCTTCCCACTTACCTGGTCTGGTTTTGCCCTATATGACTTCAATGAGTCTTTCCAGAACAAGGGGCCACTCCTCTGTTCTTCTTGTACCTCATTTGATGTGTGGATTGTTTTGAGTATTCCAGTTTTCTAGGTTAATATCCACTTATTAGTGAGTGCATACCTTGACTGATCTTTTGAGACTGGGTTACCTCACTTAGTATGATGTTCTCCAGCTCCATCCATTTGCCTAAGAATTTCATGAATTCATTGTTTCTAATGGCTGAATAGTACTCCATTGTGTAGATATACCACATTTTTTGCATCCACTCTTCTGTTGAGGGATACCTGGGTTCTTTCCAGCTTCTGGCTATTATAAATAGGGCTGCTATGAACATAGTGGAGCATGTATCCTTATTACATGCTAGGGAATCCTCTGGGTATATGCCCAGGAGTGGAATAGCAGGATGATCTGGAAGTGAGGTGCCCAGTTTTCTGAGGAACCACCAGACTGATTTCGAGAGTGGTTGTACCAGTTTGCAACCCCACCAGCAGTGGAGGAGTGTTCCTCTTTCTCCACATCCTTGCAACACCTGCTGTCTCCTGATTTTTATTTAATCTTAGCCATTCTGACTGGTGTAAGGTAAAATCTCAGGGTTGTTTTGATTTGCATTTCCCTAATGACTAATGAAGTTGAACATTTTTTAAGATGCTTCTCCACCATCCAAATTTCTTCAGGTGAGAATTCTTTGTTTAACTCTGTACCCCCATTTTTAATAGGATTATTTGGTTTTCTGGGGATCTAACTTCTTGAGTTCTTTATATATATTGGATATTAGCCCTCTGTCTGATGCAGGGTTGGTGAAGATCTTTTCAAAATTTGGTGGTTGCCGATTTGTCCTTTTGATGGTATCCTTTGCCTTACAGAAATTTTGTAATTTTATGAGGTCCCATTTGTCAATTCTTGATCTTAGAGCATACGCTATTGGTGATCTGTTCAGAAACTTTCCCCCTGTACCAATGTCCTCAAGGGCTTTCCCCAGTTTCTTTTCTATCAGCTTCAGAGTGTCTGGCTTTATGTGTAGGTCTTTGATCCATTTGGAGTTGGGCTTAGTACAAGGAGACAAGGATGGATCAATTCGCATTCTTCTGCATGCTGACCTCCAGTTGAACAAGCACCATTTGTTGAAAAGGCTATCTTTTTTCCATTGGATGTTTTCAGCCCCTTTGTCAAGGACCAAGTGGCCATAGGTGTGTGGGTTCATTTCTGGATCTTCAATCCTGTTCCGTTGATCCGCCTGCCTGTCACTGTACCAAAACCATGCAGTTTTTAACACTATTGCTCTGTAGTATTGCTTGAGGTCAGGGATACTGATTCCCACAGAATTTCTTTTGTTGTTGAGAATAGTTTTAGCTATCCTGGGTTTTTTTGTTATTCCAGATGAATTTGAGAATTGCTCTTTCTAAATCTGTGAAGAATTGAGTAGGGATTTTGGATGGGTATTGCATTGAATCTGTATATTGCTTTTGGCAAAATGGCCATTTTAACTATATTAATCCTGCCAATCCATGAGCATGGGAGGTTTTTATATTTTTTGAGGACTTCTTCCATTTCCTTCTTCAGAATCTTGAAGTTCTTGTCATACAGATCTTTCACATGTTTGGTAGGAGTCACCCCAAGGTACTTTATACTGTTTGTGGCTATTGTGAAGGGTGTCATTTCCCTAATTTCTTTCTCAGCCTGCTTATCCTTTGAATATAGGAAAGCTACTTTGCTGAAGTTGTTTATCAGCTGTAAGGGTTCTCTAGTGGAGTTTTTTGGGTCACTTAGTTAGACTATCATATCTTCTGCAAATAATGATAGTTTGACTTCTTCCTTTCCAATTTGTATCCCTTTGACCTCCTTATGTTGTCTAATTGCCTGAGCTAGTACCTCAAGTGTAATATTGAGAAGATAAGGAAAAAGGGCGTAGCCCTGTCCAGTCCCTGATTTTAGTGGGATTGCTTCAAGTTTCTCGCCATTTAGTTTGATGCTGGCTACCGGTTTGCTGTATATTGCTTTTACTATGTTTAGGTATGGGCCTTGAATTTCTATTCTTTCCAAGACTTTAAGCATGAAAGGATACTGAATTTTGTCAAATGCTTTTTCAGCATCCAATGAAATGACCATGAGGTTTTTTTTTTCTTTGAGTTTGTTTATGTAGTGGATTGCATTGATGGATTACCATATATTGAACCAACCCTGCATCCCTGGGATAAAGCCTACTTGATCATGGTGGATGATCGTTTTTATGTGTTCTTGGATTTGGTTGACAAGAATTTTATTGAGTATTTTTGCGTCAGTATTCATAAGGGAAATTGGTCTGAAGTTCTCTTTCTTTGTTGGATCTTTGTGTGGTTTTGGTATCAGCTTGAGGCTTCATAGAAGGAATTGGGTACTGTTCCTTCTGTTTCTATTTTGTGGAATAGTTTGAAGAGTATTGGTGTTAAGTCTTCTTTGAAGGTCTGATAGAATTCTGCAATGAAACCATCTGGTCCTGTGCTTTTTTGGTTGGAAGACTTTCTATGACCCTTCTATTTCTTTAGGGGTTATGGGACTGTTTAAATGATCTATTTGGTCCTGATGTAATTTTGGTATTTGGTATCTGTCTAGGAAATTGTCCATTTCCTCCAGATTCTCCAGTTGTGTTGAGTATAGGCTTTTGTAGTAGGATCTGGTGATTTTTTGGATTTCCTCAGTTTCTGCTGTTATATCCCCCTTTTCATTTCTAATTTTCTTAATTTGGATACTTACTCTGTGCACTTTGGTCAGTCTGGCTAAGGGTTTATCTATCTTGTTGATTTTCTCAAAGAACCAGCTCCTGGATTCATTGATTCTTTGTATGGTTCTTTTTGTTTCCACTTGATTGATTTCAGCCCTGAGTTTGATGATTTCCTGTCTTCTACTCTCCCTGGGTGAATTGGCTTCTTTTTGTTCCAGTGTTTTTAGGAGTGTCTTTAAGCTGCTAGTGTATGCTCTCTCCATTT
The DNA here is from genome assembly GCF_947179515.1 of Apodemus sylvaticus. Classification (NCBI taxonomy): domain Eukaryota; kingdom Metazoa; phylum Chordata; class Mammalia; order Rodentia; family Muridae; genus Apodemus; species Apodemus sylvaticus. The sequence continues at coordinate 22,867,091 of NC_067487.1, forward strand.
TCTTTTTGGAGGCACTCAGGGCTATGAATATTCCTCTCAGCACTGCTTTCATTGTGTCCCAAGGATTTGGGTATGTTGTGCCTTCATTTTCATTAAATTCTAAAAAGTCTCTGATTTCTTTATTTCTTCTTTGGCCAAGGTGTCATTGAGTAGAGTATTGTTCAGGCTCCATGTGTATGTGGGCTTTCTGTTGTTTTTGTTGCTACAGGGGAAGAGAAGGGGGCTTACGGGACTTTCGGGGAGTGGGGGGGGCTAGAAAACGGAAATCATTTGAAATGTAAATAAATTATATCGAATAAAAAAAAAAGAAAACCACTTTTACACCATAGTAATCTGATAGGAGGCATGGGATTAGTTCGATCTTCTCTGTATTTGTTGAGGTCTGTCTTGTGACCAATTATATGGTCCATTTTGGAGAAGGTAACATGAGGCGCTGAGAAAAAGGTATATTCTTTTGCTTTAGGGTGAAATGTTCTATAAATATCAGTCAAATCCAATTGGTCCAAAGCTTCAATTAGTTTTATTGTTTCCTTGTTTAGTTTCTGTTTTCCTGATTGGTCCATTGAGGGAGTGGAGTGTTGAAGTCCCCCACAATTATTGTGTTAGTTGCAATGTGTGCTTTGAGATTTAGTAAAGTTTCTTTTACGAATGAGGGTGCCCTTGCACTTGGCACATAGATGTTCAGAATTGAAAGTTCTTCTTGGTGGATTTTTCCTTTGACCAGAAGGAAGTTTCCTTCTGTGTCTCTTTTGATGACTTTAGGTTGAAAGTCAATTTTATCTGATATTAGAATGGCTACTCCGGCTTATTTTCCAAGACCATTGGCTTGTAAAATCGTTTTCCAGCCTTTTGCTCTAAGGTAGTTTTTGTCTTTGACACTGAAGTGTGTTTCCTGTATGCAGCAAAATGTAGGGTCCTGTTTCCTTATCCAGTCTGTTAGTCTATGTCTTTTTATTGGGGAATCGAGTCCATTGATGTTAAGAGATATTAAGGAATAGTGATTATTACCTCCTGTCATTTTCAATGTTATTTTTATATTTGAGTGGTTATCTTCTTTTGGGTTTGATGAAAGAAGGTAATTATCTTGTTTTTTCCAGGGTGTCGTTTCCCTCCTTGTATTGGAGTTTTCCTCCTATTATTCTTTGTAGAGCTGGATTTGTAGAAAGATATTGTGTAAATTTGGTTTTGTCGTGGAATATCTTGGTTTTTCCATCTATTGCGATTGAGAGTTTTGCTGGATATAGTAGTCTTGGCTGGCATTTGTGTTGTCTTAGAGTCTGCATGAGATCTGCCCATGGTGAGAAGTCTGGTGTGATTCTGATTGGTCTTCCTTTATATGTTACTTGGCCTTTTTCTCTTGCTGCTTTTAATATTCTTTCTTTGTTTAGTACATTTGGGGTTTTGATTATTATGTGACGAGTGGTATTTCTGCTCAGGTCCAGTCTGTTTGGAGTTCTGTAGCCTTCTTGTATAATCATGGGTATCTCTCTCTTTAAGTTGGGAAAGTTTTCTTCCATAATTTTGTTGAAGATATTTTCTGGCTCTTTCAGGTGTAAATCTTCACTCTTATCTATTCCTAAATCCTTAGGTTTGGTCTTCTCATTTTATCCTGGATTTCCTGGATGTTCTGGGATACAAGCTTTTTGCATTTTGCATTTTCTTTGACTGTTGAAGCAATGGTTTCTATGGTATCTTCGGCATCTGAGATTCTTTCTTCCATCTCTTGTATTCTGTTGTTGATATTTGCATCTATGGCCCCTGATTTCTTCTCAAGGTTTTCTATCTCCAAAGTTGTCTCCCTTTGTGATTTCTTAGTTGTTTCTACTTCTGTATTTAGATCCAGGATGGTTTTACTCAGTTCCATCATTTGTTTGTGTTTTTCTTTAATTCTTTAAGAGATCTTTGTGGTTCCTCTTTCATGACTTCTGACTGTTGACTCAAGTTCTACTGCATTTCTTAAGTTTTGTGTGTGTGTTTTTCTTCTTTATTGGCTTCTATCACTTGAGCCTTATTCTCCTGCATTTCTTTCAATGATTTTTGTGTTTCCCTTGCAAGGGCTTCTAACTTTTGATCCATTTTCTCCCGAATTTCTTTGAGTATGTCCTTCATGTGTTCCTGTACCAGCATCATGACCAGTGGTTTTAAATCCAAATCTTGTTTCTCTGGTGTGTTGGCATAACCAGGACTTGCTGATGTTGGAGAGTTTGGTTCAGATGCTGGCATATTGCCTAGATTTCTGTTAGTAGCATTCCTGCATTTGCCCTTTGCCATCTTGTTCTCTGGCGTTAGTTGGTCTTGTCTCTGGCTGGTGTTTGAGCCTCCTGAGAGGCTCTAGGGATTTTTTCTTCAACACTGGATGGCTGGGTTTCCCCTGTAGCAGATTGCTGTGTGAGGTCCTCCTCTTGGGTGCCCTTTCAGCCCTAGTGTGCTTTGCCCCAGATTATGTCTATGAACCAGATGGTACCCATTTGCTCCTTCAAGGAGTGCTGATGGTATATGCTGCGGGACATTTTCCAAGTGCTGATCACTTTGCTGGGCAGCCAAACTCCCAACCGGGTTGATGCACACAAAGCTAGCCTAGCTGCTCAGGCCCTGAGTCTAGGCAAAAGTCTGGCAGGCCAAGGTATGAGCAAAGTTCCCCTGGGGCTATGAGTATTAATTGGATCTGTCAGGTGGCCAGGATGGGGGCAGGTGTGTGTGCGCTCCCTGAAAGTGCTGGGAGAGTCTGCTGGGCTAACAACCTCCTGGCCGGGTTGGCACACAGATGGCCCACGGAGCAGCCCACATCTTGGGGGGAGTCCAGGGCCTGTTGGGGCCTAGACCCCCACTATGTTAGCCTTGGGCTATGCCTATAGGCCAGCTTTTCCTGCTAGACCTCTCTGGCATCCAGTAGGCAAAAAGGCAGCATGCACGCCGGGCTAGGCAAACAACCTCCTGGCAGGGTTGGCACCCCAATGCCCAACCCCCCCCCCCCCCCCCCGAACAGCCCAGGGCCTGGGTGCAGGCCAATGCCTGTTGGGCTTAGGCACCAGCGATGTTGGCCTCGGGTTATGTTTGCATACCTCAGGCTGTCTGATCTCTCTGGCGTCTGAGAATCAAGATGGAGGTGAGTCTCTCGTGACTGACTGGCAGGAGGCAGAGTTCTGAAGTGGCTTCTGGGCCGTGAAAGGCGCCGTAAATCCGCAGCTGCTTGCAGCCCAGCTGGCCAGTGATGGTCAGTGGTTGTGGGCGCCGGGCCTGCCTGGACCCTGTCACCTTGGTTCCACTGCTGATAGCCATTCCTCTGGAGCAGCTGCTACTGCTGTTGCCACTGCTGCTGCAGCCCCCAACCTTAATCCATCTACATATTTAAAATAATCAAACAAAACATTATTTCTTTTAGCTGTAGTTTCAAGGGTAAAGCAACTTGCTACACATTGAATCCAGTTCTCATGGGCATAGAAGTTCTGTAGCAGGATTAGTCATCAGCCTCATTACTTAGAAGCTTCTTGTTACCCTTTAGGAGTGACTTGTACTTGATCAAGCGGCCTCCTGTCTGGTCATTCAAGCTGTTAGAGCAATAGAGGAGAAAAGTTTGGAGAGCATGGTGCTCTCACAGGGCTGCAAAAGGTAAGGGATGGAGACAGGGCAACTTTCTGGGTATGTCACAGAAATCTGCACTAATTTTTTTTATTCTCTTTTCTAAATTCAGGCAGTGGAGGAGGTCTATTTTTCTTTAACCAATTTTTTTCTCTGAATAGGAAACACAGAAGAAAAACCAAGCAATGAAACAAAGATACAGGTATATATGGACCAGCATGCCAAGGACAACCAATATTGTTGGGAGAAGAGGAGAGGGAAGAGAACCAGATGTACCACCAAAGGGACCCAGATGTTCCATGATCCAGGAGTTAAAGATAGGATGCAAAGGATGGTTAATTTTCCAAGTGTACAGTTAAACCTAGATTCTCTGCCAGGCACCTGAAGTCCTCGAAATGTAGCTAGACTAGTTCCAGCAGAGTGAAGCTGGCTGTCTTCCCCAGCCTTAGGAATCAAACAAGAATTTATACATAAGGACAAAAGTCATGAATAATACACACACAAAAACCCATACAATAATGTACCTGGGAAAACAAAAGCATGAGAGTAACAGGAGACTGACATATTGTCAAAAAAAAAAGTTTCAGATGGTCTTTCTTCCTGAGGAAGGAAGGCCACAGCACCACAGCAGATTCAGAAATCAGATGAGAAACAGCAAGTTCTCCAGGATGGGTTTTCATGAGAGTCCTCCTTAGTCCCAGACTGGATGACAGAATATATGTCCTCTCTGTCCCTCATGGCCTCCAAGGTGTCAACATAAAAACAAACACAAATACAGACCCAAAGAGAGCACTCCCAAATTACTAATAAGTATGGAAAGAAATCTTCCCGAAATGCTCAGCTATTTGAGTGTGTGTGTGTGTGTGTGTGTGTGTGTGTGTGTGTGTGTGTGTGTGTGGTGTATCCAGGGGCATGTACAGTGAATCCCAGACAAGCCCCCAAATGTTAGGCTCCAAGACTTGCCAAAAAAATGATATCCCAGACTCAAATAGTATGCAAAAGCAAAGAACATTCATTTAGCTGAATTTCCTCCATGCAGGGGTCTCACCATTCAGGAATGGAGACATCTGGTCGATTCTCAGACTCTTTTATTATCATTTAGGGGAATTCTAGGGAGAAGTTATGTTTTCTTTTATTTTGGCTGGTTAACTCTTTCTCTAGGGGTCTGACTGATTCTACAATTTGTCAGGCTCTGGAGACCTACCTGGGGCTAGAGGGGCAGTTTTATTATTTATTCTACCTCCCTATCTCCCCATTCTTCAGGCCAGATAAGAATGTCTTCTGATTGGCTGATTCAGGATATAATTGTCTGACCACAGGTTCCTAGATACAGGTTTCCATTTCTATGAAAAAGGAGGTTAGGTCTAGTCTCCCAATCTTCCGGTTTGCAGCCTGTTATAGACTCATCCTAGCTCTGACTAGATAAGTCTTGTTAAACTTTATCCACAATCAGCTGCTGTAGCAGACTGTATTTTTGTCCCACACTCTAAAATTTCAATTAAATGATCACTATTTACATGGTTCTCAGATCTAGAGAAAAATACATGACTTTCTTACATATTTCTTTGCAGAATAAAACATAAAATCACACACATAAGATGAACTGCTGCTTATATTCATCCTAGTGTCTTTGGTATGGGAATGCACTCTGCATATTACCAAAAGAGAAATCTAAGTACCAACCCGATCTACAATCGTTCCTACCTGCAGAATATACTAGGAAAATTGTGGCACTCTTTTGTGGGATTATTCAATCAATATCTGATTTGATATAAGGCCAAAATTTATGACACTCAGAGACAGGCATTATACCTTGGAACACATAGCTCTTAAAAAGATGTTTCCCTCAAATCCATCTCTGAAGAACTCAGGGAAACCTATGAAAGGGAAGACAGGAAGAATCTGAGCCTGAAGGGATGGAGGACAAATGGAAAAAAAAGGCCCTCTAAATCAACTGAGCAAAGGTCATATGAAATCACAGAAACTGAAGATACAATCATATAGCCTGCGTCGAACAGTAACAGGTCCTCTGCAGTTATATTACAGCTTTGAGTTTAGTAATTTTATGGACTCCTGACTATGTGAATTTGTGAGTTTGTGATTCTCATGCTCTCTTTTTGGCCTCCTTCTGCTTGTCTGTGTAACTTTGATAGGATAGCTTTTGTTTTAGTTCATATTATTTTATTTTGTTATATTTTATTGTTAGCTCTTAGAAGCCTGTTCTTTTCTGAGGAGAGACAAAAGGAATTGGATTAGAATGGGAGGCAAGCAACTTGGAGGAGTACAGGAAGGGAAACTGTTATTAGGTATACAATCTGTGAAAAGAATTGATTTTTAATAAAATTGGGGAAAGAACAGAACAATAGACATAGAACCCTTTTCTTTTTACTGATACTGTTGTTTACTTTGAAAAAGGCAACATTTATAATTGAGTGATGATTTATTGGTGCTCATGAACATGTTACAATTTAAATTTATTACAATTTGAAGAAAATCAAATTGTTTTTATTAAATTTGGGGGGTAAACAATTGTGCAGAGGAATTTGTGTCTTTCCTTTATGGATATCATATACTTCGTTGAAAATCACCAAAGTTATTTGTAAAAACAAAGAAATAAATAATTTTCAAAGGAAAATAATACTTAAATTATACCTAAGCTTTATGGTATTATATTCTATGATAATCTTAAAACTATAAATTTTATATCTTATAAAATAACAAGTAGTAGATAGCGATGCTTTTTTGTTTGTGCATGGTATAATAGAACAAAGTACAAATTCTTATGTACTTCATGTCTATTACTTCAGATCAGTGTCCCCCATGATCTTTGAACATCTTCTGCTCAGATTACAATGATTTTAATCTTTATCCTGTTTAGTTAAAAGTCCATAAAGTATACTTGAATTTAAATCTGTATAGTAGAAGAAAACATTTAGCAAGTGATTTTCTGTAATAATGTAATCATTATTAATGCTTATTAATTTTAATCTAGTCATATTTTCTATGAGATGTAATACTTAAGAATTATGGGTTGAGTCACATCATTTATAAGGCTTTAAGATAGTAATATTGGACCATATAGTACAGATTTTCAATATATAAAATACTGCTATGGAATTTTAAGCTAAGCATAAAGAACATGAACTGCTAAGAGGGCTAATTCCACTATGAAATATCTTGGATGTTTCAGAAACTAATTGGAGTTCTGAAGCTTAAGGATAAGTAAATACTTTTGCTTCTTTTTTGGGTCATGAAAATTTTAGAGAAAAATCAATGCTTGTAGAGAATTTTTTATTGGCTATTTTATTTACTTACATTTCAAAATGTTATCCTGTTCTTGGTTTCCCCCTCTGAAAAGCCCCTATCCCAGTCCCCTCCCCCTGTTTCTAAGAGGGTGCTCCCTCATTTGCCTATTTCCACCTCCCTGCCCTGGTATTTCCCTACACTGGGGCATTAGGTTTTCACAGGGCCAAGGGCTTCTCCTCCCTTTGATGCCAGACAAGGTCATCCTCTGCTACATATGAAACTGGAGCCATGGGTCCCTCCATATATACTCTTTGAATGATGTTTTACTCCCTGGGAACTCTTGGGAGTTCTGGTTGGTTGATAAGGACTAAGACTGGTCTTCAATAACAACAAAAACAACAGAAAGGCCACATACACATGGAAGCTGAACAACTCTGTACTCAATGATAACTTGGTCATGGAAAAAATAAAGAGATTAAAGACTTTTTAGTACTTAATGAAAATGAAGGCAGAACGTACCCACACGTATAGGACACAATGAGAACAATGCTAAGGGAAAAACTCATAGCTCTGAGTGCCTCCAAAACGAAACTGGAGAGAGCATCCACTAGCAGCTTAACAACACATCTGAAAGCTCTAGAGCAAAAAGGAGCAAATACTGCCAAAAGGAGTAGACAGTAGGAAATATTCAAACTCAGGCCAGAAATCAACAAAGTGGAAACAAAGAATTATACAGAGAAATTTTAACCCAGTAACATGGCTGCTCTAGCAAGGGATCTCATGTAAAACCTAGGTATTCGTGATCTGGCTGTCATATTGGCGTGTGTCAGATATGCCACACACCTTTAATAACTCTATCAGGAATATAGATATACTCTTAGTAGACAGTTTTAAGGCAAAGGTACTTTGTAGAAGGATGCAGTCATGTTTGAAAGTACTGTCTAATTGTGGGGCAAAGAAAGTTTTGAATAATATTTGATTTTATTTGATTTGTTTTGACAGAATGAATCAGAGTTAGGATATGCTCAACTCTAACAAGAACAGCACATTATTAAAGACAATCAATTTAAGAACAGTTAAGGGAGAGTAAGTAAGGCACTTTGGAATCAGTTCAGACAGTTGAAGTCAGCAGGTAGTATGTCAGTGAGGAAAGTACATTGGAGTTGCATAAGCTCATGAGTTTACATAGTGCATTACATGTCAACAGAGGCTGTAGATGCCAAAGAATGCACAAGGTCCAGAAAACTAGAAAAGATTGCCAGAGTTAGCTTGAAGACAAACACAGAAAATCAGAAAGAAGTCAAGAGAAACTAGATTGAATCAGTCAGCTTGGAGGAGAGTTTGAGCCAGAACAGCTGAGTTGATATAGCCAGCTAGAGCTTAGAGATGATTATAAAGTGTGAGCTTATTCAGCAGTAAGCCACTGATATAGCAATCACATCTGGGGAATAAAATGTACATTTAGAGTTGTCAATATGCAATTGTATGTACTTCTTATATTGTTATATTAATATAAATATTAAAGATAAAATTATTAATGAAATGACAAGTCATAAATTTGAGAGAGTCGATATGTATAGAGAATGTTGTTTTAATTTTAAGAAAGAAAATCACAGACATATTATGAAGTTATATTTTTATTTTGGCAGCTGCAGATAACTTCCTTGATTGTCTGACATTTGAAGTTCTGGGGACTTTTGATTATGGGTGGTAAGTTATTGGTTAGTTGCTGTTGGATGCTGTTGGTTGAGGATTGCTAAGTAATCATGCTCAGAAAAGAACCAAAAGGAAGAAATTAAGATATTCTTACAATTAAGCTCAAATGTGTAGCAATGCCCCTAATCTGCACGAAATAGTCTAACAATAATCACTCCTTTTCCCCCCTCTATTTTTTTCACTCTACTAGTCTTGGAGGTTGAAAGGGTAGAAGAAGGAGTAGAGAAGAGTTGTCTTAGTTTGGGTTTTACTGCTGTAAATAGACACAATGACCAAGGCAACTCTTAAAAGCATACATTTAATTGGGGCTCATTTATAGGTGCAGAGGTTCAGTCCACAATCATCAAGGCAGGAACATAGCATCATGTAGGCAGGCATGGTGCAAGAGGAGCTGAGAGTTCTCCATCTTCATCCAAAGGCATAGAGGAGGAGACTGACTTCCAGGCAGCTTGGAGGAGGTTATTAAAGCCCACACCCACAGTGACACACCTACTCCAATAAGGATACACCTACTCCAACAAAGCCACACCTCCTAATAATGCCAGTCCCTAGGCCAAGCATATACAAACCATCTCATTTCTTGTTAAAAGAAGTGACCCACATTATAAGAAAAGGACCAGCTACAATGATATATATGAGAGTTTAGAGGGGAAAAGGGGAAGCAAGAAATAATATAAATATAATCTCAAAAGAAAAATAATTAAATAAAAAACATATGACTCTAATTTTTTTTGACAATGAAAGTCCTTCTGGAACTGGCTTATGATATGGAAATGTGAACACAAACATAAGATTGTCTTGGGCACCAAAAGTAAATAGTAATCTATGGGTGATTCTTACTTCATGACTTCATGAGTGTGGTCATTTCAACTGGAAGTGCTATATATATATATATATATATATATATATATATATATACATATCCTTGAGTGTTGAATGAGCTTTAGAACACTTGGGCACCAGTTGGTGCACTGTTGTGGAACATTTAGGTCTATCAGTGTTTCTGAAGGATGCTTCACTGCATTAGTGACAGACTTTGACACTAAAATCCTTGTGTGACTTGTACTGGGTTCTCTGCTCTTGAAAATGTACAGTCTACTTTTCTGCCCTGCCAGCATTTACTATAGGGTTTTCTGGCCGTGATGGATTCTAATCCTTATGGAACCATAAACCTAGATAAAAATCTTCCTTTGGCATGTTTACTTTATATGGTGTTGTATGCCTTCCACATAAAAAAACTAGCAAAATGGGGGATGGTTGAGGAAAGAATTTCCAGCAGTACACATTCAAGGGCAGCACTTACTCCAGGGTAAAGAAAATAATAGAAAAATGTAACTTTGCAGAATTTTCCAGTATATAAGTTTCTTGGTTCACACCACAGACATCATGTTTAATGTACATATATATTATGAGATATTTCATAATATATCTAATAAAACACTTTTTGTATGTTTGTATGTGTTTGTAAATTTTAATTAGATATTGGTTCCTTTATTTAATGTATTGAATGTGTATTTCTCCAAAGATTTAACAAAAAATGAATTAACATTCTTCTAAGTTGATAACCTCTTTTAGCTCCATAGTGCCTGTTGGCTTAGTTATTTTATGCTACTGTAACAGAATTTCCATAATGACATAATTTGCATTTAATTGATACTTTCTTTACCCAGAAGTTTAGAAGGTCATATATCTGACAGCTAAGTATTGTGATACTCCCTTGCGTTTGAGGATTATTGAATGTTCAAAAGTTGTTGCATTGTTAGGAAGGGTGGGATTCTGTCTCGCCATCTGGAGGGAAAGGAGCACAAATTGGAAAATTTTGTTTTAAATACTACTTTTACAAAAAAAATATAAATGTATGCAAAAGGTTGTATCTTCTAATTGTGTTGCACTGGATAACACCAATATGAACTATGGAGGGAATACCTTTGCCCAAATTATAATGCTGTACACAATCTCATAATGGTTGAATATAAATATCTATAACACTAATTTGTCTGAAAGTCAATAATGTACATGGTTAATATTTTTGCATACCAGTATAAAATTATCTAATATCTTTGATCAAAATTATCAGAATATCTTTAATTTTGAAATTTGTTTATTAGTGATATTTCAGATTTTTAAAACTACCATCAAGATACAAATTTACAGGCACACAGAGACACACAACAAGAAATCCAGAAATATAAAGTACAAAAAAAAAATCTACACTAATTTTTAGCCCTTTGTCCTTCTGCATATTAAAAGAATACAATATTCCATAAGGCATGCACTTTAGATAACTAGATATTTTCAGCTCATCTAACAAAAATAAGTTCATATGTTGCACACAAGCCTCACTTTTGTTCATCTTTTAATTAAAAAATAAGTTTACTAAAAATTAAACTTTCTTTTTTGTTTTTTATTATTATTACTATTTATTTTTCTTTTCTATATTCTTTATTTATATTCCAAATGATTTCCCCTTTCCCAGTTCCCCCTTCCCCATATGTCCCATAAGCCTTCTTTTCTCCACCCATTCTCCAATCACCTCCCTCCTTTTTCTCTGTCCTAGTACTCCCATACAATGCTAGATCAAGCCTTTCCAGGATCAAGGCCCTCCCCTTACTTCTTCATGGGAGTCATTTGTTATGCTAATTGCGCCTTGGATATTCGGAGCTTATGGGCTAATTAATATCCACTTATCAGAGATTGCATTCCATGTGTATTCTTTTGTGATTGGGCTACCTCACTTAAATTAAACTTTCAAAAAGAAACAATTATTTGGCTCTTGGTTTCAGAGATTTCAATCTCTGAGTAGTGGGTGACTTAATTTTTTCTGGTCTCATTATGGGGTATGATATCTTGGAGAAAAGAAACTGTAAATAAACATTTTGCGGACAAAGTACATTTAACTTGTATGGAGCAGAGACTGAGGGAAGGACCATCCAGAGACTGCCCAACCTAGGGAACCATCCCATATACAGTTACAATACCCAGACACTATTGTGGATACCAACAAATGCTTGCTGACAGGAATGCTTTGCACACCAGCATAAAATTCTCTAATATCTTTGATCAAAATTATCACAATATCTTTAATTTTAGGTTAGGGGATATAGCTGTCACCTGGGAAGCCCTGCCAGTGCATGACAAATACAGAGGAGCATACTCTGATCCAGCCATTGATCTGAGCACAGGGTCTCCAATGGAAGAGCTAGAGAAAGGACCTGCAGTACCATAGAAGGAACAACAATTTAAACACCCTAGTACCTCCAGAGCTCCCAAGAATTAAACAATTAACCAAAGAGTACACAGGGAGGGACCCATGGCTCCAGATGCATATGCAGCAGAGGATGGCCTTGTTGGACTTCATCGGGAAGAGAGGCCTTTGGTGCCCCCTGAGAAGGCTCAATACCCCAGTGTAGAGAAATACCAGTACAGGGAAGTGGGAGAGTGTGTGGATAGCTGGGCAGGAGAGAGGTGGTATGGGTTAAGGGATATTCTGGGGGAAACCAGGAAATGGGACAACCTTTGAAATGTTAATAAAGAAAATATCTAATTAATATTAATTACATACAAGACAAGAGGAAGGGAAGGACACTTGTGGAGTGAGAATGAAATCAAAAGAGAATTATGGAAATCATGAATCCAATATAGATAAAAATGTCTTACTGCAATAGAGATCTTCATGCTCCAACAAGGACATATTCTACTATTCAATTGTACTACTACCTGATCACTTGGAGTTCAACTCAACAGAAACAGAAAAATGTTGCAGATCCAGATTACAACACAGAGCAAGTAGTTTCATGGGCATTTTGCTGAAATGTTCTCAATAGAACGTTGAAACACTGCTGTTACTGACCTCTCTGGGACTTTTTCTTAAAAAACAAGAAAGTTTTATTTGCATATAAAATTTTCCATATATGTCTCCTTTGTTTGTAAATACTTCTTCACAAGACTAAATATGCTACTCTTAAACCTAGCAATGTCCTCAGATGCTCTACAGAGTTTTGTCTCTTAAAGCACACGAGGTATAATTTTATTATATGTAGTCACAGCATATTTTGCATCAGAAAGTCCCTCTTAGCATCCATTAGAAATAAAACCAGTCATTAAACACTGAAACCCCTCGATAGGTTTAATTGCCATACTTACATGATTTCCCATTATGTGTGGCTGTCCAGAGAAGGATGCTGATGGAAGACTTCCTCTTTCTGTCTGTTCATTTAATAAGAAAGTAATTTAGGTTTGTAGGGGATACAGCCTGTTTCTCAACCAGAACAGTTTTGAAGACTGTCAAATAATCCATTCCAAATGAGTTTCTTCAATTGTGGATCACATAATTTTGGAATACTTCAAACATCAAATATGGAATTCTGGCATATTTCCTCAAAAAACAACTTATGAATATTCTTAATCCCCAGATTTGTCACTATGCAATTATCTCTTTTTTTAATGTAAAAATATATCCAAATCATTTTCAAGTTCTTCTATTTTATAATTTTATTTATAATTTCAAATTCTATGTGTTTATATTTTCATAATAATTTAAACAATATGCAATAATATTAAATATAAAGAATCAAATTCACATAGATAATCAAGCTTGCATCATCTATCAGTCTATTTATCTCTGCATAGACATATATTTACATCTATAAACATCCTTTTTCTGGAGTGCTTAACACTGGATCAACCATTCTTAATCCTTAACATTTAACCATTCTTAACAGCCTTAACCATTCTTCCAGCTGAATACATGCTAAAAATTATACCTATAAGCTGTGAATTATACATTCACAGTCATCTTCTCTTATTTTTGTTTCCTGTTGTACAATCATGTCTTTATCTGTTTGTCCTACACCTATAAATAATTAGTATACATTTCATTTTACTAAATAGCATCAGAAGCTTACATGATTTTAACAAATAATAGTTGAGTTACACAGATCATTTTTGGTAGCATATACATTTTGTTATGCCTATTGAGATACTATGGACATATACCAAAGTAGATCTAACTTTTGATGTTTTTAAAAGTTAATGTGCTTATCTGAGCTTTGTAAACAATATCACAATGCTTCTGTCTCTGTCTGTCTGTCTCTTTCTCTCTATCTCTGTGGATGTATATGTATATATGTGTGTGTGTGTGTGTGCAACACAAGTATATTTGTGCACATGGAAGCTGAAAGTTTCTTGGAAGTTTTAATTTGCTATCAAGTGTCTATTTTGATTATTCATTTAATTATGGTGAGGTTTCTTGTTGTATCAGGATTTTATCAATTTAGATTGACTGGCTGAGCAAGAAACCCTGTTTTCCCTATCTGCCCTGTGATTAAATCATTGTATCACCATACAAATTATTTTTATATAAGTTCTGAAGTATCAACACACACTTGTATGGCAATCACTGACGTATTCATCTTTTCAGTCCATTATAAAATTTGTGATAACATTGAAATAACAATACCTGAGTAAGTATCACATAACAACTGCTGTTTCAGTTAGAATAATCAGAGTAGAGATAGATGGTTGACGTAGTTTTTAATGTAATGACATAGCTTTGTGGTAACTTTTCTTAAAACATAAAACAAATTTAATCGGATTATAGTATTTGAGAACTGTTAGCACCTTGTCATACTTATGTTTCCATGACATGCACATACTAATTTAAATATTGTCATTTTCTTCCACCAGCTTTTATAAAATCTTTATGTTTGCTGTGACAATTTCTTAGACACAGTTGCTTATAGCACCCTATGTTGACTCAGGAATGAAGTATGCATAGCCATACTTAAAGTAACAAATGTGCAGGAATAGAAAGTAGTTTGACATTTAACTATGGAATCTCCAAGAGTGAGTCTAGATGAGACCCATTTAATAGGGGACACAGGGCCTGAAATGACATTCTCTGTAACCAAGCAAGACCTCAAGGGGAGGGATCCTCACACCTCAAAACCTCTGACCTACAGTTTTCCATGCCTGTACATTGTGCTAGGACAAGTACCTAGCACAATAGTCATCAGAGAGACAAAAGTGACTTCATACAGCATTTGATAGGAGCAGACCCAGAGTTCCAAAGCCAATTATTAGGTAGGGCTCAAGCAGTCCTACAGAGGGGGAGGAGTAAGGATTGGAGGAGTCAGAGAAGCCAAGGACACAATAAGATGGCCCACAGTATAGACTGACTGGAAATCAAGTGGGCTACAGATCAGGGATATACATATATATGTATATCTACATATATATGTATGTATGTTATGGTTGTGTTGCTTGGTATTCTTGTGGGAATACCAAGAATCCCAATCCTAACAAGGGAATTTCAAGGGGCTTTCTCTGATTTTTCTGCCTCTCTCTGGAAATCCTTTCCTTTCTACTGGGTTGACTCATCCAATCATGAAGTGAGAATATGTGTCTGCACTTACAGGAGCTTGTTACACCATATTTGGTTGATATCTCTAGGATGCCTGCTCTTTAAGGGTAAGTGGGGAAAGAGACTGGGGAAGGAGAAGGAGATGAAACAGAATGCAGTCAGGAAATAATGTGTGAGAGACAAGTAAAAAGGAAAACCAGGTTATTACCTCAAATATCATTAGAAAGGTTAAAAGGAATATATTAAAATATTTTGTATTCCTATGTGCTATAATATTCAGTGTATTATTTAAATTTGAAAATAATTCATGAATATTAAGCAATGTAAAAGCTGACATAGCTTGACTGAGATTTTCTAATTAGTTACTTATTTTGCAATTATTTACTTTACATTTTCCTAGCTTTAATAGTTATTCTTATTTCACCATACTATACAAATCACTAATAGTAGAGATTTTTTATCAGAACTCAACCCAAATATCTGAAAGAAAATAGCAATACTCAGGCATCAATACATCACATAAAAATATCGGAAAAAAACTCTGAGAATCAGTGATATTTTAGAACATCTTTTCCCTGGAAAAAGAGTAAGTGATTATTGTTCTCATCATACTTGAAATGTTGAATATTAGATATTTCCCATGTACCTATCATTTCTGCTATATCACAAAAAACTTTATGGTACATAGCTTTTGAGCATTCAAGGAAAAGTACAGTTGAGATGTTATTTTTCAGTTTTTGCCTGGTGTTTCAGGAGAAAGAAAGAGGTCAAAATATCATAGTGTTTCTATAAATCCATAATATATCCATTCATGAGAGCATGCACCTATAATTTAATCTTGGAAGAATGAGGTAGAGAAATTACTTTTAATCTGGGATCGGTCTTTTTTTTTTTTTCTTTTTTTTTTTTAAGGAAGATCCTATATCAAACCAATCAGAAGAAAGCCATAAAATTAAAATAAAATATAAAACAAATTCAAACTAACAAAAATAAAAATAAAAAAGGAGAGAATGTTGCAGATGGGCCTGGTGCTGAAGGCACAAGTATAGGAATGTGCCATGTCTGCTTTTTTAATATTTCACTTAACAAGAGGAAGGAATGAAATAAAGAATACATATTACAAAGTTGTTGCTTCACTGTCCACAAAAGAGTTAAAATTACCAACATTATATCACACATTTTTGTTTTAGAATGAGTCAAATAGAACTATTCCTAGAGTCCAATCATTAATCTTTGTCTGAAAAAAATTACTTCATTGTGATATTTTGTTTTATCTACTTGACTCAGTCTACTGTCTTCTGAATATCCATAACAGACTTTCATTAGATGGGCCAGTGGGAAAGTTTGTGAGTACTTTTATCTTTACTGATAAAAGATATAGGTAAGCGAAGACTATTGTGGGTTGTGCGAGTTTAGAGCAGTTGGTCATGCATTGTAAAATATGGCAATGTGTGCAAGACATGGAAATCAAGTCAGAAAACTATTATCCCTGCCTCTGCCTTTGTTCCTTCCTTCAAATCCTTGCCTTGAGATCCACTCTGACTGCCCTTCATCATGGAGTGTTTTGTAGAAATTAAAGTAAACCATTATTTTCTCACTTTTTTAGTCATTTTTTATTAAAACAATAAAAAGAAAATTAATAAAAACATAATAAAATGGTTTCAGAAGTTTGGGATAGTGCTGTGACAGGTCTGACCTTGTTGATTTGGAAGACAGTGAGGATGTTGGAACTTTGGTGTGGCTTTCAGCACTTCTTAGCATGCTGCTTCGGAAACTTGGAGGATAACACTGAGAACAGTGCAGACAATAGAGACCTGGCTTGTGAGATTTTAGAAAAATATTTGTGACTCTGTCAGACAGGGCCATCCGCCTGACTTTTGGAGTCAATATTATGTGGCTTCTAGTCATGGTGGGCTGAAAATTAATGTATGCTTTAGAAGAGACCAAAATCATTGAGGTAAAACATTTAGGGTGTATTTTCTCCAGATGATCACACAAAAATTGGGGCCTTCAGTGTGTTTTCAGCTGACAACCAAACATGATAATGTTTGACTGAATTTGGCTTTTAAAGACTCATTCTGTAAAAGAGAATAAAGAGTGCTCAGTAATTGTTTAAATTTGTGAAGATTGTGAAATTTTAAAAGAGAAGACTACCAATTCAATAGCAATTAGTAGAAAAAGAGGCCATACATTTGATGAAGAGCAGAAGAACAAAAAGTGAAGCAAGGAATAATATGAGTATATTATTAACCCTCAAAAATTTAGATTCTATTTTATATTTTCATAGTAACATGAAACCTGTGGATATAAAATTAATAGAGAAGTTATAGATTAATAGTGATGGGTTTGTTTGTCAAGGGATCAATTGTTCTAGTGTAGAAGGACCCTCATTTGATAAATGCATCAATGATATTGCACTAAGGCAAGTCTTATGGGACATTTCCTTGGTTGATCTAAACGAGTGGTTCCAGTCCGTATGGATAGTACCAACACAAAGCAGGTAGTCCTGAGTTCTACATAAAGCACACTGAGCAAGGAAAATTTAGCAAGCCAGAAAGCAGTGTTTCTCCATAGCTTCTGCTTTACTTCTTTCATAGAGTCCTGTCTTGGGTTCCTGTTCCAATTTCTTCATGATGGACTAAGTTTTTCCTGTCCAAGTTGCTTTTGATCACAGTGTTTTATCACAGAATTAGAAGCCTAAATAAAACTTTTACAAGCAATTCCTAAAAGCAAGTTTAGTGAAAACTCACTAATGGGCAGAGCTGCAAATGCGGCCAGTATGTGTGACCTAAAGGCACATTAATGATGGTGTTATGGAAGCAGCTTTACTGCATGAGATGTTAACATCTCATTAACATGAGATGTTAATCAAAATAAATAATAATCTTGACTCAATCGCCTGAGGTTACATTTCAACAATGTAAACTGTAAACTGGGTCAGGAAGTTAACAAACTATAAATTCTGCACTTTCAGAATATCCAAAGAATAAATCTTTATTTTTAACGTGTTAATTAAACATGGAGAACGGCATTTGATTGTCCATGAGGGAAATCTGTTTTATTCTCTGACATTAGAAATAGTATATAAAGATAAAATTTATATAAACATCATTATATAGCCACATAAAATATTTTTAGCTTGTCATTTATTTCGATTCCAATATTGGTCCTTTTTGAGAAGAATAAATATGAAAGCTGTCATATTTGCAATAGTAAAAATTAGCAACAAGAGCTCTGACTGTGACAAGATACATGAAAGAAATCTACCAGAATTTTCTGCCAGGGAAGCACTGGCATTATCCAATTTAAAATAGTGTTTCATGGGCTTTTTCATGCAAAAGCTCAACAAAATAAAATCACTTCAGTATGTGAACCTCATCATAGAAAAGTCATTTAAAAGGAAGTATAATCAACAACGAAAGGGAAATTGCATTTAAACAGCACGGCTTTATGGAATGTAACAGATTTAAAATACAAGTAATGCCTTCACTTTGGGAACATGTGAGCTGTGCACAGTAATGGTAGAGGCATGAGGAAAAAATCCTTGAGCCATAAAGTGGATATGCTCTGAGGACATTGCTGATTTACTAATTCACAGTGTAATAAGCATAATGCATTGGATAATATGTGACTACAGAACACTGGAACTGAGATGCAATACTCTTTAAGCTTTCTGATACTTAAAGATTGGAAAGATACAGTTCCATTATATCAGGATTCAACAGCAGAAGTATAAGTTGGGGCAATAAATTGTTCATGTTATAATTGCCTCTCATTATTGTTTTAATAAGAAATCAATTCTTACATTTTGTGAATTGTTCAGACATATTGACATTTGAGATCTCACAATCATCCACTCAAGATTTTATACGGATAATTAAAATGCAAAAAGACATCAAATGGATTTTTAAAAACCAAGCACATTTTTTTCTTTTCCTCCTTCTTCCATCCATATTTTAAATTGTTTTGTATGTATGTTGAGAATTTTGTGCATGCATATAACATGATTTGGCTAGTATCTTCCAAATTCTCCCCCACATTTCCTGTCACTACTTACTCCCAATTTCTTTTAAAAAAAAATCACTAAATCCACATACTGCTGCCTCAGCTATCCATAAGAATATACTTATTTACTGGGTCATGAGTAGCCTATAAACTGATTCTCAACCTGTGAGTCACATCCTCTTTGGGAGTCAAACAACCACTTTACAGGATGCCACAGTGCTTGAAAATTAAATGTTTACATTATGATTCATAACAGTATGAACATTATAGTTATGAAGCTGCAACAAAAATAATTTGATGTATGGGGGTCACCACACCATGAGGAACTATATTAAATTGTCACAGCATTTTGAAGGTTGGGACCACAGTATCTGGAGTTTGCATCCTTGAAGAAAGTTGATCCTCCCTATCTCTGGATGGATCAACTGCCAAGAGCTCTTAAGCTAGGTATGAGACTTCATGAGCACCTCATACTGTCAGGCTTTGAATTGCACATGTGTTGGGCCATACTGTTTGATTACTGCAAGTTTGTATGTGCAAGGGCCCTGTGCTGCTTAGAAAACATTGTCTTGCTGTAATCTTTGTGGTGATTTGAATCAACTAGGCCTCCTGAGGTTCATATGTTGAATGTTTGGTTCTAGTTGGTAAAGTACTTCAGAAATTAAGAGGTATGGCTCTTTCAGAAGATGTGTGTTGTTTAGGGATTGGGGTTGAGTATTCAGAAGCCCATGCTAAGCCCAGATTCACTTTTACTCTGCCTCTTGCCTGTACACCACCATGAACAGAAGCTCTCAGCCCCTGCACTATTACCATGTTTAACTTCTGGACACCATGCTCGCTGACACAATGGTCATGGGCTAATCCTCTGACACTGTAAGCAATGCCTCACCCCCAATTAAGTATATATGTTTATAAGTTGCCTTGATCATTCTATCTCTTCATATCAATAAAACCCTACCCAATAAAGTCACTCACTGCTATTTATCTTCTAGGCTTCTTATTCCCCTTTCAACAAAGATCCATAAACCTAAGTGTAAATTATCTCTCTGATTAAGATCACAGGTTGTTTTTTCACAAGGATCATTTTTTCCATTCCCAGCAATCATATAGTAGGCACAACCCTCTGTAGCTTCAGATGTAAGGAGGTCCAGTGACATTTTCTGGTTTCAAAGTGGGATATCAGGCACACATAAAGTGTACAGGAAGACATATACACAGACAAAGCACCCATACACACACAAAAAAATGGTATTTTACATGATTTTATTTAAATCCTGAAACTTAAGAGACAGTATGATATGGTTGCAACACTTGGTCTCTCAATCTCTATATATTGACAATTTGTGGGCTGCTAACACTTAAAAACATGTTCCCAAAGTAAAAAGGTTACTTGTGTTTTAAATCTGTTAAATGTTGCAATTTATTTCCTATCCATTCACATTAAAAGAGAGAGAGAGGCAGGCTCGGAAGGTTGTCAAGTGTGGAGCAGAGAGGGAGACTCAGATATCCAGATGCCTTCAGACATATTTTTGGTGTTTTGGAGAGTTTACAATATTGGGATAAGACCTTTATCATTGTAATTTGGCATTATGTAACTGGGAGTTTATATACATAAATATATTTGGTTCACTATTTAACCAAATATATTCGTTAACAATGAGAGTTACCCTGAGCTGGACCTGCTGAGACTTGGTGTGGAGGCCTGGCAGGGCGGTACTCTTTTATAATGTTATAATTATTTCTCATTACAGTTAAATACTGAAGAGAATATTTTGTACCATATATTTAGGTAACATTTATATATTTTAAAATACATAATAAAGAAATAAAAAGTATTTTGGATCTGATTCATAATTGACCCCTTTTTTATTGTTTGGAAGATTAATTACATTAAATTTATTGATTTCTACAAATTTTTAATAGGAATTCGTATCTCAAGAATTCTCATAATTAAGAACCATAGTAAACTGGCTCTCCATCATTCATAATCTGACAACTCTGAATGTCTAGATTCTGGTTTGGTGTATAGGTTTTATCCACTGTTACCTGTGGACTAGGAGGAGATTGAAAACTTCAGAGGTGCTGAGTAATTTTCACTTGAATAGAAAATGTTACACATCATTTAATGTTGGCTGGAGACATTCTGTTTCATATCAAACACATTCTTAGGTGTTATGAATAAATAAGTGCAAAACAGAGACAGAAATTCTACTTCCAACAGAGCTCACATACGGTGGAAGTGTCAGATAGCAAACAACGAGTAATTTATTGCAGTGGAATGAATCCCACAGGGAAAATAAGGATGAAGAATCGTGAGTTTCAAGAGGATTTACAGTTCCAGGTTTTGAGCAGATGATACTACTAGTATAATGGTATTTGTAGCAGTTTGAACAAGGCAAGAAGAAGGTATAGAACAGAGCCAGGAAGAAACTAGTGAAAAAGCGCTTCAAGGAGAAGCAGCAATTCTTGGAAACAGCAACAGGCCTCATGTTCTCAGGATGTTGATGAGACCAAGCAGGAGAGGTGGAGAATACAAATAAGGAATAGAGGCATAGTGGGGTGAGAAGAGAAGCACTGAAAATAGTCCAGCAGCGAAGCAGGTAAAATTGAGACCCCCTCACTTAACAGAGACCACAAAATCCAACTTACTGAATAGCTAACTCTATTGATCCCATGATGGCTTCATTGAGTGAATAGTTTGTTAAGTGTAAGTGTTAAGTGAAAAATTGGCTTAGAACATCACTTCATTACCAGAGATAGGAGACACTGATGGATTTGGCATGTAGTTATTACAAAGAGGTGAGGAATGAGATGATTGGGAATATTGAACACAGAGTAAAAGAATATTTGGTAGAATAGTTGTCAACTAAACAATTTGTTTTCACAGAGTTTACTTATGTAATTCAATTTTTATATGAAGAAAATGATAAAGAATGTCATCACGTGTGCTAACTAGATCACATATAATGGTAAAAGGTTAGATATTCAGTATATAATTCACCTATAATTAATGGAATATTTTAGAAGCTAAAATATTATATTTTTCAAAAATATGAATGTGTAGTAATATCTGATGCTCATCCTTTTATATAGTACAGTAAATCTTCATTTGCTCCCTAAAATAAATGAATTTCTACTTAAGATTTTATTCCAAACTCTTTTTTTGGTATCTTGGATCAAGCTGTACTTCCAGATATTTATGTCAATCAATTTTAACTACTGGATGGTTTATTTAAGTGTGAAATGAACTATCAAAGATTATTTTTCTAGAAACTATTGGCACAGTTATAAAGTTTGAGAACAAGGGATTGCTAGAATTTTGTGTGGGTAAATCATCTAATTTGAAAATAAATAACAAATTTAAATACTTCAATATAATTTACAATAAAGTAACATTCACCTACTTATGTTGGTTTGTGTGCACAATCATAGATAATTTGCATATATAATGATTTTAATGTTCAGTTTCTTTAGATGATAAAAACATTTTATTGACATTAAATGAAATACTAGTTATCAATTGTAATGTTTTAAATATTTAAGTTTATATTGAGTCATAACTCATGTTTAGACAAAATAATTTTATGAATTAGCAATTGATATAGTATTGATTAATTATTTTAATAGTTCATAATTTCTATGAAATGATTTCACATACTTCAATTTTTTTCTTATATAGTAGCATTTTTTCTACTGACTGAGTGATCTTGCCAGCCCTGATAGCAGTAGATATGTTTACCTTACTTTATTGGGTTGTTTTTGAAGTTGTGGATGGGTTTGAGTCATCATGTAGTAGCTGAAAATTGATGTCAGATTCTCTCTCTGCATAAGCAATCAATGCTTTTAACAGTGGAGGCATCTCTCCAGAATGGTAAATATATCCTTAATTAATGAAATTAGTGTTAATGAAATTACTTTTAGTTTATAACTCAATTTACTGCATGTTCTTATATTAATTAAAATATGAATGCATAACAACTTAACATACAATTGTATATTACTAGAATATAGTATATGAAATGGAATTTAGAGAAGTCCAAATTAAAAAATATATTGAAATATAGAGAACGTCTATTAGCACTCTCAGATCTTTACATTTAAGCAACACAGAAGATGAAATGATAGACTTAGGTATCTCTTAAGGAGATAATATTTCAGATTTTCTTTACAATGTAACATGTAATGAAGTCTTTTCTACTAAAAAAATAATTAAGTAAATAAGGAATTTAGACGAAATTATTTTCCTTTTATTTAATTTTATTACTTGAATATCATCTTCATTTACATTACCAATGGTAAAACCCTTCCCGATTTCTCCCCTCCCCAAAGTCCCCCAACCCTTCCTTCCACCCCCTGCTTCCACATATATGCCCCTCCCCCAACCCGCTCCCATCTCCCCCCACTCAATTTCCCTTTGTTGGGGCATCCATTGAGCCTTCACCTGGCTAAGGGCCACTCCTCCCACTGATGCCCAACAAGGCATTCCTCTGCCACATTTTATCTGGAAGCATGTGTACCCCTTTGGTCATGGTTTCGACCCTGGGAGTCCTGGGCCATCTGGGTGGCTGACATCATTTTTCTTCCCATGGGCTGTAAACCCCTTCAGCTCTTTTGGACCACTCTCCAGCTACTCCATTGTGGACCCCACACCCAGACCAATCGTTGGCTGCTAGCACCAGTCTTTGTATTTGTAAGGCTCTGGCACGGCCCATATGGAGACAACCATGGCATGCTCCTTTTGGTATACACTTCTTGTCATCCATAGTAGTGTCAGGGTTGGCTGACTGTTTATAGGATGAATCCCCAGGTAGGGCAGACTTTGGGTGGCCTTTACTTCAGTCTCTGTTCCACACTTTATCACCTTTAGTGCTCCTGTGAGTATTTTGTTCCCTTTCTCAGAGGGACCCTTTTTTATGTCCTCCTTCTTGAGTTTCCTGTGCTGGGTGAATTGTAACTCGTTTGTTTTGAGCTTTTGGGCTATCATCCACTTATCAGTGAATGCATACCATGTATATTCTTTTGTTATTGGGTTACCATGCTCAGGATGACACTTTCTAGTTCCATTCATTTGTCTAAGAATTTCATGAATGCATTGTTTTTAATAGTTGAATAGTAAGTACTCCATTGTATACATATACCATAGTTTCTGTATCCATTCCTCTGTTGAGGGACATCTGGGGTCTTTCCAGGTTCTGGCTATTATAAATAAGGCAGCTATGAGGATAGTGGAACATGTGTCCTTATTACATGTAGGAGCATCTTCTGGGTATATGCCCGAGAGTGGTATAGCTGGATCTTCAGTTAACACTATGTCTAATTTTCTGAGGAAATTTCTAATTTTTTTTGAGGAATTGCCAAAGTGATTTCCAGAGTGTTTTTTACCAGAAAATTATTTTTCTTAAAAATTGAGTTTTCACACACACACACACACACACACACACATATATATATATATATATAGATATATATATATATATATGAACATACTATTTTTATTTTAAAAGTGCCTTAAAATTTGATATTCAGCATTTCATTGGCTGAAAAACTTTCTGGTATTTTTAGTTTTTAACTGAATTGACTGAATAGCCTACTTTCAACATGCAAATATTTGAATTTCAAATAGTAAATTCAATAATATACAAGTATAGCTTTGTTGTTTTGAGTTTACCTGGAAAGTTGTAAAAAGAAAAAAAAAACAATAACAGGCCAAGATAATGTCTGTACTACTGTACTACAGTCTAGGTCAGTGAATCAGTGAGTTTGTTAGAATTAATTACATAAATTACATATTCATAGATGAAGTGTTGCAAACATGAGCCAGACCATTCACAACAAATACCTGGTCTGGAAACACTTCTTAACATGCATGATGTATCTTAAAAGCTGCATCTCTGGAATCCTCTGCACAACTTGCTGTCTTCTAACTCTACAGTCTGAAGATTCTTTTCCCATCAGTGTCTACTACTCTACTTGCTTGCACTTATGGGCAGGCCTTGTCATTTTCCTTTAAGCTGCAGAAGATGCCAGATCTTTGTGTGTTTTGTTTAGGTTCCCAAATATATATATATATATATATATATATATATATATATATATATATATATATATATATATATATATATATATACACATATATATATACATACATATATATGTATGTATGTATCCCCTATTGCCTAAGTCTTTTGAGATCCCTTCCTTTTCTCAGGAGAGAATGTTATAGTGTGGAAGAAACTGCTTCTCAAGTACCACACCTGCACAGTCTAAATTTTGATAGTTCTATAGCTATACAGAATAGAATGCAATTAGTTGACATTGCATTGAAGATAACTCAGACTTTATATTACAGCATATCTAATTCAAACCCTCATTAACTGAAGCATTTCTGTCATTCAGTTTATTTATCTATAACCTGATATATCTATAAATGATTCTATGTTATACACTCTACAATAAAATCATTACAGCAGATACTTTCAAATTATTGTTTGATTATTATCATTACATTTGGAACATATTACCTGTTAGGTAAATTAAAGCAAATGATAAAATATCAGTTAATTTTCTCTCTGCCATTCTTTATGTAGTGGCAGATTTCTGCCTTATAATATTGCATTTTTCAGTGAAGGTATTGTTTAAATAAATTTTGATGATAGATCCACTGGCAACAAACTCAGCTTTTACTTTGTTAGATAAAAGTGTATATTCCTGTCTTTAATTTAATGGGTATTTTCTCTAAACATAGAAACTCAGGTTGAGGAGTTTGTTTTTGCTGTATCTTCAATAGCTTCATAATCTAACTACAAAATTTCTTTGTGGAAAGATGCTCAGTAACAATCTGTCTTGTTGTACGGGTATGCTTTATTTCTGTCTGTCTGATGCTTGTCAGGTCTAGTAATTTTTCTCTGCTTTGTGCAGTTTCACTAGTAGAGACATTATGATGATGACGATGATTATGATTATTTGCATAAAATAATCATTATTACATTAAATATTCTCTAAAAATATTTCTCTACTGGTATTTCCGTTTCACATAGAGTAGTATTTTGTTGTAATAGTATCACAATTATTATATATTTGCCTATAATGTCTTTTCATTCTTTTTTATGAATTTTCAATCTTTAATACATCTACTGACAGTGTTTTATTATCCTGCTTCCACACGTGCGCGTGTGTGTGTGTGTGAACTAGCCATGGATATCCCTTTGTAGTGTTGCTGATTTCTAACAGTAATTAATAATTAAAAATCATTTTAAAGAGTTCTAGTCAGTGCATAAATTCCACATAGTTCTTTGTGGTATTTGTTATACATTGTTCTGTCCATTATTCAAACCTATGCAGGAGCTTATTGCATTTTAATAAGATATGCTTTAGATTTCAAATCTATTTCTTCATTCTATGTGTGTGGATATGCCTTTCAGAAATCCTTTTACTATTTCAGATGAAAGAAATAAAGAAAGGAAGAGAACTGAAGTAATAATAAAAAAGTCATGTAAAAAGAACTAAGCTACAGAGGCATTAGATATTGAATTTATATTCATGTAGTGAAGGGTAGAGTGAATAATGTTTGCTAAAGTGTATAGATTTTAGTGTTAGAGGTCACACTCTCATCTCTTGTTCTCATTTAGCTGTTCTATTATCTTTTGGAACCTGACCTGGATCTTCCCTTCCCCTTTGTGGTAATCCAGTATAATATAAACACCTGGCATGCAGTGATAAGTTGTAGGCCATTGGGAAACATTAGATAAGCTTAGATTTGGTCTTGGTGAATGTTATTCTCTGTGTGCTCTGAATTTAAGAAAAGGTCCTTAACAGCCTGCCTGGTCTCTGCTCTTTATAAGAGATCTAAATGCATGAAGGTCTGGAGTGGACATTTTCTGACTCCATTTATTAGGCTTTGGTAAAATACATATTGTTCATTTCTTTATTTTGTATTAGATTTAGTACTGTTTGTAGGTGTGTGAATGCATAAAAGTTACAGAGAACCATAATACTTGGCAAGCATTTGAAAACACCTTTTCCGAGACCTTGCTATGTCCACAAAGTACTTTAAAAAAATTATTAATGTCTCATGTTCACTGCTTCAAACTCCTATGGCTTTGAAGAAAAATAACTGAGTATGTAACCTTAAATACTTCTATATGTTGCTTTATTCTTATATACATAAACACATACACATGAATAAATAAATAAATAAATAAATAAATAAATAAATAAATAAATAAATAAATAAGAGAAACTTTTTTGTTTGGAAGAGATTGACATGTAAATCCATACCCATCAACCCATGATTTCTAATTTCAGCCATGGCACCAGCACTGAGTGCATTCTGACATACTTTGTTAAACTGAATCCAGTATCTATGTCTTTTTCACCACTTAACACAATAGTATGCCTTTTGCTAAACTTATTACAGATATAAAACAAACTTACTGACTTTCTAATTCTTCAGAAATGTCCTCGTTTGAAGAAAAGAATGAAAACTTCAGTTTAGTAACTAAAATTTCTAGACTCTTCTCTTCAAAGTCAACAAGAGTTGACTATATTTGTGAATTAGGATGCAGATGAGTATGGACAGATAACATACTGAATACAAATCTGTTAACTTAGGCATCATTTATATTACTAGTGGATATTCTCTTAGACTTTCATTTCAAGGATGCTTAAAACTCATTAACACAGTTTTGTGTTTTAAAAATATGAACTTTCAACTACTTCATAATGTATACATATTATATTTTGCTTTTGTTAAACACTGTTTCTGATAAATTGACCCTAGAATACAAATGTCTGACAAATAGTGCAGTCTTTTTATAATAATTGCACAATTATGAATATTAATAAATATAAAAATCTGGATTTACCCTCTTTTAAGAAACTATGAATTACTTTATCTCATTGTATATAAATTGTAAATTACAATATATATACTTACTATATATAATTAAACTATAAATTATTATGATAACTAGAGAGAAATCACCAAACTAAACTTAGATATTATAAAACATAAAAACATAAGATTTACATGTCTATGATCATGATAATGTGAATACATATGAGTTTAAATACAGTGTTCTTTTAACAGCCTATTAAATGAAAAACCAGCACTTAAAAGGATCCAGGGTTCTTAAGCAGGAATAAAATCTCAAAGAATATCTTCTATTTTACGGCTAATGTCCATTTATAAGTGAGTGTATTTCATGCATGTAATTTGTTGGGTTACCATTACATTTGAGAATGATATTCTCAAGTTCCTTCTATTTCCCTGCATTATGCACATCATCTTTATTTTTAAGATCTGAATAATATTGCATTGTGTACCACATTTTCATTATTCACTCTTCCACTGAGGAACATCTTGGTTGTTTTCTGGGTCTTGTGAATAAATTAGTATAAACCTAGCTGAGCAAATGTCCCTGTAGTGTAGTGTGCAATCTTTTGGGCATATATACAGGAATGGTATAGCTGGTTCTTCAGGTAGATTTATTCTGGATTTTCTGAGAAATTGTCAAATTGATTTCCAAAGTGGTTGTTCAAGTTTACATTTCCACCATCATTAGAGGAATGTTTCCCTCACTCCAAATCCTTGTAGGCATGTGCCATCTCTTGAGTTTTTTATCTTAGGCATTATGAAGGGTGTAAGATGAAATCTCAGAATTACTTTAATTTGTATTTCCCTGAGGGCTTAGGACCTGGAACATATTTAAACCTGTTTCTTGGCCATTCATTGGTCTCTATCTTTTTAACCCATTTTTTAAATACTTCATGCTATAATACAGAGTCAAAGAAACTAAGCAAGAAGGAAAGCCCAACTGAGAATTCAAGCATTCTCACTTAGGAGTGGGAATAAATTAGTAATAGAAAACAAATAGAGGGACGGAACTAGGTGGGAGAAGGGATGGGGAGGGAAATTAGGTGATGGCCGACTGCAACTGGCAGGAGAGAAGATGTGGTTAAGATCTCAAGCATCTGGGATAGGGGGCTCCCAAGAACCAATGGGGGGTGACCACAGAAGTGGGGATATGGAGCCAGATGAGTGCACCTTTTGTAGACAGTCATGAATTACAGTGGAGCAATAGGGACACTAATTCTCCTACAAAACTTTCGATCCAAAGTTTATCCTGCATACAAGAAATTTAGGGAAGGTGGATGGAGCTAAGTAATCACCAGCCCAACTAGAGATCCATTTATGGACAAGCATCAATCCCTGTCAATATTAATGAAACTCTGTTATGTTTACACACAGGAACCTAGCATTACTGTTCTCTGACTGGCCTCACCTGGAAGCAGACTCAACTTTTGCCCAGACTTAGTGGCTGGACCTAATCTCTGTCACCCCTCACATTTGTAGCACAGGTGAAGCTCAGTCTTCTCAGTCTCCAGGTGTGGACATCTGGAAAGGAGGGTATCCCTAAAGCTGTTGCCTGTCTAAATATATTCCCCTGACTTGGCTGTCTTGTCTGACCTCAGTGGAAGAAGAAGCCTATCTCTGCAGAGACTTGATGTGCCAGGGTGACAGAATACCCACAGGGGCTTCTACTCTCTCAGAGGAGAAGGGTAGGAGGGATGGTGTGAGGCATTGTGGAAGGGGGGGATCAGGAGTGGAGAGAGTGACCGGGATGTAAAGTGAATTAAAAAAAATCAAAGAATATAAATTTATTTTAGTAAAAAGCAAAGTTACACAGCCTGGTATTGTGGATAAAAAGTATAAAATGGATGCAGAAAGATTGCAAATGATAGAGAGGATGGAGGATACTGAGAATACCAGGCCTTCTTAATCAACCAAGCAAGGGACATATGAACTCACAGAGACAGCAGAAAGCAAAGAACCTGTACTATAGATGTTAGTTTAGAAGTTCTATGAGATTCCTTCCTGCCTATGAAAATGAGTAGGTCACTGATTCTACTGCCTGCTCTTGGGTTCTGCCTTTTGTTGGGTTGCTGTATCCAACAACAATACAGAAGTTTTTGCCTCTTCTTGAGGTACTTTATTTTGTCATAGTTGGTTGTTATCTCTTATAAGCCTGTCCATTTTTAATGAAAGAGAGAAAATGAGTGAATCTAAAAAGGAAGGTAGGTGAGGCAGAACTACGAAGAGTAGAGAAATGGGAAGCTCTAATCAGGATAAATGGTTATGTTGGACAATCCAGTTTTTAGAGAAAAAGAGCAAGAGATTTAATAGAGAAAATTATTTTAAAAGACATCATAAAATTTCACTAAAAAATCAAAATATAAAAACAAAAACAAAAACCTCGAAAATATGCATACACTAATTTGACAAAAATCTGATAGTTTGGAAAATTTCTAAGCATGACCCATGAAGTTCAGGTTAATTGAATAGTCAAATCACGTTGCTGTTCATATGATTTTGATAAAACTCAGGTTGAAATTTGTGTTTTACTGCATTCTTAGCTCACAAAATGTTCAAAACCAAAAAAAAAAAAATCACCATTTTGACTGGCATTAATTAAAATCTTTGTCTAGCAGTTCCTACAAAAAGATCAAAAACTGAATGTACTAACAATGTCCCTTAATTAATTGCCTAAAGTGCTGGACGTACAGGGCCAAAAATGCAAAGGACATCCATTGCTGCTTCTACATTGTCAGATTTTAGCTATTGTAGTGCTATATAACAAATACATTGTCAATCCAGTATTAACAGAGCAAAGAAATATTAGTATAATGCATTCAGAAGAGGACTGAAAGCTATTTTAGAAAATGTCTAAGTCATATGATAGTGCCCAAACATTTCTAAAGAATGCCTCTAGGAATTCTAGCTTTCTAATTGGATTTTAAGGAGGAATGAAATATTTCAGCAAACTTTGAATATGTTAAATGAGTATGAAGCTTAAAAATATATTTGTAGTGTATATTTTAGTATGAAAATTTATTGGAAGAATAATGCCCACAAATTTTATGATGCAATAGTTTTAACATATTGCAAGTTTAACTCTGACTCATAAATGTATACATAATTATATTTGTTTTTATATTATTTATATTACAAATATATTATACATAATATATATACTTATACAAATTTATGTATAATTATATGTAACTATATGTACAATATATACATATTATATAATATATATAGTTATATATATTATGTATATAGCTATGTCAATGTAGTAAAAGTACAGAAAATTAATTTCCTTAAAGCTTTGAATTATGTGACAAAGCATGTTCATCTGTGAGGAAGATGATATGTGGGAAATAGTAGAAAATTAATAATACTACCATATTTTTGGATCCAAACAGACATAACACAGAGTTAAGCTTTGTAAGCAAGGAATTCAGAGTAAGTAATCTTACTACCTCTAAGACTGACTTTGCATTTAATGAGTTTGACTCTAATATTATTTCACAATGAAGTAAAAACTCCTCCAAGAATAAAAATATTGATTAAAAAGTAAGACTAGGAGCAGCAACAGCAGCAGCGGCTGGTCCAGAGGAAGGGCCATCAGCAGTGGAACCAAGCTGACAGGGTCCAGGCAGATCCTGTGCCCACGACCACTGACCATCGCTGGCCTGCCAGGCTGCAAGCAGCGGCGGATTTACGGTGCCTTTCACCGCACAGAAACCACTTCAGAACTCTGCCTCCTGCCAGTCAGTTACAAGAGACTGGCCTCCATTTTGGTTCTCGGATGCCAGAGAGATCAGACAGACTCAGGTACACAAATACAACCCAAGACCAACATCGAGGGGGTCTAAGCCCGACGAGCGTTGGCCTGCACCCAGGCCCTGGGCTGGTGGGAGGAGGTAGTAGCTTGGGCAATTCGACAACATAAGGAGGTCAAAGGGATACAAATTGGAAAGGAAGAAGTCAAACTATCATTATTTGCAGATGACATGATAGTCTACCTAAGTGACCCAAAAAACTCCACTGGAGAACTCCTACAGCTGATAAACAACTTCAGCAAAGTGGCAGGTTATAAAATCAACTCAAGCAAATCAGTGGCCTTCCTATACTCAAAGGATAAGCAGGCTGAGAAAGAAATTAGGGAAATGACCCCCTTCACAATAGCCACAAACAGTATAAAGTATCTTGGGGTGACTCTTACCAAACATGTGAAAGATCTGCATGACAAGAACTTCAAGACTCTGAAGGAGGAAATGGAAGAAGACCTCAAAAATGGGAAAACCTCCCATGCTCATGGATCGGCAGGATCAATATAGTTAAAATGGCCATTTTACCAAAAGCAATATACAGATTCAATGCAATACCCATTAAAATCCCAACTCAATTCTTCACAGAGTTAGAAAGAGCAATTCTCAAATTCATCTGGAATAACAAAAAACCCAGGATAGCTAAAACTATTCTCAGCAACAAAAGAAATTCTGGGGGAATCAGTATCCCTGACCTCAAGCAATACTACAGAGAATAGTGTTAAAAACTGCATGGTATTGGTACAGTGACAGGCAGGCAGATCAATGGAACAGGATTGAAGATCCAGAAATGAGCCCACACACCTATGGCCACTTGATCCTCGACAAAGGGGCTGAAAACATCCAATGGAAAAAAGATAGCCTTTTCAACAAATGGTGCTGGTTCAACTGGAGGTCAGCATGCAGAAGAATGCGAACTGATCCATCCTTGTCTCCTTGTACTAAGCTCAAATCCAAATGGATCAAGGACCTCCACATAAAGCCAGACACTCTGAAGCTAATAGAAAAGAAACTGGGGAAGACTCTTGAGGACATCGGTACAGGGAGAAAGTTTCTGAACAGAACACCAAGAGCGTATGCTCTAAGATCAAGAATTGATAAATGGGACCTCATAAAATTACAAAGTTTCTGTAAGGCAAAGGAGACCATCAAAAGGATAAATCGGCAACTAATAAATTGGGAAAAGATCTTCACCAATCCTACATCAGATAGAGGGCTAATTTCCAATATATATAAAGAACTCAAGAAGTTAGACTCCAGAAAACCAAACAACCCTATTAAAAAATGGGGTACAGAGTTAAACAAAGAATTCTCACCTGAAGAACTTCGGATGGTGGAGAAACATCTTAAAAAATGCTCAAGTTCATTAGTCATTAGGAAAATGCAAATCAAAACAACCCTGAGATTTCACCTTACACCAGTCAGAATGGCTAAGATTAAAAATTCAGGAGACAGCAGGTTTTGGAGAGGGTACGGAGAAAGAGGAACACTCCTCCACTGCTGGGGAGGTTGCAAATTGGTACAACCACTCTGGAAATCAGTCTGGCGGTTCTTCTGAAAACTGGGCACCTCACTTCCAGAGGATCCTGCTATACCACTCCTGGGCATATACCCAAAAGATTCCCCACCATGTAATAAGGATACATGTTTCACTATGTTCATAGCAGCCCTATTTATAATTGCCAGAAGCTGGAAAGAACCCAGGTATCCCTCAACAGAAGAGTACATGCAAAAATTGTGGTATATCTACACAATGGAGTACTATTCAGCCATTAGAAACAATGAATTCATGAAATTCTTAGGCAAATGGATGGAGCTGGAGAACATCATACTAAGTGAGGTAACCCAGACTCAAAAGATCAATCATGCGATGCACTCACTAATAAGTGGTTATTAACCTAGAAAACTGGAATACCCAAAACATAATCCACACATCAAATGAGGTACAAGAAGAACGGAGGGGTGGCCCCTTGTTCTGGAAAGACTCAGTGAAGCAGTATAGGGCAAAACCAGAATGGGGAAGTGGGAAGGGGTGGGTGAGAGGACAGGGGGAGAGAAGGGGGCTTATGGGACTTTCAGGGAGTGGGGGGTAGAAAAGGGGAAGCCATTGGAAATGTAAACCAAAAATGTATCGAATAAAGAAAAAGAAAAAAAAAGAAGTGCAGATAAATAAATACACTATCTTTTTTATCTGAAAAAAAGTAAGACTAATATTTTATTAATAGTTAATGTTCCCACCCTGTATTATTATGACATCCAATTAATAAAGAAAACAGTTCATTAAAATTGAGTATTCTTACTTTCTAGAAGTACTCAGAAGTTAATTTTGCAATAGAGTTGCAGAGAATCTCTGTAATTCCGGAAATTCTCTAGAACTTCTTTTTAAACCTCATATTTGAAAATGTTGATGAAAGGTTAGCAATTTGTTAAAAGACTATAAGTTAAATCACTTAGATGCTTTAGAGACCCTAATTGATGTCACCCCTATACCTTGGAAATATGTGAGGGGGCTATTTCTTTTAGGTCAAATACCATTTTTAATGGGAAATCATAGAAAATCAGTTATAGCCACATGGTAATAGTACTAGTTAAATATACATATTCCTTGCTTTACATGACTGTATGTATACACTATATCAGCTTATTAACTTTGTAGTTAATACAAATCATTGATCCTTATCATTAAATATTTAAGTCATAGGCTACAAGAATGAGGGTTTACATACAAACAAAACTATTCTTAAAAATCCGTGGATAAGTAAAATTTCTATCATCTTTTCGAATGAGAGCTAATGAGTCATAATGGTATGAGTCATAATTTTCTCATGAGGCACAGAAACAAGTGACTGCTATTTTTCAACTTGCAAATGTGTAAAGTTAGAAAAGTTATTATTGAAACAAAATGTTCTATTGTCATTTGTTAAAGCATAGTATGCTATCCAGCAGCTATTTTTACTATGGGGGCTGAATAAATGGGATTGTGCTATTTTTTTTTCACCTTCATATCCTGTGAGTTTCACCATCTCCATCTGTTCCTGTGCTTCAGAGGCCTGGTTAGCTTCACTTTGTATCCTTTTCTTCTACCCTTTTACTAAACAAGCTTTGTAAAAATGGTGAAAATTGTAAATGTCCTAAAATTTTTGGTCAACGTGTTCTACCTTAAATGGACTCCTAAATATCTTCCTTGTACCTGGAAGCTCCAATAGTTTCTTTGCCTTGAATGTAAAGGGCATTCTGTGAGTACATCGTAACCTATAGGATGTGATTAAGGCTATGTTCACCTATTCCTTAATTTCTTCACCTTGATTGAGACTCTCTATATCATTGTAGAGAGATCCATACCTGCTCCCCTTGAAGAACTGCTGTCATAGTGTATGAAGAACGTAAGAGGACAGCAACTTGGAAATAACATCTGTGCTGGATCTGAAAATTCTATCAACAACAAAAATGAGCTTGGAAAATAAAAGAAGCTTCTTGTAACAATCTACGCACAACAACTCATCTTGTTAGGGTGATACTGAGCAGGAAAGGGAGAGAATCTTGTTGAGATTCTCATCTCACTAAAATAGTGAATGTCTGAATCTTCTTCAGGCTGATGCTTCTGTGAAATTTATCATACAGAAAATGAAAACTTAACATTCCCATAATTCTCCCATGAATTTCTGACTTCCTGATGAATATCTAATTGTTTGAAACTGTATCGTTAAGATTATCACCGAATTTTAGTTTTACTTCATTAATTTTTGCTCCGTTAAGCTGAAAATTTAATATGATGTATTATTGGTACTTCTAGTTCAGATTACACCAAAATAGTTCTATTGGATTAATAATGACTGATGAATTTACGCAATGCACACTTATAAAGTTCACACTTCATGTCAATATTGTTTTTAAAACAAGAATGATGATAGAAATTAAAACATTACTCTGTGTTGGGACATTTTAAAAGGTAATTAAAAGTAAAATGAAAATCTACCTTAAAGTTGCTTTTGCATGAGTTTAGAAACCACCATTTATTCTGCTATTCTATGTGACCATGGCTATAATGGGAGTCACTGAGATTAGAAAGAAAGCGCTGAAGTGTAATCCACATATGCATGACCTGATTGATAATGCTATTAAAACATTTATTTGAATATGTACGTTGAACAGATCCCTGAAAGGTTTCATTATTTATTTAAAAAAAATCTATCAATTGCGTATCAATGTAAAGTTATTGAGCCCACAATTGCTGGTGCTCATTTCATTACTCAGCCTTTTCTGAGATAAAGAGTAACATAGGAACTTGGTGTTCTGACCCTGTTATCTATTGGACTGAGACATCTTTGTTATAGGGAAAATATAAAAATTTTTAATTTAGCTTAAAAATAGTCATTCTTAAAATATTCAGCACTTTCCTTGTCATCTCAGTGGCTCTCATTCCAAATATTGTTCCATGTAATAGAATTAAAAATAGGCTTCTGTTGGAGAGGGTGTGGAGAAAGAGGAACACTCCTCCACTGCTGGTGGGATTGCAAATTGGTACAACCACTCTGGAAATCAGTCTGGCGGTTCCTCCGAAAACTGGGCACCTCACTTCCAGAAGATCCTGCTATACCACTCCTGGGCATATACCCAGAAGACTCCCCACCATGTAATAAGGATACATTCTCTACTATGTTCATAGCAGCCCTATTTATAATTGCCAGATGCTGGAAAGAACCCAGGTACCCCTCAAGAGAAGAGTGGATGCAAAAAATGTGGTATATCTACACAATGGAGTACTATTCAGCCATTAGAAACAATGAATTCATGAAATTCTTAGGCAAATGGATGGAGCTAGAGAACATCATACTAAGTGAGGTAACCCTGACTCAAAAGGTGAATCATGGTATGCACTCACTAATAAGTGGATATTAACCTAGAAAACTGGAATACCCAAAACATAATCCACACATCAAATGAGGTACAAGAAGAAAGGAAGAGTGGCCCCTTGTTCTGGAAAGACTCAGTGAAGCAGTATTCGGCAAAACCAGAACGGGTAAGTGGGAAGGGGTGGGTGGGAGGACAAGGGGAGAGAAGGGGGGTGCAGGACTTTCGGGGAGTTGGGGGCTAGAAAAAGGGAAATCATTTGAAATGTAAATAAAAAATATATCGAATAAAAAAAATAGGCTTCTGAACTCACACAAAGGCAACATGCAGGTAGAATTAATTATTATTTTATTTATGCTTTTATCATAAATCATTTTATAATGTCCTGGCATGGAATAAGAAGCATTTTAATTTCTACTTTTCATTCATTTTGCTTTCATCTTTTGTATTTAAAATAATATTCCATTCTAAATTTGATTCATTTTTTATTAAAAGTAGACTCTTCTCTCATACAATAATATTGCAACCACAGTTTCTTTTTCCTCCACTCCTCACACCTTCTTCCCACCTCCTCCTCCAAAGACACCCTCTCTCCTTTTTGACTTCAGAAAATATCAGGCCTCCAAGAGAAGATAGCAAGACACAACAAACAAAATATAACAAGAAAAGGTGTAAATATTGTCTCAAAGCCATACAGCTGAATATTCTCACTCTATTTTGTTCTTTCACTCAGACTGG
The DNA here is from genome assembly GCF_947179515.1 of Apodemus sylvaticus. Classification (NCBI taxonomy): domain Eukaryota; kingdom Metazoa; phylum Chordata; class Mammalia; order Rodentia; family Muridae; genus Apodemus; species Apodemus sylvaticus. The sequence goes on from NC_067487.1 coordinate 22,904,262, forward strand.
GTAGTTCAACTCAGCTGGCCTGGCTCAAATTCCTCTTCACCTGACTGATTCAATCTGGATTCTCTCAGCTTCTCATTGAATTGCTGTGCTGTGCCTCAATCTAACTTTGCTAATTTGTTCTAATCTTCTGGCTACTTATTCTCTGGCTTGAACTGAACTGCACAAATTCAACTCCGCTGGACTGACTGAATTGCACTCAATTGATCTGCATGGTACTGCACTGAACTGAAATCAACTGAACTGCACTGCATTGCTTGAACTCAATGGAACTGTACTCACTGAACTCCCCTCCACTTCTAACTGACTCGGCTCTAGGCTACTACTCTTAAGCAGCCTTTCTTCCCTCTCCATACTAGGCTTGGGTATAGTCTATGTCTGACTCATTGTTTCAAACGTTTCTCTTATTTGTCATCTTGTCCCTCAATTAGATGTCACTTTCAAACACTGCTGCTTCCTTCTATAAGCTAACTTTACCTTCAGTGTTTGGAATTAAATGTGATTACTAAGGGTATGTTTGTATTCTGGCTAGGTCATACTGTAATACCGGGCATGTCTACCTTCTCGCTGGATCTTTGGATGTGATCCTTTGCAAGAGCAGTCATGTTGCACATGACACTCATTTTATTGATTATCCTTGCATTAAACGACAGCATAGGAACTTGGTATTATTACCCAATGATATCCACGAATGAGATACCTACCATATGGGGGAAAACATTTTAAATTTAGATTTAAAATAGTCATTTTTTCACATTTCAGGAATATATGTATTTGTACTACTATATCCAATTCATTGATATATTTATGGTAAGATACTCAATGCATATGTATTTCAACTATTTGGTTATTTTAATGTTCTAAACTCTTTACAAATATATTCCTCTGTTTGGCAATGAAGGTAGATTAGTAAGCATAGCTGCCTTCCAAGCTGCTTATGAGTTTCAGAGTTGACTGAATGTCTTACAGTTCTCTCACCCACACACTAACTCATTTCACACACAGGTGCATTCCTACTCTTCGTGAGGAATGTCTTCTCAATTTTTAACATCCGAGCACTGAAAAAAATTAAAGATACATCCTTTTCCAGCAATTACGAAACTCCACATTTCTCCTAACATATTTAAATATGTCACTTATAAATCTCAATTTTATTTTCAACCAGGATGATTTAAAGGTTAAAGGCTAACATTCATCTATCTATGCCCACCCTCAGTACTGCAAATCTCTGAGTAAAACCCACAAGACTAATAATTTCCTGTTCATTGCTCTAATGTAGGACACATGGCATTAAAGTCTTTCACTAACCAGACTGCAATAATAACGCTATCTATTTTAAACCAATACTTTTTACCCTCTTTATTAATCAGAAAATTAAGATATTTTATTTCTAAAATATTATCATTGATTGCAATTGTTAAATTATTGGTGTTATTTTTTCTTTTTCTTATATTCTGTAGATAATTTTTCTTTCTTTTTTAATTGGATATTTTATTGATTTACATTTCAAATGTTATCTCCTTTCCAGGTTTCTCCTCCAGAACCCCCCCATCCCATCCCCCATCCCCCTGCTTCTACGAGGGTGCTCACCCATCCTGCACCCACTCCTGCCTCCCAGTCCTGGCATGCACCTACCCTGGGGCATTGAGCCTTCACAGGCTCAGGGGCCTCTCTTCCCACAGATGCTCAACAAGGCCATTCTGAGCTACATATGCTGCTGGAGCCATGGGTCCCTCCATGTGTTCTCTTTGGTTGGTAGTTAACTCCCTGGGAGCTCTGAGGAATCAGGTTGTTTGATATTGTTGTTCCTCCTATGGGGCTGCAAACCCCTTCAGCTCCTTCAGTCCTTTCTATAACTCCTCCATTGGGGAGCCAGTTCGTATTCCAATGGTTGACTGTGAGTCTCCCCCTCTGTATTTTTCAGGTTCTGGCACAGCCTCTCAGGAGACAGCTATATCAGGCTCCTGTCAGCAAAGCCTTTCTTAACTTTTTTCTAATTTTTTATCAATGTCTAGTCTACTTTGCAATGAAAATTATTTAATTTGATATCAATGATACATTTTATAGAGGCATTCCCTTTTATTTGTTGTTTCTTTGGTTTGTTATTTAGTTGTTTAGTTGATTGGGTTTTCAAACCAGGATTTCACTCCAAAATACTGGGTGGCTTGCTTTTAGACCAGACTGACTGAAAGTAGACCAGTATGGCTTTATACTTAAAAGTACTATTTCGACTTCTGTCTCCCAAGTACTGGTATGGCCAGGGTGTTTGATCATATTGGGCTGAAATTACATTTTTATGCATTGTTTATTCTTGTTAAAATAATTCTTTATGTCTATATTATGACATTCTAGCATTGTGTTTGTTCTATTACATTGTTATGTCCTTGATTTTACATGTAATGTTAAAATGAGGTGTTTGATGTAATGTTCCTATATAATAATTATAGAATTTTCTTGGATGAAAAAATTAATAATCATGTACTTTCCTGTTCATGTGATTGCATTCATACCACACAGACACACAGACACACAGACACACACACACACACACACACACACACACTCACATATACACATTCACCCTTATATTAGAAAGGGAAATAATTATAAACAGTCAGTAGTTATTTTCAAAGAGCTCCTAATAATCTGTGGTTTGTTAAAGAAAAGTACGAATGAGTAGAACTAATGGAGGTGGTTTATCCAGTGCTGTCGTTCTTCATCTGTCACATGTCTGAAAATCATGCTCCACTCTTTTGGTTGAGAGTTACGAAAATCAAACCATATGCAGCTACCACAGGGAAAGTTGGCCTAATGATCACACAAACATCACATGACTCTCAATTCCTACCCTCTCTTTTACGTTTTAACTAAAGATATTCCTAGGCTAAAATTTTATCAACAGCCTTCAACACTATAAATTTTATTTTATTCAGAATCTGATTTCAACCATTTCACTTCAATTGACAGACAAGATTATTTTCCAAATTTTAACAATATTTTAGACTATTTATTTACCATTCTTATGGTATCAATCTTAAATGATTTCTTATGTTTAAATAATGTCAGCATGAGAAATAAACAAGTGAATGTTCTACAGAATGGGAATTTAATTGTTCACTTTGATCAAAATAGATTATGCCCTTATTATATCTTAAAGGTTTAATTGTTTAGAACAAATGCTATATTGGCATCTCTATCAATTAACATAGAATTGCAATTCTTTCTTCATCTACTGGTGATTATTTTAGTCTCTAAGTAATGTAAATGTAACATTTATCTTCCTGCCCTTTATTTCTTTTAATAAGTATGTACTGGCTAGTTTTGTGTGTCAACTTGACACAGGCTAGAGTTAACACAGAGAAAGGAGATTCAGTTGGGGAAGTGCCTCCATGATACCCAGCTGTGGGGCATTTTCTCAATTGTTGATCAAGTGGGGAGGGCCCCTTGTGGGTGGTACCACCTTTGGGCTGGTGCTCTTGGGTTCTATAAGAGAGCAGGCTGAGGAAACCAGGGGAAGCAAGCCAGTAAGAAACATCTCTCCATGGCCTCTGCATCAGCTCCTGCTTCCTGACCTGCTTGAGTTCCAGTCCTGACTTCCTTTAGTGATGAACTGCAGTGTGGAAATGTAAGCTAAATAAACCCTTTTTTTTAATTTTTTTTATTCGATATAATTTTCATCAATGATTTTCATTTGTCTATATCATCTAATTAGTACGTTAAGATTACCAATTTTGTGAGTCGGCCGAATTTTCTCTATTAGAAAAAGAAAATCAAAGAGAGTAACCATTTATCTTTTTCTCCAAGATTTCTTTCTACATGTATTTTAAATTTATTAGTTAATAAAAGGGCAAGAGTCAAATAAATATTTCCAAATAGTTTTGTTACTAATCTTCATCAAACTGAAGAACTTGATATGTCTGAGTAATTCGAAGACACAGTTGAGTATTACTTGAAGAAAGATGAGTCAAAAACTTTGTGGTTTCTTCTAATCACAGTAAACTTTGTTGGGTGCATTAACTTCATAAGGAATTCCACAAAGTTCTTATGTTTCTTAATTTAAGTTTCCACTCATAAATATGAATGGACAAGCAGGAACTGCTAGCTGTTTAAGGGAAATCAACTTACAAATTAAGATAAAAATATCTAAATGGAACATTCAGCATGATGTAGATCTAAATCAAGAAGTAGAAAAGAATTTAAAGCAATCCTAATTACTTGCTTAGAAAGAGTCAGAAAGTTAGTGGATATATGAAAAAGAAATAAGCTGCCATATAGAGGAGAAATTAAAAAACAGCTATGATATTATAGCTTACACATGCTAAAAGTGCGAGTGAGTAAGGAAAATACTTATTCTATAAGCTGGAAAAAAATATCCTGGAAATCTCCCAATTGTGGGTGAAGAGACACAGAAGAATTTAATATGAGGGGATATTGGGGAACATGAGTCATTAATTTGAGGCATTTTGTATTCAATTCAGAAGAGTTGCATAAAATGAGAGAATAGAAAGTAGAAGATTATTCAATTAAACAATGGAATTAAGCTTCCTAAAGATGAGACACATGCCTTGAAACTATCTCATGGTATGGCAGATAGATCAAAATATAAGACATCAAAGGGAAGGATAATGGCGCTATGATGAAGGCAAGTGAATTTAACATTTATATGTCCCTATTATTTCTTTCTTTCACTCATTTATCTAATTTGAGAAGCATACATCCCATACCCTTAAATTTTTAAAATAAAATTTTAAATTAAATTTTAAAATAAAATAAATTTAATAAAATTTTAAAATAAAATAAATTTAAAAATAAAATGAAAACTTGAAATGATTTCATTACAGTAAATTTTTATAATACACACATACACACAAATACAAGCGCACACACACGTAGACACACAACTTTACTTCTTTGTATCATTTTTTCAGGACTTCCATAACAGAGAACTATAGAGTAAATATATTTCTCACATTCGTGGTTGACAGAACCAATATTAATGTGCTACTGTGTTAGCTTTATGTGAAGTAAATATTGACATGGCACTTTTATAGATGTTCAAAATCATAATTTAATCTTGCTCATCTTCTAACACCAACCCTATACTATCAGGGTTTCAATGTACGCCCTTATGTAGACTGAAGAACACTCTTCAGAACCTAGTGGTGGAATATGGAATCATAATTTTATTTATTGTTTTAAAATATGAATGCCCAGGATATAAAAATATATCCAGAAGAATAATGCTGTATTTGAAAACAAATTAACATGTCTTGTAGTGAAAGAAACATAGCGTTTTAGGTAAAGCCCAACAAAAATGTTGAGATGGTGGACTTTATTCATCCATTCTGTTGACTGTAGAATGTACAGGTATTTGGTTAAGTATAATTATGGGTATTTCAAAGACAGTGATATTTAGTATGGAAGTAATGTTTTAAAAGTTTGTCTATAGCACTAATGGATAGTGCTAGTCAAGCAGAAGAGAGAATGTGCAGTTTCAGAGCCTATGCTGCATGGTTCAGAACTGCTTGTGTCTCTAGCAACATAAAATTTGACACTGTCTACTGGGCTCACATGCTCTGAAAATAGTAGCTTGTAATTGTATGAACACATATAAATTATACTTAAAGGAATCTTTGAAGGTGTTACCGAATTAATGTATATTTTTTCACAAAAGAATTCTGTTGGATGCAATACCATGGTCACTATTGTGAAACAAAGAGTCCAAGGAAAGGAGGGAAGGAGAAGGAGATCAGAGAATTCTTACTACTTCTTGAGTTGTGTGAGAATCAGATTTGTCTTGTTTTAGGCCATTGAAGTTAAACTAATACATTATCTCTATATGGATCTTAAGTCTGTCCACATTAAGATTAGAAATAGAATTTTTATCTCCATGGATCTTCAGATTGACACCTAACCTGCACATACCATATATTCTCCCTCCTACTACTCCCTCTTGTATATTTTCTAGAGAATGTCTACTTCTAAACAATGTATTGTGTAGATATACCAAGGAGGAAGTTAGAAACCTCATGGTAGAGCTAAAGTTAGTAAGAATGAATGCAAAAATACATACCTGAAGAATGTGACCTAATAGAATTTTCTGGAAGCCAACATTATGAATTTCAATATTGTTTCATTAAAAAATATTTTTGGCAGATTCATAGTAGTTTCAAACAACAATAATACCCACTTCTAACCTAGGGTAACTTCGAAGGAAGAGAGGATGGAAAAAATGTAAGAGCCACAGGAAGGAGAGATATGTAGGGAAAATAAATGTACTCTGGATATGGCACCACCATAATATTCAAGATTTCAATTTATTTTGGGTATAATGTTGAAAATGTTTCCATGCTTTTCCTAGAAATATTTGTCCTCGATATTTCATCCCATCATTGCTCACTTCAGTTGTTTTATGAACAGTAAACTTTGGAGATAGAAGAGAAAATAAACAGAGTTGTCAGAAAAGACATTTTAGTGATTCAAATGAGAGAACAACTTGCATGATGCAAAGCTAATTTAAGATATGGAAGAGCATTTTAAAGAATCCTAATTAGTAACTGCAGAGTGAGTCAAGACAGCATTTCATCCATAGATGAACAGCTCAAAAAAAGATGCGATTAGATGCTGATGGAATTCTTGGAAGATGAAAATGAAACCAACTAGGCCAGCTATTCATTTATACTGCAGAAAGGCAGAGTCACTGACAGTGTCTTATGAGTACTTACTGTATATTCTATGATCAGGTGAAGAAGCTTCATGGTTAATTCAATCAATTTTTTATATGAAAAATAGGGATGAGCATTATAGAAGTCTTCTTTCGGTAAACCCGCTATGTTTTGTAGATTAGTGATAAAAGTGAGCTCATTATAACTAGAGAAATATTTCCAAGCTTATAGTGGAAAACCCATTATTCTTGTTTGCTTTTGCCTCATTTATTCTGGTTGCTCCAGATTATACCTTTTGAATCTGGTAAATGTATTCTTGCTTACTGTATTATGGTGTACGATTTATTTTTAATTTTTATATATTTACTCAACTAAAATTTGTGGCTTTAAAAATATTTCCTGAGTGCCTATCAATTTCACTTTAGGAAATACTGTTCATTAGCATCACACACAAAATATTAATGCATTATATATAAGTATCAAGTCATAAAAATGGAAACTTTGGGGAATAAGTTATTCTTTTATGGAGTATATTTAAAATAATTAATCAGTGTTCTTTTAATTCATTTTATTAACTCGATATGTGCTCTCAGGTGGTAAGTAGTTCAACCCTGGAGGTATGAGATACATTTTTCCATATGAAGGTGGAAATAAACAAAATCTATTCCATAAATTGTAAAGAAAATGCATCAAAATTTCCTAAATATTTTGTTCATAGAATTTTAGGTCAAATTATTAAAGCATAAATTTTAATGTGGGAATGAAGAAGAACACGACCCCATGATGTGGGATTTATGCTCAAGAATCTGCCTAAACTGATATTGTTAATATGTATAATTTTATTTCTAGGATTTTTCCCTTCCACATTAGCATGCTTATTAATGTCATTTTGTGACGTTCTTGGTTAGGCAAACATGGTGTTGACATTTCATAGACAGATATAGCTCCCCTCACATACCTATGAAGTGAAATCTCAGATCAAAGGGGCAGAATGTCTTGTTCTTGTGGTTCTTAGAATTGTTCCTGGCATCTTTACTGTGACAGTCCAAGAGTGAATATCATAAACACACCAGTTTTGGAGTAAGATATTAAATAAAAAGTACAAGAGACATGTTTTAGATTTATCAGATGGGAATTAGATCACAGACTCAATATTCTTTGAAATCTGACAAAATTGTTTTCTGTAATAATCTCTGGTGCAATGAGAACTATAAGCAATTAAGTTGTAGTGATTGTGGATAAAAATGTTTTCTAGAGATAAGCCCCTCAGTTGGTTCCCAAATGGCCTTTCTAAAATAATATACATGTGAACTGAAAAGGATTTACTTATATATTTAAGGATATATATATATATATATATATATATATATATATATATACATATTTAAAAATGTATATACACATATGAACATGTACCTTCATTTAAGATTTTGAGTGCAAGCTTTAATAAAAAGTACATAGAAGAATTTGGGAGAAGAATATATAAGGTCAAAAATTATGTAACATCTTTTTAATTTCTTCAATTTTCTGCAATGCATGATGATGCAATTATTCTTTCATGAAGGAAACAGCACAACTTTTCTCTTGGGTATGCTTTTCCACTTGCTTTAAGTAGACATTGATATGATTATCTCTAAATATGTGCATTATATAAATTTGTCAGCTTGCTAATTATCACTTATTATTACTATTTTTACCACTACAATGAAAAAATGTAATTTGGTATCAAACACTAATTTCTTTATTTAGCATTTAGTCAGCCTCCTTAACATTGTGTATAACCATATGAAACTTGTGTGAGATCTTTGTAGTAACATTTCATAATTAGTTCATAAACAAAATCTGCCTGATTATGTTGACTAAAGAATTATGTCAGTCCTTATGCCATAATGTATTGTACCTGCAAAAGTCATCTTTATTTCTACAGATGAAGTGATGTCTTGAAAGCAATATCCAAGCTATGTGAATTAGTATCCAGACTTGGGATGAACCTAGAAAGTTTCTACTTCTGTTTTAAATATTCGTAGTCCTAAGGACTGCAAGCTTCTAACCTCTATACAATCTAATCTTCTGCAAGCACAGATGTTAAAGACTTGGCTTTCAACCTGTGTTTTTTAAGTTAGGCATAGAATGTTTCAGATTCGGAGCTTTACTGCAGAATTAACTCATACTTACTATCTCTTTCTGAATCATGACTGATTATTTCAACTCAGCTGTTGTAGCTCAACCCCAAATACAAATTTGATTGATTCAAATTGGCTTTTCTCAGCTTCTGACTGAATTGCTCTGTGTGGAAGTTATTCCTTTGAACTATACCAAACTGAGCTCATGAACTCAGATTCTCTACTCTGAATTTAGGTCAGCTCAACTGCAGCAAACAGAATTAATGGAATTGAATTGAACTCTTCTGTTCTGAACTGAACAGAAGTCTTCTCTCCCCTTCTTTAAGTAGCCTCTCTTTCCTGTCAGCTCTCATGACAGCTGGACATATCTGTCTTAGTCAGGATTTCTATTCCTATACAAACATCATGATGAAGAAGCAAGTTGGGGAAGAAAGGGTTTATTCAGTTTACAGTTCCAAATTGCTGTTTATCACCAAAGGAGATCAGGACTGAACTTCCAGCAGGTCAGGAAGCAGGAGTTGATGCAGAGGCCATGGAGGGATGTTTCTTATTGGCTTGCTTCACCTGGCTTGCTCAGCCTGCTCTCTTATAGAACCCAAGAGCACCAGCCCAGAGATGGTACCACCCACAAGGGGCCCTCCCCCCTTGATCACTAAATGAGAAAATGCCCCACAGCTAGATCTCATGGAGGCACTTCCCCAACTGAATCTCCTTTCTCTGTGATAACTCCAGCCTGTGTCAAGTTGACCCACAAAACCAGCCAGTACAGTATCCTATCTCTGATATCTGTTAAATATTTCATTAATCACTTTGTCTGACCCACAATTAGTTGACAAAGTCTGGATATGTATCAAGGTTATATCTGTATCACAACTTTAGATGTGACCTTTGACAGAGCAGCTATATTGTTAGATTAAAATTCCTAGTGGATATTAACCTAGAAAACTGGAATACCCAAAACATAATCCACACATCAAATGAGGTACACCAAGAGCGGAGGAGTGGCCCCTTGTTCTGGAAAGACTCAGTGAAGCAATATAGAGCAAAATCAGAACGGGGAAGTGGGAAGGGTTGGGTGGGAAAACAGGGGGAGGAAAGGGGACTGATGGGACTTTCGGGGAGTGGGGGTCCAGAAAAGGGGAAATCATTTGAAATGTAAGTAAATATATCAATAAATTTAAAAAATAAATAAATAAAAAACAAAAAGAAAAAAATTCCTCTACAATGCTTGATCTGTGTTTCTGAATTTTCATGCTGTGTTCTGGTCAAACAAATATCATATTTCTTTTTGATATTTAATCGAGGGTTTAAATAGAACATGGTTAAAAAGTGAGAATGTTGGCCTTGCTTATCTTAAAGTTTGAATGTTGACTATGTTTTTTAAAGTGTGCAACAGATATTTTATGTGATATGGAATTCTGGCCAATTGGTAATTGAGCTTACAACTACCTACATAATTGAAATTTAATAAATAACCTGTTGGAGCATATTCTGTGTATATGCCCTGAAGTAGCAGTGCTCGGCTCTCAGGCATATACCCAAAAGATGCTCTAACATATAACAAGGACACATGCTCCACTATGTTCATCACAGCCATATTTATAATAGCCGGAAGCTGGAAACAATCTAGATGTCTCTCAACAGAGGAATGGGTACAGAAAATGTGGTACATTTACACAATGGAATATTACTCAGCTATTATAAACAATAATATCTGCATGAAATGTGCAGACAAATGGATGCAACTTGAAAATATCATCCTGAGTGATGTACCCCTACCCACTGAGGGTGAGCGTGTACCCTTACCCATCCACCCACACATTCCTGCCTCTCTGCCCTCACATTCTTTTGCTGGCTGGCTGCTGGCAGGTCCAAGCAGGAGGAGAGTACCTGGTCCAGCCTTGTTTCCTTGGGGCTGAGCGGCATGGTGAGCGTTGAGGCTCACCCTGAGCAGGGATTCTGTCAAAGTAGAAATTCATTTTATTGTATTGGTTTTTTGTTTATATAGGGTTGAGGGAGGATGCGGGTTTTTTGCTGAGGAGAGATGATGTAGGGGTCATGAAAAGGTGACAGAGGGTATGGGTTGACTGACAGGACCAATAAAGTAATTGGACATCAGTGGTAGTTAGATTAAGTGCAGACTTAAGCAGATTATGGTGAGTTACTTCAGTACAAAAGTTTCTGAGACTCTTGCAAAGGCTCAGACTTGCTCACTAGGCCTCAGTATCTGGCTGAGTAAGGCCTGCCATTCCCCTACACTGGGGCATCGACCCTTCAAGGGACCAAGGGCCTTTTCTCTGATTGATGCCCAACAAAGCCATCCTCTGCTATCTATATATGGCTAGAGCAATGGGTCCCTCCAAATGTACTCCATGGTTGGTGGTATAAACACTGACAGCTCTGGTTGGTTGATAATGTTTTTCCTATGGGGTTTTGATATCTTAGCCCAGTGTTTTCTCTTATTATACCATGAGCAAAGGTTATGGGACAGATTACAAGAAGTCTTGCAGCCATTTTTTTCAATGTTTTTTGTACCCATGTTTTGAAAAGTTTTTTGGAATAACTGCCTCAATGAGCACTGCTACATGAGATGAGCAGCTGTCAATGCCACTCATGGCTTTTAACCAATTAGGAAAATATCACAGTGTGTTACTGATGCTATGGCTGCTCTACCCTCTTGGTTGACTCCTTCAAATCCAGGCTGCCTGATCAACAGACAGCTCCCCTGTGAGTTACTTTCTGTTGTCCTGTTGACTAAGTGAAAGAAGAAAATCTGAATAGTTTTCATTAACCTACAGAGCATCAACAGTTTCCCCTTGATCAGGAGTAGTTTGCAAGCCCTGTACTGCACACAACCATAACTAGTCAAAATACTGCAATGAAATATTAATTTATACTACAGCAAGCACCATTATCATATTCCACTCACTGAAACATGTCGAAATAAGAAAGTATGAAACTGTGACAGAATTTTTTCCTGCCTGCTCATCATATTTTGTTTTCCATATAAAACAGGGTACTGTGACTAAGGAGTAAGGAAATCCCTGCTTAAAATGTACCATTTCATATCAGAAAAATGGACCCTGCATGCAACTGGCAGTGACAGAATTTTTAATAATCTTTAAGAATTCAAAAAGTAAATAAGCAATGTCACTAAGCATTTAGATTTTAAAGATTTAAAATCATGGGCATTGCAAGAGCTGATACTGTAAGGAGTCCAGTCCAATCATCTTCCTATTGTCTATGACCCTCATCTTCCATTAGTAGTCTCTGAACATGAGAAATCATGGACTGAGTTATTGAATTGAATTGACCAGAATGAATATTTCTTATATACAGATATAATTTTGGCGTGTAAGCAAGGGGAAGTGATTTATGTAAATTGATCTCCTTGAATTTAGGAGCACTAAATCAATTTAGGAGCACTAACCCAAGCTATGTCTGGAAGATCCTTCTCAAAGCATCCATCCTCACTCTGATTCTCCTAGATAGAGCCTAAGCTTCTTTTTTCTTTTAAGAGCTCCTATGTGTTTCCAGCTGTCAACCTCAATGTTTCTCTGTTCTGAAAACCAAAGACTGAATTTTCACAGAACTCTTTTTCAAATATTTAATCCACTGGACCTTCACAGACATCTCAATAATTGCATAGAATGCTTTGCCTCAGAGGACCCAGAAGAACTAATGATATTTCATTCTGTCAGTTAGAGTAGCCATTTCTTGGAAGAGGATTGAACTCCCACCCTTTGCGTTTACTTAATTCTTTCACTTAACTTCACAAAAGAGTCAAGCCTCACATTGGTCACTAGTTGATGGGAACTCTGCCCCATTCACAGGCACCAGAGCGATGGCCCCAGGAAGGAAGTGAAAGAGTTCACTTCAGCACAACTTAATACCCAGTGTTGATGCAAACTTCTGGAGTCTGAAACTGAATGTTGTACTGTAGGATTACCAAGCAGAGCACAATCTCTTGAAAAATGTTCTTGTGATAATCATCCCAATTCTGCATGTCCAACAAAGTATACCTAAATCATTGAGGGACAACATGAGTTAAATACAGATCAGACATAAATGCATGGAAAGTTGATGTAAAGTAGAAGTGACACCTCACCTAAAGCTAGGTTCTACAGGTTGACTGAGAAAGTATACTGCAAAGGTCTTTCTTTAACTTTTTCCTGGATTTCAGTCATTAATCTTGCATGATCAATTTAAAGCCTGTCGTGATTGTCTATAATAGGCCCTTTTAATGTACACATGCTACTTTTCATTTCTCCTCCCTCCAAAAACCAGGAAGGTGAAAAATGCTGATTCATCTTCAACTTTCTCTACCACTATGTTACTTGCTATGATTGTTTTCCTTCAGGGGTATTGCAAAATACAGAAAAAAAATAAAGGGATATAAAATTACCTGCTGAAAGATAAGGAGGAAACCTGGATTCTAGTGTCTGAAAAATTATTATTGTTTTACTAAAAAATTGGAAGTCACTGTTGAGTTCTATAGTGAAATCTTTCCTGAGAAATTGGAGAATGATAGGAGTCAATATTTTGGGTTAAAAATACCTTTAGATCAGAGTAAGACAACAATATTGCAATAGCAATTTTCTGACAGCAATATTGGAATAAGAGAGATTTCCTAGAGGTTGGTTCAATTAGTTTATTTCTTGCTTATTCTTTAACATATTCACAGACAGTCAAGTAGGTACGCTTCTTGGTTGATATCCTCTGTTGCTTCTTTCTCTTTTTCTCTATGTCTATATCTGTGTCTGTCACTTTTTCTTTCCCTCTTTTCTCTCCCTACTGTGTATATATGTGCATGCATACAAGTCTCTGTCTGTTTGTGTCTAGATGCTCTGTATCTGTTTGTGGTCCTTTCTGTGTGCATATATGTTTAGTTTCTTATCTCCTCTAATTTTCTATGCTCTGGAAATACATACATTCATTTGGGGTCTTGTTAACAGTCTTTCATATAAACTCTCACAGTGTTCTAGATATTTCAGAATTCATTAATTATTCTCCACTTTTATGCTTTAACTCAGTTGTTATACCTCTGTTGGCACAAATGCCCAAATTTCCAAGTCCCTGGATATGTGTTTCTTTGTTAGATCCTTTTCCTTTGTTAGTCAATATTATTATTATTATTATTATTATTATTATTATTATTATTACTGAGTTCCATCTGGTTGAAACTGATATTTTGATATTTTTGGCTGAAAATACCAATAACATATTTTTGAATTAATTTTCGTGAAAGATGAAATATATTTTGACATACAAGAGAGTAATAGTTTCACAATTGATATTTAGTAGTAGTAATAAAAGATTAAGTATAATAATTAGTAAAGTGGAATTTGAGGAAGTATGCTATTAATTAATTTTGAATGCACCTAAATGTTTTATGTTAATTCTCTGCTTATGTTCAGTTGGGTCAATTTAGTCTAAAATGTAATCATGTTCTGTATTTTAGTAGATTCCACTTAAGCTAAAAGTTAAGTAATACTGTAGAACAATTTAACATTTTAGGACATTAAATGATTTAGGGATAAATAAAATATCTTTTTTCAATTACAAAAAAAAATAAAACTAATATTTATAATAGTTTATTAACATGTTTATGTATCCACACTTTATTCATTTGTTTGTTTATTTAATGCATTTAGGAGTGTGTGTGTGTGTGTGTGTGTGTGTGTGTGTGTTTGGTTTGATAGTGTTTGATAGGTTCATTTAGGTAGTCAGAGAAAAGCATTTATGTCAGTACTGGCTGTTCAATTATTTTTATGCAAGGACTTTTGTTATTCTATATATTCTATAGGTGAACACACTAGGTTGCCTAACTCAGGAACTCCCACCAAATATCCCCTTTCAACTTTCAAGCTCCCTTGGAGGGCACATGTTGCAGAAGTGTTCAGTACTGCTTGACTTTTACATGGGTTTTACTGATCTGAAATGCAGGTCCTCCTGTTGGCAAGGGAAATGATTTTGCCACAGAGCCATTATTATGGTCTACAAAGTAAGTTCTAGATAATTACTAAGTGCAACAATATCACATAAAATTTTAAAGCCATTTTGACTAAATTTAATGTTAATCTTATTATGATCATATAAAAATTTGTCAAAATTTGATCACAGATCCATTTGGCTTTCAATACAAGGAAGTCTAAAATGATAAATGGAAATCTTGTGTGCAACGGTATTGCTATTGCGTTGAAAAAAGTGCTTGCATATTATGAGAAAGATAGTATCCCCTTAGTTTTAGTCCAAATTTTTTACATAAAAAAGTCATATTCTCAACAACAAAAGAAATTCTGGGGGAATCAGTATCCCTGACCTCAAGCAATATTACCGAGCAATAATGTTAAAAACTGCATGGTATTGGTACAGTGACAGGCAGGAGGATCAATGGAACAGGATTGAAGATCCAGAAATGAACCCACACACCTATGGCCACTTGATCCTCGACAACGGGCTGAAAACATCCAATGGGAAAAAGATAGCCTTTTCAACAAATGGTGCTGGTTCAACTGGAGGTCAGCATGCAGAAGAATGGGAATTGATCCATTCTTGTCTCCTTGTACTAAGCTCAAATCCAAATGGATCAAGGACCTCCACATAAAGCCAGACACTCTGAAGCTAATAGAAAAGAAACTGGGGAAGACCCTTGAGGACATCAGTACAGGGGGAAAGTTCCTGAACAGAACACCAATAGCTTATCCTCTAAGATCAAGAATTGACAAATGGGACCTCATAAAATTACAAAGTTTCTGTAAAGCAAAGGACACCATCAAAAGGACAAATTGGCAACCAACAAATTGTGAAAAGATCTTCACCAACCCTACATCAGATAAAGGGCTAATATCCAATATATACAAAGAACTCAAGAAGTTAGACCCCAGAAAACCAAATAACCCTATTTAAAAATGGGGTACAGAGTTAAACAAAGAATTTTCACCCGAAGAACTTCGGATGGTGGAGAAGCATCTTAAAAAATGCTCAAATTCACTAGTCATCAGGCAAATGCAAATCAATCCTGAGATTTCACCTTACACCAGTCAGAATGACTAATATTAAAAACTCAGGAGACAGCAGATGTTGGCGAGGATGTGGAGAAAGAGGAACACTCCTCCACTGCTGGTGGGGTTGCAAATTAGTACAATTACTCTGGAAATCAGTCTGGCAGTCCCTCAGAAAACTGGGCATGTCACTTCCAAAAGATCCTGCTATACCACTCCTGGGCATATACCCAGAGGATTCCCCAGCATGTAATAAAGATACATGCTCCACTATGTTCCACTATGTTCATAGCAGCCCTATTTATAATAGCCAGAAGCTGAAAAGAACACAGGTATCCATCAACAGAAGAGTGGATGCAAAAAATGTGGTATATCTACACAATGGAGTACTATTCAGCCATTAGAAAAAATGAATTCATGAAATTCTTAGGCAAATGGATGGAGCTGGAGAACATCATACTAAGTGAGGTAACCCAGTCTCAAAAGATCAATCATGGTATGCACTCACTAATAAGTGTATATTAGCTTGGAAAACTAGAATATACAAAACATAATCCATACTTCAAATGAGATACAAGAAAAACGGAGGAGTGTCCCCTAGTTCTGGAAAGATCCAGTGTAGCAGTATAAGACAAAACCAGAACAGGGAAGTGAGAAGGGATGGGTGGAAGAACAGAGGGAGGGAAGGGGGTTTATGTGACTTTCGGGGAGTGGGGAACCAGAAAAGGGGAAATCATTTGAAATGTAAATAAAAAATATATCGAATAAAAGTTTTAAAAAAGGAGCAATAAGTCAGTCAATATCAAGATCATTTCTAGAAAGTTAAATCAATATGTTTCATATGCAAATTTAAAAATGCAAGGGTCAATGCTCAATATGCATGTGAGCCCATTATCATACAAAATACATAAACATTTAAATAATAATATATTTATAAAATTCAGAAGCATGACTTTATCTAATGACCTTATCCTTATCAAAAACTCTGGAATCATGAAAATAATTAATGTGTAGCTAAATCCATTGATACAGTTTCTAGTTTTCAGAGGCAGTGGAGAAGCAAATTATAAAAAATAATATTTGCTATTTTCTGGTACATATAAATATGCTATTTCTTTTACATAAAATGTACATTTTGTTATAGACTTTTAGAAGACTGATTATAAGTTCTAAGTAATTTAAAGTCCTACTTTAAAGCAGTTTAATTTATTTGATTTTTAAGAGTATACATATTTTATAACATGTTTGAGTAAATAGCTAACTTGCTATGCATTTGTGGATTTCTAAATATTTGTATTTATTATATTACCTAGAGTGGAGTTTAAATTGCAAATATATTATATATGTATGAACTTACTTCATCCTTGCATAGAATTTGATTTAAAATATAATCTCATAACTTTCTTTGCTCTTTTAAAAATACAGAATACAGAGATGCAACCTGGAAAGATTGTTCAACAATTAAGAATACTTGTAGTTGTTAAAGAAAAGGTACACTCAGTTTCCATTGTTTACATAACGGTCCACCACTATAACTCCAGCACCAATGGATGAGGCACCCTCCTCCTGATATCTGAGGACATCAAGTTGTACATATGATATCTATCTATCTATCTATCTATCTATCTATCTATCTATCTATATCTATATATGTATAGATATATAAAACCCTCATATATTAAAATAATTAAAAAAAAACCAAATCCTATAAAATTTCGGAAGTTGAAAGAAATTAATTCCATGGTCAAACATACGGATTCTGTGTACCAATTGTAAACAAATTCAGAGGCTGGGCTATTGTAAAATACTATCTTGTTGGTCACATGTCAAAGTAATCCATGTTATCAGAACTCATTTTGTCTTCTTTTATATCACAGTTTTGAACCTACAGTGGTAGACTACAAGAAGTGTGCAATAGAACTTGGGTAAGCACAATAAGTTATTATGCCTCTTGGTCTTTCTGTTTCATCTCCTTGAAATATCTTGCCTTAGAACACAACTTAAGTTCAACCATCAATTCTTTTGTGAAAGCAGATTATTTTGTTTTCTTTTCTTATCCATTCCCTTCTCTCAGAATAGTATTAAAAGTTTAGTCACACAGTTGATTCAACATACACAAAAGTAGATATATCTTTGAGAAATATATAGAAAACACATTTACTGCAAGTACTTTTATTCATTTTATTTTACTGGAAATGGAAGAATTTCTCAGATTCTTGGTGATTATTCAAAATGCCTTTCCTGTATGAAGCAGTGTCTAATGATAATTGCTTTTTGAAAAAAAATCTAATATGTCTTGTAAACACTATCACTTACACAGTTACAACTGAATCTATTTCAGTTTCCTGACAGTAAGATGAAGATCTTGGAGGTGGTGGGTAACCACCACAATTTGAAGCATCTTGTTATCTGAAGCAAATGTAAGACTGAGAGCAGATATAGTTTATTAGGTAAGAGTACAGTTCCAAGAAAGCAAGTGTACCAGATGAAGGATGAAGATTAGAAACTCATTGACAATGATATAAAAATGATTACGGCATTTATAACCCAATATTTCATGATAATTTGCATAGTAAGAGCTCTTACTAAGGATGCTTCATTATAAATAAGAAATGGGTGCAAAGAGTATGCAGTCTTCACCTCTTTCAACTGTTTACATATACTATATATCTCAGCCTTTCTGTAGGAGGTTTTTTTCTTTTTGAGTCTCACTTTCTGATATAGTCCCCAGTTTTAACAGTGATAGTATGAAAGCAGAGAGGTTCTCTATTAGCTTGAACTGGCAGTCATAACAAAATGTCTTATACTTAATGGCTAAAGAAGAGTTAATATGTGAAGTTGTGGAAGGGAGAAATTCAAGATAAGAAATCATCAAGGTAGCAAAAGAAGTTTCCTATTACTGCAGCATTTTTTTCTTGTACACAGCTTCCTTTGAGGTGTGTCTTTATAGTATTGTCTCTCTGTCTCTCTTGCTGAATCTCTGGCTGAGTGAGAGTGAAGGAGAGAGAGAGTAGAGAGAGAGGGAGAGAGAGAGAGAGAGAGAGAGAGAGAGAGAGAGAGAGAGAGAGAGAGGAGAGAGGAGAGAGAGAAGATAGAGAGAGGAGAGAGAGAGGAGAGAGATGGGGGATGTATAGAAGCAGAATAAGAAATCATAAGCATTCTGGTGTCTTATATTATGAAGTCACAATTCCTTAATGTGCATATATTCTTGTGAATTTTGTGTTTGTGCATGCAGAAGCAAGATAATATGTTGGCAGTTTTCATCTCTCACTCACCCTTTGAAAAAAAGCCATGTCGCTGGCTGGCTAACAAGCCACATGTTCATGCTTTTCATTTCTCTAAGTGGCTGAGAGGCATATATACATCCCCAGATCCCCAAGTTTCATTTTACCCACTGAACCATCTTCCTAGACAATCTTTACATGCCCTGCTCTCAAGACTTCAAGGCATGATTGAGCAGGGAGAACATGTTGCAGGATATTTGATCACACTGTGAACCCTGCTGAGATTATGAACTGGACAATTCGGGTTCTTGTGATATGGCTCAGCCACAACAAACATCTTTAACCCACAAGCTTTCTGTTTCCTCTAAAAAGATAGTTATGGTGTTCTCAGTCTTAGTACACAACCTTCAATCCAAGAGCTTTCTATACATAGGATTGAATAAAATAAACCATAGGCCAAGAGTCTGTGTGAGGAAACAGTTGAGAAGAAGTGAGCATAAGAGAAGTCAAAAAAGAGAAAGGAGGGACTTTGAGCTGAATTGTCTTTAAGACAGCATGGAAAAGGAGCTTTTACCTTCTCAAATATCACTGGATTAGGAAGGCTAGCTGGGTGTTTTCACTGCCTCTCTGAGGTAGCCAACTTTCACCATAGCATCTAGATTCTAAATCTTTATTCACTATATGAAGCATTTGGGATTTTATTTTAAAAAACAAGAGCACTAAGTTTATAAAATTTCTGAGCAGGTACTATGGACAGTTTACTGAAGCTTCAAATATTGTTCATGCCTAGTCACTTACTTATACAATTCATAGTAAATATTATATTACCTCCACTGCTGATTATTTTCTAATGGGGAAGAAATCATAATTGGCTTGGCTTCTAATTCAATAATCTATAAACTAAAATTGGCATTTTGTTGTCAGTACGTTTCTTATCACTTAACTAAACCTTTATTTTATCAAATGGAGAAATTACATTTTTGGAAATGGTATGATTCAAAGAAGCCAGAGTAAATGTTCACTGTCTGCCTTAATACAAAACTTTCATATTTTCCCTCAAAATCAGAATTATATGTTCAAATATTAATATTATTCCATACAAAATCCATATCTTATTTTATATTATACAAAAATGTACACACATACACACATGTACACAAATATAAACATATGCTTGTAGCTGGTGCTCAACAATTCAGATACAGGGAATATTTTTGTTTCCTAACTTTTGCAGAAGGTCTTATTCACTGTGTTTCTGCTATATGTGTATATTTTCTTGCATTCAATAAACAAATTTCTTCAAGTGCTGCTTCTGTCTGCTGCTTTCTGTGGTATCAAAGATTTATTCACTGCTACTTCTTGTTCTAGAGATCTTTTCTGCCCTTTATTTTTTTTCTTACCATATAGAACATAAGCCAGATTAGGATGCCTAGGCTTTATTATTGTAAGAACTTGTCCTGATATTTCATTTGAGGATCAGCAACTCATCATGGAAAAACATTTTAAAAGGTCCCAGTGATGAGTTTAGTTTCCAAAGTCCACCCATCTAATACAGGATGTGTCCTACTGCTTCTCATTGAAAGGAAGAATTCCACATACCTGGTGGGATAAAAGTGTCTGAATGTTTATTATTGAGATCACCTTCCTGGTCAGATTTCATTTAGCACATAACCCCATGCATGTTGCCCTTTTAGAGTAAACTGAAGTCATATATACCTAAGAAAATATACCTCAAAGCATGCAACTCAAAGGGGTCTTCCTAGATCAGCAGGTTAATGATGCCGAATCATTCTTCCAGAATAGACTCAGTCACCCAGTATGATGTAGTTGCTCTTCTTAATCGTACACAGGTTTCATTAACTTGAATCAGTGAAACAATTCTTGTAATAAGATATCAGCAAACAGATACATTGACTTGATGCATTAGACACTGAATTAGCTGAACGTAAGAGCCAACTCCCAGGCAAGGGCTCCTCACATACAATATCAACACTATGACTAGATGGCTTAATGAGTTTATCTCAGATGTCACTGAATCATAGTATGTAAAAATTGTGGCAGGTCCTTCAGTTTACCATCGATGCTGTGAAGACATATTTCCAAAAGCATAAACAGCTTCAAATGGGACCAATTTTGGGCAAATTAGAAAGGTACATAGTTGGGAATTTAAAGGTGCTGTTTATTCTATCCCTAGCTCTGATAATGCCATGGAAGTTTCAGAGAAAACTCTGTATGACAGTTAGGTACTATGAAATGATTTTCTCCAACAGTAAATTAATCTGTAGCTTTTTCTGACTGCTTTCAAGCAAGTTGACCAGAAACCACACAGCTTTCTCTTAGATGGTTAGTGCCATAGAGGTGAGCAGGATTTCCATGTATCATCAAAGCCATCGCCATCGGATGAATTCAGTAAAAGGATGGTAGATGGTTCCTAGTCCAGGATGGTATCTTGTCACAGTCGAAACTGTCTTTCTCAAGTTAAGGATATAAAACTCAAAGGAAAAGTACAGTAAGCCTGCTAGTCTAGTCTGAGAGCTCTGGCCAAAGGCAATACCACAGTGTGGAAAGAGTGAATCTTTATCTATGTAATCCCAAAGGATAAGTTAGGGTTTAAAGTCTGAGAAATTTGTGTGTGCTTTGCATCTTTCCATCAGATGTGTTAATTGTCATCCTAAGTTATTAGATAAAGTAATCTTTGATGGGCATTGGTCTGAGGTCAGACTGATGGAGCAAAAATATCCAGGACAAGACTCAAACACCAAGTGATTGGGGAGTGTGACTTGGAAGTAGACTATCTAGAAGAAAAATAGTTTAGGGGTAACCACCAAGTAATTGTGCTAAAGCTTATTAAATCAATCAATGGTTCTAAATACCTATTATTGGTAGCTTGTTAAATCCCTTACAGGAACAGTCAGTTATCTTTTAACTTATATGGAAAACATTAAGAAAGAAAACCAACCATACATTAGATAGGGTCCTGCTCACTTACATACCAGAGTTGAGGGGGGGAAAAAAGCTAAGCACAGAACTTGCATCAAGATCAGGATGAAAACAGATTATTGTTTATGATTTAATTTGAGAAACTTGATCGCATTTTGTCATGGCATCAGGCAAGGTGCCATCTCCCAGGAGCATGTCAAAAGAAGCATAGGTAGAAGGATATGGGAATTACAGATTATCAACCCAGAGTTATATATCAGATCTTGAATTTTCCCCTCCAATAATGTGACTATAATGCTAGATAATATCAAGAGAGCTACAGTTGCACCCAATGATGTACAATTGGCAATGTAGCATCAAGTTGATTTTTCTTTGGCTTTCTTATGCTGAACCAATTCGATCTAGATTTTGTAAGACACAAGAATGAGGTACCCTTTCCTTTGCTCAAGCCATATTCAGAACCTAGAATGCTATTTGATACATACTATTTTAAAGGTTCCAAATTATAGGGTAAATCTTTATGAAAAATAAAAATTAAAAATATAGATAAAAAATCTTCTGCAGTAAGAATAATTATTTCAGAGTTAAGTGTTGATTTGGTTACTGGGAGACAGAGGATCCCAACACTGGGCACACAATTAAATAAGCCTTATTGGTTTAAACTAAAGTAGGATCCTCTATGTCACTCACACAGCAAAGGATTATGCTACAGGCAGCAGCTTCTTGGGTTCTGGATTTAAGACATTTAATTCCTCCAACATTAAAAGTTCAGGACAATCTAGGCTAGTAAATTGTCATCAAATGTGCTGGAAAAAAAGTCCTTGAAGATGATGGTGACTGTTATAAGTTGAAATCGCATGATGATTGTCAAATGTTTATTTGTTCTTGAATACATTATACCGAATTTAAACAAATTTGATAAATGTGTCTAAATTTTAGTTTAGCATATGGCATGCTTAGTAAGTATAATTACTTTGTTTTTTAATCAAAATGTTTACTTAAAGTAACAATGATTTTCCATCAACCTTTATGCATAAGAAATATAATTCTCATCAATTTATAAACCAACACAAAAATATTCAGATACAGTGCTAGTTAGAATAGCCTCCTATTGGCATTTTTAGCTGGTAGTTTTAGCAAGACTGCTGGAAACAGGAGCAGTAGGTATTGGATTGGAGAACCCTAGGTATGGACTCAATCAAACTTTGACAACAACAAATGCCAAAAGTCTAGCTTCTGTGGCCACTTGACAGCTTGCTTCCAGGACTGATTGAAGAAACCATCCACAAACTGAACTGCTGCATTTGTGACAGCCAGATGCTTATTTCTCAGTGGCTGCCTGGCAACAAGGATATTAAGTACAAAAATACGGTTTGGCATAGAACACACATGAGAACTATTGAATGTAGCAGGCTGCACTGGTCAGTCCAAAGTAACAACTGTGTAGGTCAGAGATTGAAGCTTTCCAGCTGGCTGCTTTATATGATGCCTCTGAAATCCAAAAGTGAGTCCGTAACACAACAGGCTGCCTTAGTTTACTGGTAATTGGAGCTGTACACCAATTAGAAAAGCCCAGTTTTCCCTTTCTCTCTCTGCATTCCTCAGTTATAGTCCAATAGAAAAGAAGACAGAAACTAAGACAGAGCCACAATCCTGACTGAGGTCATCTTTAAGGTCCATGGGAGTTTTCTTTCAATTTTCATCTTTGGCAGCTTTCTTCAAATTTATCTCATTTTACATATCATTTGCATGAATATACCCTGCCAATCATGGTCTGGGCTCTATATAGCCCAACTGAGTTTATGAGAGTCTGGCTCTCAGGTGGCACTGAGTTCTGCCTCAAGGCATGGTGTCCAGTACACATTCCAGAAAAATAAAGAGGAGGGGAAGAGGAGAAGGACAAAGAGAAGGAGAAGAAGGACAAGGAGGAAGAGGAAGGAAGGAAGAGGAGGAAGGAGGAGGAGGAGAAAGAGAAGGAGGAGAAGGAGAAGTGAAGGAGAAGGAGAAGTGAAGGAGAAGGAGAAGAAGAAAAAGAAGAAGTGACTGAGGAAAAGAAGAAAACAAAGAAGGAGGAGGAGATGGAAGAAGAAGAAGAAGAAGAAGAAGAAGAAGAAGAAGAAGAAGAAGAAGAAGAAGAAGAAGAAGAAGAAGAAGAAGAAGAAGAAGAGGAGGAGGAGGAGGAGGAGGAGGAGGAGGAGCAGGAGGAGGAGGAAGAGGAGGAGGAGGAGGAAGAGGAGGAGGAGGAAGAGGAAGAAGAAGAGGAAGAAGAAGAGGAAGAAGAAGAAAGAAGAAAGAAGAAGAAAGAAGAAAGAAAAAAGAAGAAAGAAAAAAGAAGAAAAGGAAGACAAATCTTTCCTTGGTGTTGCCAGACAATGATCTGATCTAACAGAGAATTGTAAACATGAGGAGACCATAAGTTCATACCTTCGTCTGTTTCAAGAGACACTGCACCTGCATAGGAAACCTTCTTTAAGGACTGCAGCTTCTGTGTTGAAATTTACCCTTTCTGCCTCAACTTTCAAAGTCTATTGCTTTAGTTCAATTAGATTACCTGTCTCTAGCCTTCAAGACCTACAAGAGACAGGAAATCTGAAAATCTTGGTAACTTTATAGGTAAAGTTACTCCTTGGCACTAGTTATCATCCAGATGATATGCCAATACACTGAGAACTTTTGAGGTAGTACTCCTAACCAACCTCATTTGCATTTTCTCAGTTAGACACTCAAATATTTGTTAATATTTAGGCAGAATAGGCTCAACCATATAGCTGGCATCCCATACCACGGAAAGTCTAAGTTGTTACTTTCCTGATTGTTTTATTATATTCCCCTTTGAAATTAGGCTCCTTCTTTATTTTTATTAAGTTATTTTATTAAGTTAAGTTATTTTATTCATTTACATTCCAAAAGTTTTCCCCCTTCCAGGAAATCCCTCCTTGAGTTCTTCACCTCCCACTCCCCCTGCCTGTGAAAGGGTGCTTCTCCACCTGCCCACCTGGTCCAACCTCATCCTGACTAGCATATCTCTTTCCTGGAACATCAAGTTTCCAAGGGATCAAGTGCATCCTCTTGCACTGAGGCCATACAGGGCAGTCAGTCCTCTGCTCTAGATGTGCCTGGGGCCATGAACCAGCCTATCTGTGCTCCTTGGTCTTTGGCTTAGTCTCTGGCAACTCTGAAGGATCCAGAACACTGTTGTTCTTTCTATGGGGTTGCTATCCACTTCATCTCCTTTAGTCCTTCCTCTATTCCTTATTGGTCCCTTACCTCAATCCAATGGATGTCTGAAAGTATCTGAATTTGTCTCTGTTAGCTGCTGATAGAGCCTATCAGGGGATAGCCATGCTAGGCTCCTGTCTGCAAGCACAACATGACATCAACAATAGTGTTAAGATTTGTGCCTAGACATGGGATGGGTCCCAAGGTGGGGCAGTCTCTAGATAGCCTTTATTTCAATATCTCCAATTTTTTGACCCTTGCATTTCATTTTGACTGGAACAATACTGGGTTAAAATTTTGAAGATGGGTCGGTGGCACCCTGCCTCAAGTGGGGGCCATGTCTATCTACTGGAGGTTGTCACCTCTGGCTCCACCTCCCCACTGTTGGTCAGTCTTTTTCCCATATCTGATCCTGACAATCCTTTTCCCTCCCTCCTCTTCTATACCACCCAGTTTCATGTCCACTTCTTCTGCCTCACATGATTATTTTGTTCTCGTTATAAGTGGGGTTTGGTATCAATAGTTGAACTTTCATTCTTGTTAAGATTCCTACTGTCTGTAAGTTGTATCATGAGCATTTTGAGCATTTAAGCTACTATCCACTTATCAGGGAGTAGAAACCATGCGTTCTTTTTGGGTCTGGGCTACCTCACTCAGGATGATATTTCGTAGTTCCAACCTTTTACATGCAAAGTTCATCATGTCCGTATTTTTAGTGGACTAATAGTATTACACTGTGTAAATGAAATACATTTTCTGTAAGAAATGGGAAACTGCATATTGGGAAAAGATGTTCACAGACCCTATATAAAATTGAGGGTTAATATCTAAAGCATACAAAGAACTTAAGAAGTTAGAATCCCCCTAAAAAATAATAACTCAATTGAAAAATTAGGTACAGCGATAAACAGAGAATTCCCAAGAGAGGAATCTCAAGTGGCTGAAAAGCATTTGAAAACATGTTCAAAATCCTTAATCATCAGAAAAATGGAGATAAACTGACCCTAAGATTCCACTTTGCACCAATCAGAATAGCTAAGATCAAAAACTCAAGTGACAGTACATGTTGGCAAGGATGTGGAGAAAGAGGAACACTTCTCCTTTGTTGGTGTAATTTCAAACAGGTAAAACCACTCTAGAAATCACTCCAGTGGTTCCTCAGATAGCTCTATCTGAAGACCCACCTATACCACTCCTGGGAATTTCCCCAAAATTGTCCCATCATACCACAAGGACACATGTTGACAGTGCCTTAATTGAAATAGTCAGAAGCTGGAAATAATCCAGTTGCCTCTGAACAGATTAATTGATAAAAAATATTTTCGCTTGTACACACTTTATAGATCCTAAACTGGAATTATTAGGGAGAGAGTAAGATTACAACTTGAAATACAAGAATAAACTCTCTTCTCAATGACATATTTCATGTATATTATGGACAGACATGGTTTTTATTAATATTCAATATTTTGATAACATTTATGTAATTTCTCCACCACCCAAGGCCCACTTTGATTATCTACAGCATACAATGAAATGTACCTAGTTCATGTAGTATTTGATGGCTTTACAGCTATAACTGTGGCTGAATGGTATAATTTGTTCAAGGAGGTACTTTACTAGGAGGCAAAGAACGACTATGCTCATATGATATAAAAAACATCCTTGGAGAGAGGAGGCAGTGGCAGCAGGGGGGCAGCAGCAGCTTGTCCAGCAGAAGGGCCATCAGCAGTAAAACCAAGGACACAGGGTCCTGGCAGGCCCTGCACCCGCTACCACTAACCATCACTGGCCAGCCTGGCTGCAAGCGGCTGCAGATTTACAGCGCCTTTTACTGCTCTGAAGCCACATCAGAACTCGGCCTCCTGCCAGTCAGTCATGAGAGACTCTCCAACTTCTTGGCTCTCTGACAGCTGGAGATACACAGACTTACCCTGAGGCCAACATCACAGGGGTCTAAGACCGACAGGCGTTGGCCTGCACCCAGGCCCTGGGCTATTGGGGGGGCATCAGTGTGCCAACCCGGTCAGGAGGTTCTTTGCCCAGCACTCTGTCCTGGCGCGCACACACACCACCATTTTGGCTACAGGATACCAGAGAGTTCTAGCAGGCAAAGTTGGCTAACAGTCATAGCCCAAGGCTAACAGAGCAGGGGTCTAAGCCCCACAGGCATTGGATTGCACCCAGGCCCTGGGCTGTCTGGTGCACCATCTGTGTGCCAACTGGGCCAGGAGGTTGTTGGCCAGGCAGACTCTCCCAGCACTTTCAGGGAGTGCACCCACACCGCCATCTTGTCTACCAGACAGAACTAGTTAATAGTCATAGCCTGAGGCGAACATTGCTCAGGCCTAAGCCTGCCAGGCTTTTGCCTACATTCATGGCCTGAGCAGCTAGGCTAGCCTTGTGTGCACCAACCTGATTGGGGGAGCGGCTGCCTGGTAGTGATAAGCACTCTGCTGATTCCCATAGAAAAGGTCCCTGCAGCATACACCATCAGCACTCACTGAAGGAGCAAATGGGCACCACCTGGTTCACAGACACAATCTGGGGCAAGGCACACTAGGGTTCAAAGGGCACCCAAGAGGAGGGCAGAACATCAACAATCTGTGAAAGGGGAAACCCAGCCATCCAGTGTAGTGGAAATAGCCCTACAGCCTCACAGGAGGCTCAAACATCAGTCAGAGACAAGACCAGCTAACTTCGGAGATAACAAGATGGTGAAGGGCAAATGTAGGAACACTACTAACAGAAATCTAAGCAATATGTCAGTGTCTGAACCAAACTCTCCAACATCAGCAAGTCCTGGATATGCCAACACTCCAGAAAAACATGATTTGAATTTAAAATCACTGGTCATGATGCTGCTAGAAGAACACAAAAAGGACATAAATGAATCTCTTAAAGAAATACAGGGGAACATGAATAATCTAGAAACCCGTATAATGGAAACACAAAAATCACTTAAAGAAATTCAGGAGAATAAGGCTCAAGAGATAGAAGCCAATAAAGATGAAATGCAAAAAAAGACTTAAAGAAAGGCATGAGAAAGTGACTCAAATGGCAAGTAACATATAAAGGAAGACCTATCAGAATCACACCAGACATCTCATCAGAGACCATGAAAGCTAGAAGATCCTGGGCAGATCTCATGCAGACTCTAAGAGAACACAAATGTCAGCCAAGACTATTATAGCCAGCAAAACTCTCAATCACAAAAGATGGAGAAACCAAGACATTCCATGACAAAACCAAATTTACACAATATCTTTCCACAAACCCAGCTCTGCAAAGAATAATAGGAGGAAAACTCCAATGCAAAGAGGGAAACTACACCCTGGAAAAAGCAAGATAGTAACCTTCTTTCATCAAACCCAAAAGAAGATAACCACTCAAATATAAAAATACTATCAAAAAAGAGAGGAAGTAATAACCACTATTCCTTAATATCTCATAACGTCAATGGACTTAATTCCCCAATAAAAAGACATAGACTAACAGACTGGATAAGAAAACAGGAACCTACATTTTGCTGCATACAGGAAACACACCTCAGTGTCAAAGACAAAAACTACCTTAGAATAAAAGGCTGGAAGACAATTTTCCAAGCCAATGGTCTCAGGAAGCAAGCCGGAGTAGCCATTCTAATGTCAGATAAAATTGACTTTCAACCTAAAGTCATCAAAAGAGACATGGAAGGACACGTCTTGCTGGTCAAAGGAAAAATCCACCAAGAAGAACTTTCAATTCTGAACATCTATGTGCCGAATGCAGGGGCACCCTCATTCGTAAAAGAAATTTTACTAAAGCTCAAAGCACACATTGCACCTAACACAATAATTGTGGGTGACTTCAACATTCCACTATCCTCAATGGACTGATCAGGAAAACAGAAACTAAGCAGGGGACACAGTAAAACTAATTGAAGCTTTGAACCAATTGGATTTGACTGATATTCATAGAATATTTCACCATAAAGCAAAAGAATATACCTTTTTCTCAGCACCTCATGGTACCTTCTCCAAAATCGACCATATAATTGGTCACAAGACAGACTTCAACAAATATAAGAAGACTGAACTAATCCCATGCTTACTATCAGATCATTATGGAATAAGAGTGGTCTTCAATAGCAACAAAAACAACAGAAGGCCCATATACACATGGAGGTTGAACAATACTCTACTCAATGACACGTTGACCAAAGAAGAAATAAAGAAAGAAATGAGAGACTTTTTAGAATTTAATGAAAATGAAGGCACAACATACCCAAAGCTTTGGGACACAATGAAAGCAGTGCTAAGAGGAAAACTAATAGCCCTGAATGTCTCCAAAAAGAAACGGGAGAGAGCATACACTAGCAGCTTAATGGCACATGTGAAAGCTCTGGAACAAAAAGAAACCAATTCACCCAGGAGGAGAAGAAGACATGAAATCATCAAACTGGGGGCTGAAATCAATCAAGGGGAAACAAAGAGAATCATACAAGAACCATACAAAAATCAAAGAATCCAGGAGCTGGTTTTTTGAGAAAATCAACAAGATATATAAACCCTTAGCCAGACTGACCAAAGGGCACAGAGAAAGTATTCAAATTAACAGAATTAAATGAAATGAAAAAGGGGATATAACAACAGAAATGGAGGAAATTCAAAGAATCATCAGATCCTACTACAAAAGCCTATACTCAACACAACTGGAGAATCTGGAGGAAATGGACAATTTCCTAGACAGATACCAAATACCAAAATTAAATCAGGAACAAATAGATCATCTAAACAGTCCTTTAACCCCTAAAGAAATAGAAGGGGTCATAGAAAGTCTTCAAACCAAAAAAAAAAAAAAAAAAAAAAAAAAAAAAAAAAAAAAAAAAGCACAGGACCAGATGGCTTCAGTGCAGAATTCTATCAGACCTACAAAGAAGAACTAACATCAATACTCTTCAAACTATTCCACAAAATAGAAACAGAAGGAACACTACCCAACTCCTTCTACAAAGCCACAATTACACTGATACCAAAACCACACAAAGATCCAACAAAGAAAGAGAACTTCAGACCATTTTCCATTATGAACATCAACGCAAAAATACTCAATAAAATTCTTGTCAACCGAATTCAAGAACACATAAAAAACAATCATCCACCATGACCAAGTAGGCTTTATCCCAGGGCTGCAGGGTTGGTTCAATATACGAAAATCCATCAATGCAATCCACTACATAAACAAACTCAAAGAAAAAAAATACATGGTCATTTCATTGGATGCTGAAAAAGCATTTGACAAAATACAGCATCCTTTCATGCTTAAAGTCTTGGAAAGAACAGGAATTCAAGGCCCATATCTAGACATAGTAAAAGCAATATACAGCAAACCGGTAGCCAGCATCAAACTAAATGGAGAGAAACTTGAAACAATCCCACTAAAATCAGGGACTAGACAGGGCTGCCCCCTTTCTCCTTATCTTTTCAATATTGTACTTGAGGTACTAGCTCGGGCAATTAGACAACATAAGGAGGTCAAAGGGATACAAACTGGAAAGGAAGAAGTCAAACTATCATTATTTGCAGACAATATGATAGTCTACCTAAGTGACCCAAAAAACTCCACTAGAGAAATCCTACAGCTGATGAACAGCTTCAGCAAAGTGGCAGGTTATAAAACCAACTCAAGCAAATCAGTAGTCTTCCTATACTCAAAGGATAAGCAGGCTGAGAAAGAAATTAGGGCAATGACACCCTTCACAATAGCCACAAACAGTATAAAGTACCTTGGGGTGACTCCTACCAAACATGTGAAAGATCTGCATAACAAGAATTTCAAGACTCTGAAGAAGGAAATGGAAGAAGACCTCAAAAAATGGAAAAATCTCCCATGCTCATGGATCAGCAGGATTAATATAGTTAAAATGGCCATTTTGCCATAAGCAATATACAGATTCAACGCAATACCCATCAAAATCCCAACTCAGTTCTTCATAGAGTTAGAGAGAGCAATTCTCAAATTCATCTGGAATAACAAAAAACCCAGGATAGCTAAAACTATTCTCAACAACAAAAGATATTCTGGGGGAATCAGAATATCATAACACACCTATGGCCACTTGATCCTCAACAAAGGGGCTGAAAACATCCAATGGAAAAAAGATAGCCTTTTCAACAAATGGTGCTGGTTCAACTGGATGTCAGCATGCAGAAGAATGTGAATTGATCCATCTTTATCTCCTTGTACTAAGCTCAACTCCAAATGGATCAAGGACCTCCACATAAAGCCAGACACTCTGAAACTAATAGAAAAGAAACTGGGGAAGACCCTTGAGGACATCAGTACAGGGGGAAAGTTCCTGAACAGAACACCAATAGCGTATGCTCTAAGATCAAGAATTGACAAATAGGACCTCATTAAATTACAAAGTCTCTGTAAGGCAAAGGACATCATCAAAAGAACTACAAATTGGCAACCAACAAATTGGGAAAAGATTTTCACCAACCCTACATCAGATAGAGGACTAATATCCAATATATCCAAAGAACTCAAGAAGTTAGACCCTAGAAAACCAAATAACCCTATTAAAAATGGAGTACAGAACTAAACAAATAATTTGCACCTGAAGAACATCAGATGACTGAGAAGCATCTTTAAAATGCTCAACTTCATTAGTCATTAGGGAAATGCAAATTAAAACAACCCTGCGATTTCACCTTACATCAGTCAGAATGGCTAAGATTAAAAATTCAGGAGACAGCAGGTGTTGGAGAGGGTGTGGAGAAAGAGGAACACTCCTCCACTCATGGTGGGGTTGCAAATTGGTACAACCACTCTGGAAATCAGTCTGGCAGTTTCTCAGAAAGCTGGGCACATGACTTCCAGAGGATCCTGCTATACCACTCCTGGGCATATACCCAGAGGATTCCCCAGCATGTAGTAAAGATACGTGCTCCACTATGTTCATAGCAGCCCTATTTATAATAGCCAGAAGCTGGAAAGAACCCAGGTATCCCTCAAAGGAAGAATGGATACAGAAAATGTGGTATATATACACAATGGAGTACTATTCAGCCATTAGAAACAATGAATTCATGAAATTCTTAGACAAATGGATGGAGCTGGAGAACATCATACTAAGTGAGGTAACCCAGTCTCAAAAGATCAATCATGGTATGCACTCACTAATAAGTGGATATTAGCCTAGAAAATTGGAATACCCAAAACATAATCTACACATCAAATGAGGTACAAGAAGAACGGACGAGTGGCCCCTTGTTCTGGAAAGACTCAGTGTAGCAGTATAGAGCAAAATCAGAACAGGGAAGTGGGATGTGGTAGATGGAAGAACAGGGGGAGGGATGGGGGCTTATGTGACTTTCGGGGAGTGGGGGGTCCTGAAAAGGGGAAATAATTTGAAATGTTAAAAAAATATATATATCGAATAAAAAAAGAATATATTGA
Organism: Apodemus sylvaticus; assembly: GCF_947179515.1. Lineage (NCBI taxonomy): Eukaryota > Metazoa > Chordata > Mammalia > Rodentia > Muridae > Apodemus > Apodemus sylvaticus. The sequence continues at coordinate 22,936,880 of NC_067487.1, forward strand.
ATTAAAAAAAAGAAAAAGAAAAAGAAAGGCACAGTCAGGGTAGAGTGGCCACCTCAGACACACGGGAATGGTGGGGGCTGTGGAAAACAGTAGTCTTGAGCAATTGCTGCTGTGTGGAGATGTGAGTGAAATCAGCACCATTTCATCAAGAAAAAACAGCAATAGTGAAAAGACAATACAAAGAAAGTGTCAGAACTGCTCATCACTAGCTACTGCGTGAATCAAGTAGTCTTTGACACATTTGCTGCCTATGTCTGGCCTAATTTTCAAAGTTTATAAACAACAGGCATTCTTGTTTTTCACTATTTCATAAATGGCATTGTGTAGCAGAGAAAGAGAGAGAGGCAGGCAGGCAGGCAGACAGACAGGCACACAGACAGACAGAGACAGACAGACACAGAGAGATGCTGACACATCTGGGAACAGTGCACTACAGTTAAGTCTCCAGCGGCCCTTATCAATCACGGAATTGGTTTAAACATGTATTCCTTCCCCCACTTTGCACAGAGAAGAGCAGAGACCACTTAATTTGGCCTTCTAAGTACGATGCACATTCTCAATGTTCAAGACCAGGAATCTTCCCCCCATCCCACCCCCATTTCCTTTTTTGGGCAGGTATACATTTTTGTCCATCAACCTGCAGAAAGCATTGGTCCACAGCAGCATCAAACACCTCTTTATACCAGAGTCACCTGGAAGACTCCTTGAGACAAGAGCTGAGGAGTGTCTCTAAAATCCCCGAGTCAGCTGACCTGAGGTGACTCCAAACATTTGTATCAAGCTGCGAGATGCTGATGATCTCGAGACCACACGTGGAGGAGGAGACACAGCTTCTAATCAGGCCTGTGTGCAGCTTATGGATAGATGTTCAGAGCTAGCAAGGTGAATAGCCCTCCGTTGACAGTATTCACGCCATTCACTTTGGCTTCCTTATCAAACCAACGTATTGATCATCTGTCTGTGTCACTTGAAAAGTAGTAGCTGATCCATAGTTGCCCTTGCAAAGAACTCTCATATCTCTAATACACGTAGAATCAAGGAGCTTGAAAATTCCTTCCTTCTGGCCATGATCATATAATCCAATGTAATCATGTGCAGTAAAGGGAGGAGACACAATGATCACCGTGCACTTCACTTTCCTGCTTTCTTCCGTTCTTTTCCAAGATTCTCTGTGTACAAAGCAAGACCTCAAGGCTTCCTTGACTTGTCTATTCATAGCAAATATGACCAATGGATAAATATAGTTGAACACCTGAATCATCAGTATGAGACCTTAGAACCTGCAGTATCTAAACCACATTATGTTCTTCTAAAGGGCTGAATACCATGATAACACATGGGATCTTATTTCTGGGACATAAAATGCTGAGGATGATGTAAGCCCAACCTCAAAATATGCTGGATTGGAGCTAAATTAAAAAAAAAAAACACATGCACTTGAATTTTGATTTTATCAGAATAATGATTTGATTTCCCTGTTTAAAAATTGGCAAATATGTTTGATCTTTATGAAGAAGAGGAGAGGGTGATGTTATTAGTATTTTAAATATGAACATCTTAAGAAAAGGCCTGAGAAACTGAAACAATAAAATAAAAAAAGTAGACAATTGTGGGAAAGATGCGAACTTTAAATAACTCCAGACATAGCCAAGGCAATGTATGATTTTTATAGTTAACCTAAAAGTCAATTCCTAAGCAATGATTCTTTTTTTTTTTTTATCTGTTTATTAAACACGGTAATGAAAGTCCTGGGAAGGTAGGTCAGTGGTTTAGCACTCACTTCCAATGTGCATGGTTTCAAGGTCTACTCTCAGCTGTGCAAGGAGAGACACATACAGTGGATCAAGAAATGGAAGGAGGAAAGAAGTAGAGATGGAGGGAGACAGGGAAAGAAAATATGATGTTTTTTATAAATCAACAATCATCAACCCATATAAGTAGAAAGATCCATCTAGAACACCACTTTGTTCTACTTTCAAGCTAATCTAATTTTTCACCATGTAAAACTTGGTATCTGAGATCATTTCAAATGCCCTAGTGGAAGCAGAACATCTTAATAATTTGCTTAATATTTTATGCTTGAATATTTTAACTTTCAAATCATGGGGTGCTGGAAACCTAGAAAATTAGTATATATAAAGAGGTATAGTGCACACATTTTAACACTTTATTAAATAAAAAGAATAGTAAACTTGTTTAGAATAATATATAATATTCAATACTTCCATTACATTTGAATGTTCAAATTTCGATCACTTATCCAATCAGATGTAAAGTTTTACTGTGTATAGAGTGGTAATAACTTACAAATGACAATTTTCTGTGCCCTCAAACCATATATGGTTATTCACTATGATTCATTATAATAATATTTTAATGTTTTTAACTTCAAATATCTCTTAGAAAATTGAAGTATAAGAGCTAAAACTAAAATTTTCCAAAATTTTACATTATTTTACGAAGATTCTATCACAGAAATTGAGGAATATAGAAGAAATAGCAGTAGTTATGGATAGAACCAGCAAGTAAATACAAATGCTGAAGTTATCTTTTTTTTCTGCTTCTGTAGTTACTGCATACAAATTTGTAATCACAGATGTATTTGGGGAGGAGTTCTGATGGGCCTCATGAGGTAGAACTAGGCAGCAGAGTGTATTGGATTCCTTTCAGCCTTGTATGTATTAAAGACTTCAAATGAGCAACAAATTTAGGGCAGACCTCATCACATCGTCACAACTCTGGGACTTTCTCCTTTGAAACCTATACTCTAAATTTGTATTTTCATTATGTTAAATAGTCTTCACTCAGGCTAACACCTCCATGCCTAGCGGGATGTGCTTAGGGGTTGTTTTGCAATTTCCAGTATTAATATATTTGATATTTTTATTAAAGATTTAACATCTTAGATACATAAATCATTATGTGTGTTTTGGATGTAATTGACCTTAAATCCTAAGAGGAATTCTGTTATAGAAAGGTAATTCATCTTCCACTTCAGGCAAGTCCAAGAGATTGAATTGTGTTAAGTGATGTGCTGCACTTTCCCAGCTGTGCACTACTGCTCAGTAAAGATTTTGCTGAGATGAACAAACTCACAGAAACTCTTTACATTAGCTCCACTTATTGAGCCAAAGCTCGATACTATTCCTTTGAGGTAGGGTAGATAACATCTTAAAAAAATGAAAAGTAACAATTTTTTCCAATGTTTGATATATAAAAATGTACACACTCTAGACTATATATAGCTATATATTTTTATTATCAGATGCATGTATTAAAGACATTTTATTGATAGAATTATACACTTTAATAGTTTTATATATGTAAGATCAAATTTTACCTTAAGTTTTATTTAAGAAATATAAATACTAGATTTAAAATTTACATAGGTTTTGCTTAATTTATTTATTACAACACATATATATTATCTCCCTTTGGACTACTACTCTAAAAGTAATGAAATACCCTCCATGCCTATATGTTTGGTTAAAATACATATATTAGCAAGGTCTCATTAGCTCAGTTTGGCTAAATATTCACTTAGCATCTGCGCTGAAACTTTATGTTCTTCTGATCTCCCTGCCCCTACCCTAACTTCTGAGATTGAAGGTATGCACCATAACAGATAGTCTTTATTTTTATTATTATCTGTAGAAATTTACCACAGATTTTAAGCAGAAAATCTGTAATCTGAAAATTATATTGGCAGATAGTTTAATAATACATTTGGTTTCCAAGCACATTGTATTTTAAGACTATCATAGTATTTCTAGGCTAAGATATCTATCAATTACATTCTCTGATTTTAAGGCTGTAGCTTATATTAATACATAATTAGTTGGGAGATTTTGTGAAGAGCCATTTGTAAATATTTTATTATTATTATTATTATTTTGCTACCATATTGAAAATACATTCTTCTCTCATGCAAGCTATCCCAACTGTAGTTTTTCCTCCTTCCATTTCTTTGTGATCCCCATTAAACCTTTTCTTGCCCAGATCACTCCCCTTCCAATTTCTTTTCAGAAAACAGGAGAAATGACCTAATTACAACACCTATACTATATTAATCCCTTCAAAGAATACCAAGTAAAATGTTTTAATGTACAACAGTCACAATTGAACTTTGCAAAGCGAGTGCACCTTAAAAATTGTGTGTCACTTATGCTCTAAGATCAAGAATTGACAAATGGGACCTCATAAAATTACAAAGTTTCTGTAAGGCAAAGGACACTGTTAAAAGGACAAAACAGCAACCATCAAATTGGGAAAGGATATTCACCAACCCTACATCTGATAGAGGGCTAAGGTCAAAAACTCAGGAGACAGCAGGTGTTGGCGAGGATGTGGAGAAAGAGGAACACTCCTCCACTGCTGGTGGGGCTGCAAGATGGTACAACCACTGTGGAAATCAGTCTGGCGGTTCCTCAGAAAACTGCACATGACACTTCCGGAGGACCCTGCTATACCACTCCTGAGCATATACCCATAGGATTCCCCGGCATGCAATAAAGACACATGCTCCATTATGTTCATAGCAGCCTTATTTATAATAGCCAGACGCTGGAAAGAACCTAGATGTCTCTCAAAGGAGGAATGGATACAGAAACTGTGGTATATTTACACAATGGAATACTACTCAGCAATTAGAAACAATGAATTCACAAAATTTTTAGGCAAATGGTTTGATCTGGAAAATATCATCCTAAGTGAGGTAACCCAATCACAAAAGAATACACATGGAATGCAATCTCTGATAAGTGGATATTAATTAGCCCAGAAGTTCTGAACCCAAGGCACAAATCGCATAGCAAATGAGTCCCATGATGAAGTATGGAGAGTGTCCTGATCCTGGAAAGGATTGATCTAGCATTGGAGAGGAATATAAGGACATAGAAAAAGGAGGGAGGTGATTGGAGAATGGATGGAGAGAAGAAGGTTTATGGGACATATGGGGAGGGGGGATCTGGGAAAGGGGAAATCATTTGGAATGTAAACAAAGAATATAGAAAATAAAAATATTTTTAAAAAAAGTAAAAAAAAAGTGTGTCACAAACCACCTTATGGGTTCATGAAGTTAAGTGTATGGTTTTCAGAATATTTAACAATAGTGAGATGTATATAAATAAACAGTTATCAAAACTTAATTCAAAATCTATCATGTAAGGGTATCTGCCAGTATTAGCCAATGCTTCCTCTTCCTTCATTGAAGTCTTGTTTGCTAATACAGCTTATGTCTGTCATAGTATACAGACTGCCAATCAAGATAAGTGAATTCTACCTGAAAGGCCACAACTTAGATTTCACACTATTACATGTTTAAAAAAATAGTTAAACAAATTTTGGCTTTAGATTAAAAATAATTTACAGATTTTTTTATTGTTTAAACATAATTTTATCTTTGTGATGTTTGGAAAACTTCACTGTCAACATTGTTGTTTATAAATATCAAAAAAAGATCACATCAGAAAATATTAAAGATGATTTCTTTATCTAATTATAAGTCAAGGTATTGGATTGGAGTAAAAATTCATAAGTAGCTCTAACTTCAAGTGCATAGAGAGGAAATGGGTGAAAGTCATCTAGTATTAAAAGTGTCATCAGTACTAGCTACAGAGTGTACTATAAAGAAGTACTGGAATAAAAGGAATTGTCTCAATATTCTTTCTCATAATATTGGTCAAAACATTTTGTTTTGTTTTCTTTTGTTTTGTTTTGTTTTGTTGGAGACAGGGTTTCTCTGTATTTCCCTGACTATCCTGGAACTCACTCAGTAGACCAGGCTGGCCTCGAACTCAGAAATCCACCTGCCTCTGCCTCCCAGAGTGCTGGGATTACAGGAGTGTGTGTGTCACCACCGCACAGCCAGTCAAAATATTTTAAGAGTCAAGATGCTGGGCGGTGGTGGCTCACACCTGTAATCCCAGCACTCTGGGAGGCAGAGGCAGGCAGATCTCTGAGTTCGAGGCCAGCCTGGTCTACAGAGTGAGTTCCAGGATACCCAGGGCTACACAGAGAAACCCTGTCTCAAAAAAAATCAAAAAAAAAAAAAAGTCAAGATAAAATTCTTTTAGGTAAAGATGGGCTACATTCATCTCATTACTTCCATTAAACATGAATTTTAATTGTTTCCACCAAAAAGCAGATTTTGTTCTAATATTAACAAATGATTTCCATTGTAGCAACATTTTACAATGCACTTAGCTCTAAAGGTTAAATAAGAGAAAGTGAGAAACTAAAAGGTAAATTTCTCTGGAGATCTATAAAAGAAAACTGTCTGAGCCCTCCTACAAAAATAAAAACAAATGTCAGTTTAAGGACCCATAAGGAAAGCAACAGACAAACTAACAATTTTACTAAGGAATTGTTATTATTAATGATAACAATTTTTCTGATTATTTTGTAATTCTGTCTTTACATTTTGCCACTATAACCATATCTGTCCATTCCATAGAACCCTCACCTTAGCCTCCTGTGGAGGCATAATCATACAAATAGTAAAATTATATGTATGCCACAAGTCATATTAAAGTCAATATCCTTATGTTTTATTATCAATTAATATTTTACTCATATATTTTGTTTATACATGTTTGTACATGTAGGGTTTTAAATAATTTTCTCAAGTAGAATGGAGTAAAAATTCATGAGTAGCTCTATAATTGAGTGCATAGAGAGCAAATTTGGAGTGAAATAAAATTTCCCAGTGCACAATCTTGCCATTAATATTAGCTACAGAATATCCTAATATAAAAATTACTATAAAAGTAATCATTGTCTCAATATTTCTACAACCTAATTACATGATTTAGAATTCTCTGTCCTTTTATAAAGGTTTACATATAATTGTATCTAATTTTTTTCAGTAGTGCATTGTAGTAGAATGTCTTTTATAGCAAGTAAGAACTTACTTTATTAAAGTTCTTTTTTTGTTATAAAATTAATAGAACACAAGAAACATATTCGATTCCAGTAATTATTTCTGTGTTAATACCATATTCGTGCCCCATACTCATTTGTCCAGCTTGTAAGACATGATTTATGAAGACATCACACAACAAAGAACACAGGACTTGCAGTAATAAAATTTCAACTCATCTTGAAGCTACCCACTGGGAACTAGGTATCATCATACCCAAAGCAGTTGTGCCAACTGGCAGGGAAAAAAAAGGCACCTGAAATTCTTACTAAGTTGTGATGCCTGTAAACCACAATAGCTGAAGATAGTGACTTTTATACATGACGGAGGTAGGAGTCACAAAATCTTAATATATTCACCTAAACAAGACTCAAGCAACTTCAATGGCTATATCACTCATATATAGATGGAAAATCTCACAAGATTCTATATGAAGAACTACAAGCAACTTAATGGTTGCTGGGAGAGGGAAAATCAATTTTCCATAATGACAAGATCTCTGATAAGCTATCCGGTCCCAAGTCGCCATTCTAAAACATGTATATCCTTGGAAAGCTAACTCAACTCAACTGGATCTATGTATTCATTAAGGAAGCAGAAGTCATGAAATTGAGAGTTGCGAGGACAGTGGAGAAAATTTGGATCCAATGACACTGTTATAAAATATTAAAGAATTTTACTTTGGATTTAGCTTCTTAGCTAAATAACCGGAGAACAGAGCAAGATACTGCCACATAAGCTCAGTGCCAAGGATCAAAATCAAAAGGTAAGGAGAGAGGAGAAATTCAGTCTCCCAACTTACAGCCCTTACCCCAAGAATAGGAAATACCCAACAACTAAGTAATCATCACAGACCCTTGTCATAAAATCATAAATGCATATTTTACTCACTGGTTTACTTCTCAAGATGAGGAGTATCTAGCCTCATCCCAATTTTGTCTTGAGTCTTACAAGCTACATTAATGTAAAGAGCCTTATTGAGGTGCCATGCCACCTGGCAGGAACTTTGTAGACTAATGTGAAGATCCTCTCCCAGCCTTTGATTGGGAACTCCTGTGTCAGCCATAATCCCCCTCCACCTAGGGTGGAGAGCTCAGTCAAAGGTGAAGCCTATTGTTCTTCAAGATCTGGCGTCTTCTGAGAAACAATAGCCACCTGTGGGGCAACTGAACTGATTCTGCTGAGAAGCTTCCAGACTTTTCCCCCTGCCTATGTATATATATATATATATATATATATATATATATTGGGAGTTCTTCACTAAACTTTGAGACCTTGAATAGCAGGTGTTATCTTGATCTCCATCTCTTTTTTTGCCACCTTCCCAAACATTCCCAGCTTCCCTTCCAGGTAACCCATTGTAACTGTGGGCAGTTACAGATGAATATTGTTCAAGAATATGGCATTGCCCCAGAATAGAAATAGTTACTTGACTCAGATATAGATTTATTTTGTTCTCTAATTTTATAATGGAAAATAACTTCAGTAAAGTAAGTTATTACTTGTTATTCTAGTAGAAATAATCTAGAATACACTATTGAAACATAATTTAGATTCAATTACATGTACGTTTTCATCTTCTCTATCATTATAGAAAAACTATTATTTTCAGAGAAGTTATAAAGAACTCAAGTTAATAGAAGTTTGAGCACTTTTTTAACATTTGAAATTATAAAAACTAACATAAAAATATCCTTGTACACGTCCTTACCAGTATATCTAAGTCTGTAAAAGCAATCTAAGATATTATAATATTATTTTTTCTGATGAATTTTCTGATGTAATTAAGATACCAGAATCTCTTGGGAAAAGGTTCATGGATAAAAGGCCTGGAGATGAGGTATCCACACAGTGTGCTGCTGGTGTATTAGGAAAAACATCCTGGTGCTAGTTATTTGATCTCTGGGTATTATTGCTCATGTTAGCCCATTTTGAATATTTAATAAGTAGTAATTAATTTGAACAAATTAGGATGCTGTTATGCCTAATGAGCTTCTTCAATTTTAAAATACACACGAACAAAAGCCATGAAAGCAAGCTAATTATTCACAGCATACCTTAGAGTGTGAACAGATGTTTTAATTAAAATCGACTATGCGACAAATTACCCCATTGTGGAATTTAATGAATAGCTATCAAAACACCAAATTGTAAAACAAATATTTACTTGACCATTGCTGAATTCTTTGTTCATTGTAATAGATACAATATGTGCTTTGTGTCATTATTTGAAATCTTTCAAAAAAGAGAATAAAAGCTTTTTCCTTCTATGCTTACTGGCCTGCCTTTGCATTCATCAACTTCCAAGAAATTTTGTGACAGCTTTATCATCACTTCATCCCCACAGTCAGTTGTCTTCCTGAAGTGAACAGAATAAAGATAAGAATACCATAGATGATAATCACATTTTTGCAAATAAACATATATAATTTTTCTTCCTGCATTGCTATTTAAATGTTCAGTACATTGAAATGCAAATTCTTACTTTCTGGTTACAGATTTCCAGATCTCCCATTGCCAGCTGTCTTATTTATTGTTACCCTCATAGATTCCTGAGCATTTCCATTGCCCTAGGATAGTAGCACTTCCCTAATACCCCTGTCCTTATTCTAGTTGTCTCCTGAAGTATTCTTTCCTTCTGGACTAGGTCCACTTTATGCCTCCTGTTCCATGCCCGCCCTCTTCCCTACCCAGTCCACTCCGTCCATCGCCCCTGGTGTGTATTCCATTCCCCCTTCTCAGTGAGATTCAAGAATTCCACTGGAGAGCACTTTCCTTTTCTGAGGTAAAAGAAAGGAGAGGAGGGGCGGTGGATAAGGGAAAGTAAATTGAGAAGGAGGGAATGGTAGGAGGGGGAGAAGGGAAGCTATAATCCCGATGTAAAGTTAATTAATTCATTAATAATACTAGTAAAGTAGAATACTTACATCCATTTTCAGATATGTAGATGCATCCATAGACAAAAGCTAAAGTGATTGAGTGAAGCAGAAGAAAGAGAATGAATTCTGCTAGGAAATTGTTTTGCAATATATTTATTTAAATATCTAATATATGATACTAGAGATTGAAAACACAATATTTTACACATTAAAAATATATCCTGTGGGGTATGATAATTTTATTGTTTTAGTTTTTTTTAGTTGATAATATAATTACAGTTTCTATTTTTCTCCTGTTATCATTCTGCACCTTCAAAATATTATAGTCTCTTTTCTATTAATTCTTACTGCACGCATATATTAAATTGTGTGTGTATATATATATATATACATATATACAGAATTGTTTACATATATGTGTGTGTTCAGATATATATGAATACATATGCATATAACATACATATATATTATATATTATATATGTATATATCATATATACATATGATAAGTATTTGGGGTAAATATGTCTCAGTGGGTAAAATGTTGGCAAGACATTAAATTTGGTTTCTATCTAAATGACAGAACTCTTCTAAATTTTGGAAACTATAGTCCAAGAATTTACAATCTTAGTGTGTACCTATGAGGAGATAGGAAGCAGAGACCCACTCATACACACACACACACACACACACACACACACACATATATATATAATACATCACTTATGTTAATAGTAGCATGGTTATTTTTATTTATTCACAAACTCCACACATTTAATACATGAAAAATTTATATGTACACTACTTTATAAATACATTGGGAAATATTTTAAAAGGATTTTCCTCTTACACTTTATTATATTTTTAATAAAGAAAACCTAAACATTTTAAAATTGCCTTTCAGAGATGAGAGAATTCTTGAGGTTGTATACATGAAATTTAATACAGTACTATTCAGTGTCCTAACCTACAAGTGTTCTTAATGAAAAGTATATTTAAAACAACCTTTTAGATAATTATATTTTATTTTTTGAAATTATAATTTTTATTTCCTCCTGTCCTTTTCTCGCCACAAACCCTCCCACACACCACTGCTTTTCATCCAAAACAATGAACTATTTTGGTTTTTTTTGGTATAGAATAGAGCTTATTCAGAGTAGGGGATGGGAGTTAGTGGGAGAGAGAGAGAGAAAGAGAGAGAGAGAGAGAGAGAGAGAGAGAGAGAGTAGAGAAGTGAGGTGTAGGCTGGCCATGACCACGTGGAGGTGGGGGGAAGAGCCTAAGGGGCAGAGAGGTGATAGTATGTGGGAGAGCGGGAGAGCAAAGAGAACAATGAACTATTATATTGTCATTTTACACACACACACACACACACACACACGCACGTGCGCTCACACACACACACACATGTGTTCTTCTGTAGCTTTAAGGAAACCACAGCTTTCCTCATCTGTATTAACATGATTTTTGCTGTTCCTTTTCATCTCATGTTTAGAGAATCATGGTTATCAGGCTTTATGACTATGGATTCTGACATACTCTGGAAAAACAATCTCAGCACAAATGATGCTGCTGTTACATCTTGCCACCCCTCTTCCACAATGATACCTCAGCATATTGTAAGTGAAATGATGTTTAGATTGATTTCCTGGAACTGGTCTCTATAACTCTTCTTTTAATGGTTATGGTTTTCTTCCCGTCCTGAGGTGGGACTGGCGGGAAAGCAATGCAGTGGAGAATCGCAATAACAGTATCAGAGAAATGCGTTCAAATTAATGAGGGAGAGATTAACATCAAGAAAAACTAGGCGTGTAAAATAACAGTAAGTGTGTCTAAAAAAAAATCATAAGGATTCTTATGTTAACCCTCCCCAGGCTATTAAAACTCAATTTATGAAAGTGAACTTTAAAAAACAAAGTTTGAATCAACAGACGACAAAAATACGAATGGAATTAGAAATCTACTCAAAACTGGATGCCATTAATACTTCCAGAATATACTAGTTTATGTAGCTTTTTAAAAAAAGATTATTTCTCTGTGTAAGTAGGGTGTTAATAAATAAATTATAATTTCTCCCAGAAAATTTTCAGTTTTCATCATATTCATATACGCTTGCAAACTCACCAGCAGTGGGGAGTGTTACTCTTTCTACACATCTGCTGTCACCTGAGAGTTTGATATTAGCCATTCTGACTGGTGTGAGGTGACATCTCAGGGTTGTTTTGATATGCAATTCCCTGATAACTATGAATGTTAAACATTTCTTTAGGTGCTTCTCAGTCATTTGGAATTCCTCAATTGAGAATTCTTTGTTTAGCTGTGTACCCCATTTTTTTTTTCGAGACAGGGTTTCTCTATGTAGTCCTGGCTGTCCTGGAACTCACTCTGTAGACCAGGATAGCCTTGAACTCAGAAATCCACCTGCCTCTGCCTCCCAGAGTGCTGGGATTACAGGCGTGTGCCACCTCCGCCTGGCTTGTGTACCCCATTTTTAAACAGGGTTATTTGATTCTCTGGAGTCTAACTTCTTGAGTTATTTGTTTATATTGGATATTAGCCCTCTCTCAAATGTAGGGTTGGTAAAGATCGTTTCCCAATGTGTTCATTGCTGTTTTGTCCTATTGACAGTATTCTTTGCCTTGTAGAAGCTTTGCAATGTTATTAGGTCCCATTTGTCAGTTTTTAGCATAAGCCCTTGGTGTTCTGTTCAGGAAATTTTGCCCTGAGTCCATGTGTTCGAAGCTTTTCTCCACTTTCTCTTCTATTAGATTTAGTGTATATGGTTTTATGTGGAGGTCCTTGATTCACTTGGAGTTGATCTTTGGTCAAAGAGATAAGAATGGTTCAATGTGCATTTCTCTACATGATGACCTCCAGTTGAACCAGCACTATTTTTTGAAAATGCTGTCACTTTTCAACTGGATGGTTTTAGCTCCTTTCTCAAAGATCAAGTCACCATAGGTGTGAGTCTTCATTTCTAGGTATTCAATTCTGTTGCATTGATCTACATCCCTGTCTCTGTAGCAGTACCATGCAACTTTTATCTCTATTGCTCTGTAACACAACTTGAGGTCAGGAATGGTGATTCCCCCAGAAGCTTTTTTATTGTTGAGAATATTTTCAACTATCCTGGGATTTTTGTTATTCCAGATGAATTTGCAAATTTTTCTTCCTAACTCTATGAAGAATTGACTTTGAATTTTGATGAGGATTGCATTGAATCTGTAGATTGATTTCCAGTAAGATGACCATGCTTATTTCACTATGACAGTATTTGTTTCATCTTATTGTATTTTATTTTGACATATATAGATATATGTATATATATACATATATATATATGTATATATATATATTTGTAATCTCTCAGAAGCCTATTCTTTTGTAGTGATAGTCAGAATGGAGCATATTTGCCTGTGAGAGAAGTAGAGAGAAACTGGGAGTAGATGAAAGGATATTATCATAAGGATATATTGTAGGAGAAATGAAATTCATTTTAATAAATAAAGGGAAAAGATATCAGCAGTGTGTCTATAATATGAAATGTGGATTTGTTTTTCTTAGTCAATTTATAAGTGACAAAATAGATTTAAGAGTTCTTCTTTTTTTTTATCAGATTATTTTTTCATGGTTCTTAAAAAAACAACTTAGTTTATATTGTAAAATAATGTAAACAATTCCACACATAGATTTTTATTAGATATATTCTTTATTTACATTACAAATATTGTCCCCTTTCCTGGTTTTCCTCCATGAGAATCCCCTAACCCATGCTCCCTCCACCTGCTCACCAATCCAACAATTTGCCTATCCCCTATACTGGGGATTATCCTGCCATTCCACTATACTGGGGCATCTAGCCTTCAGGACCAATGGCTTCTCCTTCAGTTGATGTCCAACAAGGCCATACTCTGCTACATATGCATCTGGAGCCATGGATCCCTCCATATGACTCTTTGGTTGATGTTTTAGTCCCTGGGAGCTCTCAGGATTATTGGGTGGTTTATATTGTTCCTTCTATGATGTTGCAAACCCCTTCAGCTACTTGGGCCCTTTCTCTAGCTCCTCCATTGGGGGCCCAGTTCTCAGTTCAATGGTTGGCTGAGTATGTCCCCCTCTGTATTTGTCATGCACTGGCAGAGCCTCCCAGGTGACAGCTATTTCAGGCTCTTGTCAGCAAGCACTTGTTGACGTCCACAATAGTGTCTGGGTTTTGTAACTGTAACTGGATCCCTAGGTGGGGCAGTCTCTGAATGGTCTTTCCTTAAGTCTCTATTCTACATTTTGTCTCAGTATCTCCTCCAGTGGGTAATTTGTTCCCACTTCTAAAAAGGACCAGAGTATCCATACTTTGTTCTTCCTTCTTCTTGAGCTTCATTTGGTCTGTGAATTGGATTGTGGGTATTCTGAGTTTCTGAGCTAATATCCATTTATCAGTGACTACATACCAGATGTGTTCTTTTGTGATTGAGTTACTACACTCAGAATGATATTTTCTAATTCTATCCATTTGCCAAAGAATTTCATGAATTCGTTGTTTCTTATAGCTGAGTAGTATCCCATTGTGTAAATGTACCACATTTTCTGTATCCATTCCTCTGTTGAGTTTCATCTGGGGATTTTCCAGCTTCTAGCCATTATAAATAAGGCTACTCTGAACATAGTAGAGCATGTGTCCTTATTACATACTGGAGAATCCTCTGGGTATATTCCCAGAAGTGGTATAGCAGTGTCCTCTGGTAATATTATGCCCAAATTTCTGATGAACCAACAAAATGTTTTTCAGAATAGTTGTACCAGGTTGCAACCCCATCAGCAGTGGAGGAGTGTTCCTCTTTCTCCACATCCTCTTCAGTACCTCATGTCTCCTGAGTTTTTGATCTTTGACATTATGATTTGTGTGAGGAAACCCTCAGGTTGTTTTGATTTGCATTTCCCTGATGATTAAGGATATTGAACATTTCTTTAGGTGCTTCTCAGCCATTCAATATTCCTCAGTTGAGAATAATTTGTTTAGCTCTGTACCCTATATTTATTAGGGTTATTTGGTTCTCTGAAGTCTAACTTCTTGAGTTCTTTGTATATATTGCATATTAGCCCTCAATCAGATGTAGGGTTGGTAAAGAACTTTTCCCAATTTGTTGATTGCCGTTTTGTCCTATTGAGAGTGTCCTTTGCCTTACAGAAACTTTGTAATTTTATGAGGTCTGATTTGTCAATTTTTGATCTTAGAACATAAGCTTTTGGTGTTCTGTTCAGGAAATTTTCCCCTGTGCCCAGGTCCTCAAGGGTCTTCCCCAATTTGTTTTCTAACTCTATGAATAATTTATTTGGCATTTTGATGGTGATTGCATTGAATCTGTAGATTGCTTTGGGGAAGATGGTCATTTTTACTATATTAATCCTGACAATATACCAGCATTGGAGATATTTCCATCTTCTGAGGTCTTCTTCAATTTCTTTCTTCAGAGACTTAAAGTTCTTATTGTACAGTTCTTTCACTTGTTTAGTTATAGTCACACCAAGATACTTCATATTGTTTGTGATTATTGTGAAGGGTGTTCTTTCCATAATTTCTTTCTCAGCCTGTTTATCCTGTGAGTATAGGAAGGCTACTGTTTTGTTTGAGTTAATTTTATATCCAGCCACTTTGCTGAAGTTGTACATCAGCTGTGGCAGTTCTCTGGCAGAATTTTTGGTGTCGAGTAAGTATATGATCATATCATCTTCAAATAGTGATAATTTAACTTCTTCCTTTACAATTCAGATCTCTTTGACCACCTTTCATTTTCTAATTGCTCTAGCTAGAATGTCAAGTACTGTATTGAATAAGTATGGAGAGAGAGAGTAGCCTTGTCTAGTCCCCAATTTTAGGGGGATTGCTTCAAGTTTCTCTCCATTTAGTTTGATGTTGGCTACTGGTTTTCTGTATATTATTTTTACTACGTTTATGAATCTCCCTGGAATTCCTGATCTTTCCAAGACTTTTAACATGAAAGGATGTAGAGGATTGTCAAATGTTTTTTTACCATCTAATGAAATGACCATGTGTTTTTTTTTCTTTGAGCTTGTTTATGCAGTTGATTACATTGTTGGATTTTTATATATTGACACACCCCTCCATTCCTGGGATGAAGCCTCCTTGATAGTGGTGAATTATCAATTTTATGTGTTCTTGGATTAGGTTGGCAAGAATTTTATTGAGTTTTCTTTTTTGCTTCAATATTCATAAGTGAAATTGGTCTCAAGTCCTCTTTCTTTGTTGGATCTTTGCATGGTTTTGGTATCAGTGTAATTGTGGCTTCATAGAATGAGTTGGGTAGTGTATCTTCTGTTTTAATTTTGTGGAATAGTGTGAAGAGTATTATTCACACTAAATATTAAATATTATTCACACTTAAATATTCTTTGAAGGTCTGATAGAATTCTGCACTAAAACCATTTGGTCCTGTATATTTTTTTGGTTAGGAGACTTTCAATGACATACTTCCATTTCTTTAGGGGTTATGGGACAGTTTAGATGGTCTATCTAATCCTGATTTAACTTTGGTATTTGGTATCTGTATAAAAAAAATTATCTATTTAATCCAGATTTTCCAGTTGTGCTGAGTGTAGGCTTTTGTAGAAGGATCTGATGATTTTTTTTAATTTCTTCATTTTCTGTTATATCTCCCTTTTTGTTTATGATTTTGTTAATTTGGATATCGTCTCTGTGCCGTCTTGTTGATTTTCTCAAAGAAGCAGCTCCTGGTTTTGTTGATTCTTTGTATAGCTCTTTTTGTTTATACTTGGTTGATTTCAGCCCTGAGTTTGATTATTTCCTGTTGTCTACTCCTCTTGGGTGTATTAACTTCTTTCTGTTCTAGAGCTTTCAGGTACACTGTTAAGCTGCTAGTGCACGCTCTCTCCAGTTTCTTTTCAGAGGCAGGCAGAGATATGAGTTTTCCTATTAGCACTGCTTTGTATTCCATTACTGTCTTAGTCAGGTTTTTATTTATGCACAGACATCTTGACCAAGAAGCAAGTTGGGGAGGAAAGGGTTTATTCAGCTTATACCTTCCACATTGTTGTTGATCACCAAAGGAAGTCAGGACTGGAACTCAAGCAGGCCAGGAAGCAGGAGCTGATGCAGAGGCCTTGGAAGTATGTTTCTTACTGGCTTGCTTCCCCTGGCTTGCTCAGGATTATAGAATCCAAGACTACCAACCCAAAAGGGGCCCTCCTCCTTTGATCACTAATTGAGAAAATGCCCCACAGCTGGATCTTATGGAGGCACTCCTAAAACTGAAGCTCCTTTCCCTGTGTTAACTCCAGTCTGTATCAATTTGACCACATAACCAGCCAGGGCAATAAGTTTGAGCATTTTGTGCCTTCATTTTCATTAAATTCTAAAAAGTCTATGATTTCTTTCCTTATTTTTTTTTTCTTGACCAGTGTATCATTGAGTAGAACATTGTTGAGTTTCCAAGTGTGGGTTTTCTGTGTTTTTGTTGCTATTGAAGACCTGTAGTGATCTGATAGGAGGCATGGAATTATTTCAATCTTCTTATATCTGTTGCAGTCTGTTTTGTGACAAATTAAATGGTCAGTTTTAGAGAAGTTACCATGAGGTAATGAGAAGGTATATTCTTTTGATTTAGGATGAAATGTTCTATAGATATCTGTTAAATCCATTTGGTCTATAAATTATGTTAATTTCATTATGTCTCTGTTCAGTTTGTGTTTCCCTGATCTGTCTATTGACTCGACTGGGTTGTTGAAGTAATCCACAATTATTGTGTGATATAATGTGAGCTTTGAACTTTAGTAAAGTTTCTTTTATGAATGTATGTTCTCTTGCATTTGGAGCATAGATGTTCAGAATTGAGAGTTCTTCTTGGTAGATTTTTTTCGTTGATGAGTATGAAGTGTCCTTCCATGTCTTTTTTGATGACTTTTGGTTGAAAGTTGATTTTCTCCAATGTTATAATGTCTACTCCAGCTTGTTTCCTGGGACCATTTTCTTGGAAAATTGTTTTCCAACCTTTTACTCTGAGGTAGTGTTTGTCTTTGACACTGAGGTGTATTTCGTGTATGCAGCAAAATGCTGGGTCCTGTTTATGTATCCAGTCTGTTAGGGTATGTCTTATTATTGGGGAATTGAGTCCATTGATGTTAAAAGATATTAATGAATAGTGACTGTTGCTTCCTGTTATTTTTTTATGTTATTTTTATGTTTGGTGGTTATCTTCTTTTGGGTTTGTTGAAAGATTACTATCTTGCTTTTTCTGGGATGTAGTTTCGTTTCTTGTGTTGGCGTTTTCCATCTATTATCCTTTGTAGGGTTGGATTTGTGGAAATATATTGTTTAAATTTGGTTTTAGCATAAAATCTCTTGGTTTCTCCATCTATGGTGATTGAGAGTCTTGCTGGGTATAGTAGTCTTGGCTTACATTTCTTTTCTCTTAGGGTCTATATGAGATCTGGCCAGGATCTTCTAGCTTTCATTGTCTCTGATGAGAACTTTCATGTAATTCTGATAGGTCTGCCTTTGTATGTTACTTGACCTTTCTCTCTTACTGCTTTTAATATTCTTTCTTTGTTTAGTGCATTTGGTATTTTGAGTATTATGTGGTGGGGAGGGGATTTCTGTTCCGATCTAGTGTATTTGGAGTTCTGTAGGCTTCTTGTATGTTCATGGGCATCTCTTTCTTTAGGTTAGGGAAGTTTCCTTCTATAATTTTGTTGAAGAAATTTACTGGACCTTTAAGTTGTAAATCTTTACTCTCTTCTATATCTATAATCCTTAAGTTTGGTCTTCTCATTGTATTCTGGATTTTTCAGTTACAAAGCCTTTTGCATTTTGCATTTTCTATGCCTGTTGAGTCAATGTTTTCTATGGTATCTTCAGCACCTGAGATCTTTCTTCTATCTTTTGTATTGTGTTGTTGATGTTTGCATCTATGACTCCTGTTTTCTTTCTAGCTCCAGAGTTGTTTCCCTTTCTGATTTCTTAATTGTTTCTACTTCCATTTTTAAATCATGGATGGTTTTGTTCAGTTCCTTCACTTGTTTGTGTTTTCCTGTAATTTTTTAAGGTATTTTTGTCTTTCCTCTTTCAGGGCTTTTACCTATTGTAATTCTTTAAGGTATTTATTTATGTATTTCTTGAAGTCCTCTATCAGCATCATGAGATGTGATTTTAAATCCAGCTTTTGCTTTTCCGGTGTGTTGGAGTATCCAGGATTTGTTGTTGTGGGAGAACTGGTGCCATGATGCCTTGGGTTCTGTTGGTAATGTACTTGTATTTGCCTTTTGCCATCTGGTGTTCACTGGTGTTAGCTGGTCTTACTGTCTCTGACTGTGACTATGTGTCCTACAAGCCTGTGTATCTGTACTCCTGGGAGAACTGTTCTCTCTGGGAGGAATTTAGGTATGGAGAGCTGTGATACAGGGTCAGCTCAGGTGTGCAGACAAAAACCAGAAAGATACTGCCCCCAGTTGATCCTTCGTTTCTGTGTGTGCTGATGGTTCAGGGCACGTCCCTCTTGGGCCAGGAATCTGAAGAGAGATAGTGATCTTACCTGTGCACATAGGTATGTAGGCACTCCTGGGAGACAAGCTCTCTTGTAGTTCTGTGGCCCAGGTTCAACTCTGTGTGCAGACAGAAATCAGAAGACCCCTGTTCCAGGCTGCTCCTGGGCTCTTGTGTCTTTGGGGTTTTTGGCTGGTTCCTCTGAGCAACAGGGGCAGTCCTGCCTGTATCTCTGGCCTCTCTGTACTCCTGGGCGGTTAGCTAGCTTCCTGCACCACTTGGATATGGCACTGTGGGGCAGAGGATAGTCCCCAAAATAGATTTTTATTAGTATATTTCAAGAAATCATTCAGCTTAGGAAATGCAGAATTGTGGGCCTTTGGTCATTTACACATCAGTTGCTTAATATAATAATAGCATTTATAAAGTTGTAAAAATTACTTTTTGAAGTCCATAGAATATAACATAATTTTCCATTTATTGAAATTCTGTAAGATTTCTTAGACACCTGTTATTACCTTGAAAAACTTATTTGTTAGACTTAAAATAGAAACTGTATATTCACTAATGGAACTATATGTTCAAACAATGCTAATTTCAGTTCTAATGACTGACTTTCAAACATCTGTCCTTGACAGTGAGTGAGTGAGGTAACCCAGTCCCAGAAAGACATTCATGGCATGTAATCACTTAGAAGTGGATAGTAGTCATAAAAGGTAGGATAATAACTCTACATTCCATAGACCCAGTGAAACTAAGTAATAAAAAGGGCCCAAGGGATGCTTGAATCTCACTCAAAAGGGGAGGAAAAGTGAACATCTGAGGTAAATATATGAAGGTGGCAGAGAGTGTAAGAAAGGGAAGGAATGATGGGATAAGCTGTCAGGAGTGGGGCATGAGAGGTCTGGGAGAGAATTCAAATCTTTCCATTGGCATCTCTGGGAAAAGAAGGAGACATGGGATTAGTGGCCTTGGAGGATCCCAGGAGTCATGGAGGTGAACCTAGTTGAGGCTTCTAGCAGTTGGCCATATGTAGAGTGAAATGGCTGCTTCCCATATCCAGGTCTGTCTCCCAGTGGAAGGAGAGGGGCAACAAATTTTGTTCTGTCTACAAGATGTACAGGGATAAAGATGGAGCAAAGACTGAGGGAACAGTGAGTCAATGGCTCAATTTGAGACCAACCCCATGAGAGAGAGCCAATGCCTAGCACTATTAATGATACTCCTCTATGCTTGCAGACAAGAGCCTAGCATAAATGTCTTTCAAGAGGCTTCCTTCAGCAGCTGAAGGAAATAAATGTAGAGTCCCACAGCCAAATATTAAGCAGAGCCTGGGGAGTCTTGTGTAAAGATAGTGAGAGGATTAAGAGAGCCAGAGATGTCAAGTACTCCACCTGAAAACCTGCAGAATAAACTATCTTAGGCCTATGGGTGTTTACAGCCTGAACCACCAATCAAAGAGCATGCAATGTGTTGAACATCGGCCCTCTAAATATTTGTAGCAGATATACAGCTGGGGCTTTATTTTGATCCCCTGGCTACTGGAAAAGGGGCTGTCTCTTACTCTATTGCCTATCATTGGATCCCTTTCCACTAGGTAGACTGTTTTAGAAGCTCTCAGCCCTGCTGTAACTTGATATGCCAAGGCAGGTTGGGACACATGGCAGGCTTACCCTTTTTTGGAGGGGCAGAATAATGAGGTAGGGGGTTGTTGAGGTGGGAATCTCCTCCAAGGGAGGAAAGGAAGGAGAGGTAGCTGCTCTTCGGATGTAAAGTTAACAAATATAAAAATGAAGAAAAAAGCAAATTTTATTACTAAAGACTTGCTTTTAACCATCTGTATTTGACCCTTTAAAAGTCTGTTAGTAATATATTTTATTTGCTTGAACATTATAAATAAGCCATTTACATTAAGACCTCTACTGCAATTATCTACCATTTGTGTTCCCATAAAACGGCCTAGTAAGCTCTGAGCACTCGATGGATTTTCAGTCCTAAAGTTCAAATGCCTTCCTCAATCAGAAAAACTCATGATAATATATGTAGCAGTATTACCCTATTCCTAGTAACAACTGAGAACCATCTGCTGAGATATGGCTACCACCCCCAAACCCCATGAAGTTGACCTTTCCAAATCAATCATTCCTAAGAAAATTCATTATGACTTACCTTCAAGGTAATCTAATGATGTAAAATTGTTAAACAAATCTCAACACAAAGGAGCTGCATGAGTCTCAAAGCTGGCAAGTCTGTTTTGAAAACTCAAAGCCTTTTGTTGCCAGCAGTAGATAGGAGTTTGTATCATTTGTTGCTATTGTCTTCTGGGGCTCCTGCTGTGTGTGACCATAAATTCATACAATTATCATGACCCTGGAACTTCAAAACTATTTGTTATTCCATTTTAATGGATAATCCTGACACAAAAATGATCACTTGTAGTTCTGAATGCTGTAGGTATTCAATAACCTTCTTTGTCTGAAGGTCAAAAGTACTACATCCTTGAGGCAGTTACCTTTCAAAATAAAATTGTTCTGCCTCAGGATGAATTCATCTATAGCCTCTATGTTAGGTTTAATGAATAATTTGGAAATCACTCAAGAGATAGGATGTATTTTCACACTTTACTATGAATGTCAGAAAATTAGTTCTAAATTCAAATATTACTCATAGATTTTTAGATAGAGAAAATATGGATCATCTTTTGGAAGAAGAAATCATTTAAAATTGATCGGTTTTCCTGCACTTATGCGATTTGATCTTCAATGCTTGATATTGAAATCAAAGGTAACATATTAAAGCATATTTTCAGATAAATCTGTTTTGGAGTTCTGAAATTAATGTTTTATGTGGTTTCTGGGACAAAAATGTTATTTTAGAAAAGGAAATGAGCTTCACAGATAATTAATTGTCTTAGTCAGGATTTCTATTCCTGCACAAAACATCATGACCAAGAAGCAAGTTGAAGAGGAAAGGGTTTATTCAGGTTACACTTCCACATTGTTGTTCATCACTAAAGGAAGTCAGGACAGGAACTCACACAAGGTAGAGACTTGGAAGCAGGAGTGGATTCAGAACCCATGAAGAAAAGCTGATTACTGTCTTGCTTTTTCTAGTTTGTTCACCTTGCTTTCTTTTAGAACCCAGAACTATCAGGCCAGGGATGGCACCACCCGCAATGGGCCCCCCTACCCTTGATCACTAATTGAGAAAATGCCTTACAGCTAACTGGATATCATGGAGGCATTTCCTCAAGGGAAACTCCTTTCTGTATGATAACTCCAGTTTCTGTCAGATTGACACAGAAAACCAGCCAGTACAACAAGCAATTTTCATTTTCTTCTCATTGAATCAAGAAAGGAAGAAAATGGGTGAGCTGGTGAAGCCTCCTGTATTAAGATTAATTTATTTCAGCTCTATGGTCTGACAGTTATTGCATCACCATAGAGATGATACTTTGTTTTTGAAGCTACCCCGTAATACAAGTCTTCCTTTTTATACTATTTATAAAATGTCAAGTTTTTAATATGGCAAAGTTCTAAAGTGTACTGAATTTTTATTTCTACAATGTTTTAAAAGTGATATTTTTATCAGGCTAATTGTATTATAAACCAGGATCTAGTTTTAACTAGATTTTATTTTCTAACTCAATTTTTCTGAATTTGCAGATTTTATAGATGATAGATGCCATATAAACAGAATTGTTATTGATTGCTATTTAGCTTTCACATATAGTTCTCCATTAAAAGCCAGGGGCCAGTGTTGTTTGATGCTCTTTCATTGTTATATTGGAAAGGCTGACACGTGGACAGCAATAAGTCTGTGTAGGAGCATATAATGTTTCTCTGCGAATCGGCTTGTCATTTCCCATCAGAAACAATCACTGAGCAGGTGAAAAGAAAATTTCGTAAAAATGAACAAGCACATATAAATAAAAAGTTTTAAATTTCATTCTACATTGTCTATATTCAGTGTGAGATTTCATGCAAATTATTACTTTTATCTTTACCCTCTACCTCTTAGCTATAATAATGAAAATTAGCATCCATCATATTACAAAGTATAATTCATCAAGGAAAATTCTGGACTTCATCTTTATTAACTCATTGAATTTGTCTTTTAAATTTGTTAACATATGACAGCATTAAAATGTTTATAGAGTCAGCATGATTTTTTTTTTTAATCTGTGTTTTCAGTTTACAGGTTGAATCAGGTTAAACTCATTTATTTGAAACACTGATCATTTCTTTAGGGTGAATATTTTAAAATCTTATGTAACATTTTGCGATGTAAGAATGTAGGAAATATTTTATTTAGCATAAATCTGATAAAAATTGTAAAACCCTATCTTGTAACTGTAGCAAAAACTTTATTAAGACTAATCATCCATATCAGTATTGTATCACAGATTTTCTTGTTTCTGTCTGACTCACATATTCAATGATAACAGATAAACCTTTCTGCAACAACTTCCAGGAGAACTTCAATAGTTTTTTTTATTGGCTCTGATATGTCATTTGTTGCTTGTTTAATAGATGAGTTGAATGAAAAATGTGATTGTATGGATTTTTTTTTTAGATTTATTTCATTTAGTCAAGTACACTGTAGCTGTTTCCAGACACACCAGAAGAGGGCATTAGATCCCTTTACAGGTGGTTATGGTAGTTATGAACCACCATTTGGCTGCTGGGAATCAAACTCAGGACCTGTGGAAAAGCATACAGTGCTCTTAAACACTGAGCCATCTATCCAGCCCTTGACCTTGTGGCCTAGAATGAGAATGGTACACACAGGATCACACATTACATGATTGGTCTCCAGGGACTGGAACTGTTTGGGAAGGATTGGGTGTCTAGCCTAGCTGCTGTGGATGTTACATGGTTGGAGTAGGCGTGTCACTGAGTATGGGATTTGAGTTTCCAAAGCTTATGCCAAGCCTGGTCTCCTCTCTGTCTGATGTTGGGAATGAGGATGTAAATCAGGATATAAAGTTCTCAGATACTATTTCAGCCCCATGCCATCCTTCCTGCCACCAAGCTCTACTCCGTGGCAATGATATACTAACCCTCTGAAATTGTACGCAGACTCCCAGTTAATTGCTTCTCTTTATAGGTTTTTTAATCTATGCTATTTCATCACTTAAAGACAACAGTAACTAAGATAGGAAATGTATTTATTTATTATTATAATTTAATGTTGTTTCTATATTAAGAATACTTTATATAATAATAAATATTTGATGTCAGAGACAAGATTAGAAAAAATAAAATAAAACTGAATTAATTCAAAAGAAAGTCTCTTAATTGGAAATAATCTGATTTTAAGAGCCAGAAAAATAAAGCCCCCAAACCATATAGAGTTAAAAATCCTGATATTTATTTAAGTGCTTAATGTTGGCACAAAGTACTGAAAATTAAAGTTTATTGGAGATGTTGTGGTGAAAAATGATGCATCATTAAGTAATATAGACATTCAAATTTCAATGCATAGAATTTATTTAAAGAAAGTTATACAGTCCAAAAGAGTGACTAGAGAAACATTATTCAAACTTGTAGTTCTGATTTTTTGAGGTTATCAAAGTTAATTGGAAGAATAAGTTCTATCAAACTGCTGGTTAGAATCCTATTTATATTATTTTTTAAATTATATTTCTAGCTTCTCCAGCACTCTTACATGAAATCCATCTTATTTCTGTTAGCATCTTATTAGACTTAATTGTCATTTTAAATGAGACATAAAAATGAATCGTATTAGTTAACAAAATATAATTTGGAGAAACACCTAATTCACATCCTGAGAAAATTAGAAATAAAGAAATAACTTATGTGCATTCACTCTTAACATAAATTCATTCAATATTGAATGACCAGTAATGGAGAACAGTCTCTAAGTCCCAATTTAATCAGAGATCCTATAGAACAGACACAAAAAAATAAAACCCAGCTTCAAAAGTTTCATTTATTCTGTCATGAAAAAGAAATAAACTTTACATTTGATATTCTTTAATAGATCCCTAGTCTGTAGAAATTTGTAGAAGGTAGATCTAGACTTTGGATATAACTGTTTTTGAAGGAAACATTTAAAAAATAATTTCTACATTGACTCGCTAGGAACAAAATGCAAGACTTGAGTGACTGAGGCAGCAAAATGAAATCAGTGCTAGATAACATTGTACTTTATTTAAAATTCCAAATTCAAAGTATCAGGACCAAGAGCAACTTTAGGAATATTCAAGAATGGAGAAATTTTAATTACATTTTATGTACATAGCTATCATCATGTGTTTATAAGTGTGTGTATATATGTATATGTACATATATATGTATATATGTACACATATATGCATATGCATAAAATATATGCACACATAAAATATGGTTTAATGCAAGAAATACAGTTTTGTGACAGTTTTGTGACTTGGGAAACTGAGGGACAAAAATTATCCTTAGAATACATTTTATATTTTTTCCATAGAGCTCAAAAATTGAATTATACTTTCTACTCCATTGTATTAGTTCATACTCCAAATTTTTTTTAATTCGATATATTTTTTATTTACATTTCAAATGATTTCCTCTTTTCTAGCCCCCCACTCCCCAAAAGTCCCATAAACCCCCTTCTCTCCCCCTGTCCTCCCACCTACCCCTTCCCACTTCCCCGTTCTGGTTTTGCCCTATACTACTTCACTGAGTCTTTCCAGAACAAGGGGCCACTCCTCCATTCTTCTTGTACCTCATTTGATGTGTGGATTATGTTTTGGGTATTCCAGTTTTCTAGGTTAATGTCCACTTATTAGTGAGTGCATACCATGATTGATCTTTTGAGTCTGGGTTACCTCACTTAGTATGATGTTCTCCAGCTCCATCCATTTGCCTAAGAATTTCATGAATTCATTGTTTCTAATGGCTGAATAGTACTCCATTGTGTATATATACCACATTTTTTGCATCCACTCTTCTGTTGAGGGATACCTGGGTTCTTTCCAGCTTCAGGCAATTATAAATAGGGCTGCTATGAACATAGTGGAGCATTTTTTATTGATACATTTTAAGAATTTATATGCTTTATATCCAGATCGCTGCCCACTTGCCCATGGTCACCTCTTGGCACAATCCCTCCTCCCATACCCATCCCCTAATCCTCTGAGAAAGTGGAGGCCTTCCTGGGTATTCTCCTCCCCACACACAAACACTGGCATGACAAGGTTCTGCAGGGTTAGCCAAATCCTCTTCTACTGAATCTACACAAGGCAGCCCAGCTGAGAGCCCATTCTAGACAGGCAGCAGCTTTTGTGTTAAACCTCACATATTTGTTCAAGATTCACTTGAACACTAAGTTACAGACCTGGTACGTATGTGTGGGGAGCCTAGGTTCATCCCTCTTATGCTATTTGGTTTATGGTTCAGTCTCTGAGACCCCAAAAGATCTAGGTTTACTCTGTTGGTCTTCCTGATGGAGTTCTTTCCAGGTCCACAATCGTTCCCTGAACTCTCACATACGTGTCCCCAAGCTCTATTCACTGTTTGGCTGTGGATCTCTGCATTCTTCTGAGTCAATTGCTTTGTAGAGCTTCTGAGAGGACAGCCTTGCTTGTCTCTTATCTGCAGGCATAACAGAGTAACATTAACAGTGTCCGGTTTTCTGAGGAACAGCCAGACTGATTTCCAAATTGGTTGTACCAGCTTACAGCCCCATCAGTATTTCTCTTTCTCCACATCCTCGCCAACACCTGCTGTCTCCTGAGTTTTTGACCTTAGCCATTCTGACTGGTGTAAGGTAAAATCTCAGGTTGTTTTGATTTGCATTCCCTAATGACTAATGATGTTGAGCACTTCTTAAGGTGCCTCTTGGCCATCCGAATTTCTTCATGTGAAAATTCTTTGTTTAGATCTGTACCCCATTTTTAATAGGGTTATTTGGTTCTCTGGGGTCTAACTTCTTGAGTTCTTTGTATATATTGGATATTAGCCCTCTATCAGATGTAGGGTTGGTGAACATCCTTTCCCAATTTGATGGTTGCTGTTTTGTCCTTTTAAAGGACAGTGTCCTTTGCCTTACAGAAACTTTGTAATTTTATGAGGTCCCATTTGTCAATTCTTGATCTTAGAGCATTAGCTATTGGTGATCTGTTCAGGAACTTTTCCCCCATGCCCATGTCCTCTAGGGTCTTCCCCAGTTTCTTTTCTATTAGTTTCAGTGTGTCTGGTTTTGCTCCTGGGCTTTAACTTTTAACTTGGTAGTCAGAAGTCACAGGGAGAGAAATGGCACACGTAAAGAAGTGGTTAATGAGTTTATTACTACGTTGTACAGTGTTTCCTTTGAAAGTTATCTAAGGGCAAAAGTGGAAAAATCCTGCATGGAGAAAGGGAAAAATTCTTATAAGTGGGGAAAGTCAAAAATTCTACTCTAACTAGGGAAGGGAAAAAATTCTAGTCTAATACCTCTTCATCTCTTTGTCTACTTATGCATCTTTCAGAATACATGATCACATGGTACCAAGTTCATCATAAATTCACACAAAAATCAAACCAAAAAACTGAAATAGAAGTTTACAACAGAGAATGTTTGCATGCATATCCATTAGGAGTAATTATTTAGCTAAACATTTATCATTTGTCTCGGGTCTACAAGAAAGTCTACAACTTTCTTTCATTAAAAGTTTATAACAATAACTAAGTATTAGTGAAGTTCTGTATAGATAAACCCAGCCAATTTGTTATCTTCTGTCCTAGCATCTATAATAAATCCTAGTTCCTTTTTTATGACCTGTAGTTAATTGTCTTACAACCTCTTGGAATGTGCTCTGAGTAGGAGAAGGTCTGGTTGCCATCTAAGAGCAATTAACTGGTGACACTTGGGAGACTGGCAGACTTCTCATTGCAGTTTTGTCTATCAGAAAAGGACCTAATAGCAGTTGCACTATAAAAGAGCTTATTAATCATGCATATAATTTTAGGAATTCTTATAGGATTATCATTAAAACTTAAGTCATCTATTTGTCTACATAGCATTACTATAAGACAGTACATCTTCATGGATCTGCAGAGATCTGCTCCAAAGGGGTGTCCTATTACTTACTGATTATAATGCATGTTTAATAATAACAGGAAAAGCATATTAAGAGTACAAATCTTTCCTAAAATTAGTCCCTCATAGGTTTGACTAATGAGGGCTCACCTGTTTTAGATTATGTAATAATTTGAAGCAGGCCATTTCAGAATGATCACCTGCTAGTATATTAGCTCGTCCCATTGTGACTCCTGACAATGATATTGATTTAACTTTGGTAACTGGTATATGGCTAGAAAATTGTCCTTTTCATTAATATTTTCCATTTATTGGAGTACAGGCTTTTAAAGAAAAACTTAGTGTTTCTTTGGATTTACTCAGTATGTGGTGTTAAGTGCCTCTTTTCATTTTTGATTTTGATTATTTGGATACGGTCTCTCTGACATTTTTCACAAAAACCAAACCAAATTCAATGAAACAACAAAATGGCCAAACTTAGAAAATATTATATGTCTGCAAAGAAAAGAAGAGAAAGAAAGAAACAAACAAAGAAACTAAAACAGTAAACTAACTAAATAAAAGAACAAACAGGAAAACATGAGGAGTCCATTATTGGTTATATGTGCTTACTTTTCTGAATCAGGTGTGATTCACATAAAATAATAATATCCCAAGTGTATCTCTTCAATGTCAAGAAAAGAACCCCAGGGTATACATGTGCAACAGTTGCTTCATTCATTGATACTTGAACATGGGCTAGTTGATTTTCATAGCCATTATAAACGATCAGAAGAGCACCCAGTATGAATATGTAGGTGTTTTGGTAACTAGATCTAAAGAAGGAAAGAGATTCTATCCCTGTCATATGAATAGTATTTTATATTCTGGAAATAAATATTTCTTTTTCTATATATTCTGATTTTCACAAGTAGAAACTCAAATGCTTTATTTATTTATTTATTTATTTATTTATTTGCATATTAAGAGCATTCTTAGTATGTTTTATCTGATAATTTAGACCAAAATAATGATTTTTGAGAACTTTTACTTAGTGCTTTTTGTGTGTAAATCTGGAAAATGAACCTAGGTCCTTGTGCATACTAGGGAAGTCCTTTACTGCTTAGTGCATTCCTATCCTTCAATCATGACCTTTTTTCTGTCTTGTACATCTGAATGAGCTCAAATGTATGTATTTTTCTTTTCATGCCCTGAATATTTTCCTATAATAATAATAATAATAATAATAATTGCATAAATAATGTACCACAATAAACATAATACAAATTTCTTTTGGAATTCACTTTGAAAATTCAGTATGATATTCTATAGCACATATTGGTGATTTGATCTTGGGCACATTACCTCAGTGAGCATATAACTCCTGGTAAAATGTACAAACACATGGAAAATTATGTGTGCATATCTCTAATTGGCACACATTTATGAACAACATCAGAGTAAACTAGAGCATGATATGATGAACATAAAGAGTTTAAGAAAGTCTTTTTACTTCAGACCCTGAGTTATTTTTAAAAAAAAACAAACACACAAAATTCTGTTTGTTCCTACAGTAAAGCAAGATTCCATGTCTTTAAAGAATGAAGTCTAGAATGATCAGAAATAGATCTACCTGAAGTCCCAGCAATACCACTCTTGGGCATATACACAAAAGATGCCCCACCATGCCACAGGGGCGTAAGTTCCACTCTGTTCATAGCAGTCTTTTACAATTGTGATAGTCAGAATCTGAAAAATGCCCAGATGTCTCACAAAAGAAGAATGGATACAGAAAATATGGTTCATTGGAATACATATACATCCTGAGTGGATGTATACAATGGAATAATAGTCATCTATTGAGAAAAAAATACATCCTGACTTTTGAAGGTATATGGGTAGAACTGGAAAACATCATCCTGAGTGAGATAACTCAGACCCCAAAGGACATGCATGATAGGTACTCACTAACAAGTGGATATTAGTACAAAAATGTACAGAATATCCACAATCGAGTCCACAGAACTCAAAAAGGTTAATGAGCCAAAGGGTCCAAGTGAAGGTTCCTCAGTTCCACTCAGGAGGGAGAAGAAAGCAATCTCAAGAGGGGAGAGGGAGGGACTGGGGTGAGAAAGGGGACAGGAAGGAGAAGAGGAGGAAATGATCAGGTATTGGGGGGCAGGGAGGACTGAAGCCCTGAGGACCATCAGCAAGATAGAAAACATGCAACATCAGGAATTAGGATGTATGTTGGGGGTATCCTCCAGAATGTTGCAGAATGTTCCTGGAAGGTGAGAGACCCTTAGGACTCAAAGGGAGGACCTTAGATGAAATGCCCTATAGTGGGGAGTGGGAACATGTAGAGCCCACCTCCAGCAGAAAGACAGGGCATCAAGTGAGGGATGGGGTTGCCATCCTACAGTCAAAAATTCTGTCCCATAATTGTTTCTGTCTGAAAGAACTTCAGGGACAAAAATGGAGAGCCAGAGGAAGAGGAGGTTCAGTGGCAGGGTCCAAAGTGTGATCCAGCTCAAGGGGAGGTCTCAGGGCCTGACACTATTACTGAGGCTATGGAGTGCTCACATGACTGCCCTCTAAAAGACCAAGCAAGCAGCTGAAATAGTCAAATGTAGATACTTACACTCAACCAATGGACAGAAGCTGCTGACCCCTGTGGTTGAATTAATGAAAAGCTGAAAGAAGCTGAAGAAGACAGGTAGGGTGACCCTGTACGAAGACTAGTAGTCTCAATTAACCTGGACCTCTGAGATCTCCCAAACTCGACCACCAACCAGGCAGTATGCAACAGCTGATGTGAGGCCCCCAAAACATATAGATCAGAGGACTGTGTGGTCTAGGTTAAGTCAGAGAAGATTCACCTAACCCTCAAGAGACTGAAGTCCCCAGAGAATGGGGAGGTCTGTTTGAGTGGAGTAGGAGGGTAGGGTGTGGACGTTGGGGACATCCTCTTGAAGAGGAGGTGGGGGGGGGGGAGATATGGGATGTGTAACAGTCAGAAGGTGGATGGGTGGAGTAACATCTGGGTTGTTACAAAAGATTAAATAAAATTTTAAAAGTAGTGATGTATAGAATGATAGTATTATAAAGACTATCAAGCTATAAAAACTTTCTTACTTTTTGCATATTGATAAAATAGTCCTATTTATAAAGTTACACAACAAAATGTTTGGAATTTAAACAGGCTGTCCTTAATCATCTCTGAAAAAGGAACACTGTATGCTAGTTCTATTTTATAGTCCCAAACAGAGCTTGTCACCTGAACCAGATTCTAAGTTAGGTCTTAAAGTGGGAGCCACACTCATGTGAACTGAGAAATTAAACTCTTCTAATCACATTACAAACTTCCTCCTCTGAGAGTCCATCTTTTTGTCTGTTTACCTTACCAATGAAGGCTTGGCAGAAACTGTCCTGTGTATAGCTGACATTTGAGCAACAGCTCTATGTGATGGTAGTAGGAGATGTTGTTATCATAATATCCTTCACTACAGGTCCATAAAAATGTCAAAATGAGATATGATTCAACCTGCTTTATAAAATTTATCCTTGAGATTATCTTCCTAAATGTGAATCAAAGCTATATGGAGCTCACTGAATACCACAGAAGATGGGGAGGAAGGATTGTAGAAACTACAGGTGACAATGACATCGCAGGAACATTTTCCATAGAGTCAACTAAGAAAGGCTCATAAGGGTTCACAGAGATTGAAGCAAAAATCATGAAGCTTGTATGAGTATTATCTAAGTACTCTGACATTTGTAACAGTTCTGCAACTTGCATAATATACAATAGAAGAATAAAAAATAAATTAATTAATAAGTTCTACTGTGCTACCCAAGAGAGGCACAATACTCATGCCTCTGAGTATTAGATCAAATAAGGGAGAGAGACAGATTGCAGTAGGAATTTATAGTCCTAATAAGCCAATATAACAGACACATACTCCAGAAATTTTAGGCACAAGCTATAAGCCTAGTTTTGGTGGATCTAGGGATATACTAACTTATTCCATAACTACAAAGTCCTTTGTTACTTGCTGCTTCTCTTGGCCATGTTGTTCTGGCCCCTGGCAGCTCCCTCATCTTATATCTCCCTCTATTTCTTCTCCCTCTACCTGCAACTCCCTCACTTGAACCTCCAGGCCCACTTCCTGTGCATAATCACATGTTCTAGCCTTTATTGAACAATTAAATTGGGGAGAATGTTTATATGACATCACTCACATACCTCACTATGCTCATCAGGGGCAGCTACATCTTGAGGAACCAGTATTTAGCATTAGAATACAAGCAGCATCAGACCAGCACACTACAACAGTTTTCCTGTTTTCATGACCTAAAGGACAGCTCTCATGCCAGCGAACTACTGAAATATGTGTTGGAGCCAGTCCTAGTAATCCAAAACTATAGGATCTCAGGGCACAGGGCAACAAAAGTATATCAGAGGGGATTCCCAGTGAAGCTCTAATTATATATTACTAATTATACTAATTATAATACTAATTATATTAATGGTATTAATAATATAGCAGAATCCAGAGGCCTCATGTAAGACCAATGACCAAATGAACATTTGCAAGCAAAGAAATGCGGACAAATGTCTGGGATACACTGTGATGCACTACAGCTTCCACAATGATATTTTTTTCTTTTGGAAGGAGGTTGGAAGTATGGAGGATGAGTAAGGGGGAAGTGAGAGATGAATGTGATTGAGGTGCATGATGTAAATTTCACAAAGAACCAACAAAATTTTTTTAAAAAGTAAGTTAGAAAACCAAATTTAAACATATTGTTAAAGTCAAGCATAATGGCATAGCTAAATGAATTATACATTAATTTGTTTCTGACATGAGGTTTACATAAGTACCCAGAGCTGCTCTGGAACTTGGTGTGTGTACCAGGCTGGCCCTGAATCCATAGAAGTCTGCCATGAGTACTAGAGTTGCATTCATGGATATTAATGTGTGTGTTTGTGTTTTTTTTTATTGTGTGTGTGTGTGTGTGTGTGTGTGTGTGTGTGTGTTAGTTCCCTGAGAATAAGTTCAAAGTCTTCTAAGTCATGCTTGAACTTACTAAGCCTACTCCCAGACTCACATAGATATTTATTAGGTATGTTTTAACGTCTGGTAAAAGCAGCAGCCCTTACAGAACTATAATCAAGATGGCTGTAAATACCCCCATCCTGTGATAGGAATTTTTTTTTTCAAATAATCGTAGACACTAAAAATGTAATTAAAATGAATGGGTGATCAGATCATACATTGTGGATTTACAAAAGGAACATCATTCTAAACGTAAGTAAAATCTTAGTGCATAGGAAAATGCCAGCATTAATAGACTTGGGATAAATTACTTTAGATACATGATATCTCATGGGAGTGCATGAGCCATCTAGACTGAAATCTGTCTATTTTCCTGCTTTCTAAAGGGACAAAGAATGCTCTATGCATCATGGTTTATTCATGCTTCTGTGCACCATTGACTTCATGTGCTCTTTATGATTCCTAACAGCCTTAATAGTAGTAGTGTCACTATATGCCAATTGCTTCATCCACATAGAGTTTAAACTAATATTCTGCTTCTTGTTGACAATAAGTACCTATGTCTTTCTCTCTCAAATGTGTATATTAACTTGTTCACCAGCACCAAAGAAATCATTATTAAAATGGTACTGTCTTAAAAGAACTTAAAGAATCTGAGTCATAAAATACAACCCTGTAGTTAATCCCTCCAAAAGTACATTAAATATTTAAATTTGTATACAAACTCCACAGTACTGTGGCATTGTAATTTCTTCTGTATAATACTGAAGATGACAGCACACTTGGAGCTATAAAATATCCTTAGTATTCATATACAAAATATATGTTGCAGCATTAAAAATACATCATAAATTTAAAAAAAAACAAGTGGGGACATTGCAAGATCAAATATCTTATCTAGTCTACTGATCTATGTCCACTCTGCTATCAAAAACATGCTATGACAGAATAACTGAAAATAAGCATGAGTTCCACAGATGCACTCTTAGATTTTTCTTTTAAATATTATAACCAATGTAATTTAAATACAATTTAAGGAGCAGTACATGAACAGACTTGAGTTTTCTAATTGGTACTTGTCTTCAGTTTCTAAAGAAACACTTGATTTTCTTGAATAGTCTTGTGAGAAATGGCTTTGCTTGTGTTGGGCTTACCGTTTTATGTCTATGGGTTTGGAACATGTAACATTTTATTTTTTAATTGTTCCTTTGATCATGAATATCCATAGTCACTCTTTAATAGTTCATTGTATATTCCTCAGGATTTTCTCTTCAACCCTTCATGCAAGATAAAAATGAAGTTTGTTTCTTTTTCTTTTATGAATTATATCATAAGTCCTTACAGAAAGACTTCTGAATATAATTACCTTACACATAAATATATTGAAAACAAAATTTTGACTTTTTTGTATTACTCTAATTTCAGTTTTTACCATGTCTACTTTATATTTTCAGATCTGTTTGGAAAAATAATGCAACACTATCTTTAGCATTTTGTGCAACTGTCCTATGTGCATTTATAAAAAAAAAAAAACTAGGATTTCATACATGAATACTCTGTCTTTGTTTAACTTCCTTCCTCCTATCTAATTAAAGTATTCCTTTATGTCCTATATGTAATTCATATCCTATTCTGTTCTCTATTTCTCTCTTCCAGTCCATCTTGCTCCCTCCCTCTCTCCCCCACTCCCTCCCTCCCTTTCTCCCTCTTTTCCTCTCCCTTTCTCCCTCTCTTCCTTTCTCTCTCTCTCCCTCTCTCCATCTCTCTCTCTTTCCCCCTCCCTCTCCCTCTTTCCCCTCCCCCTCTGTGTTTGTGTCCTGCTGAATTGTTGTTTTGTTTGTTTTTTATTTTATTTACTTTATTTTATTTTATTTTATTTTATTTTATTTTATTTTATTATTTTCATGTGTTAGTACTTGCCCAGGAGTATTGGCGTTTAATGCCTGGAAAGTTGATCATGATTCTCTTTTATTGTTTCTCAAGGTATTTTTTTTTATTGAATATAATCTTCATTTATATTTCAAATGCTAAAACCTTTCTCAGTTTTCCCCCTCCCCCCAAAACCCTCAACCTCTTCTCCCACCCTCTGCCTCCAAGTATATGCCCCTCCACCGGACCCACTACTGGGTTGTGATTTTTCTTTCTAAGCCTTGCTTGAGTTTTATTAAACTTAATATATATTAAATTATATATATATATATATATATATATATATATATATATATATATAACAGAAGTGTGTTAAAACTTTTTTTTAGTTTTAATATGTTGTTGACTTTTTGTGTCTTTCTGTAAGTATGCTGGCATGTTCTGTCTTATGGGTAATTTGTGGTCAAGTATTTTATGATTGAAAGAGAAATAACCAAGTCCAGCTTTACCACTTTATCCTTGAAGTAATCTGTCATGGACTTTTCCCATTTTTACCAACTAGTACATACACATGATGCTTTTCAAATGCTTAAAATGATAGTTGGAAAGCTCACAGAAGCAAAGCCTGTCCAACATTACACACAAGCCCATCTGTCCATCCAGATCATGATACTTTCAGTCACTTCCCTGAGCTCCTCCCTCACTCTGGACTTCAAAGAAAGTGGGAATGCTTCTGAATTGGCACCCTCATACCTGAGCCTGCTGCTGTCTTGCAGTGTATCTGTCTACAGCTGCATCTTTCTCTTTGCAGCCAAATCCATGTCTGTCAGCTCTTTATGCATGCTTCTTTAAGCCTTTGATTAGCTTGCCAAGATCTTGGACCTCCAAAGAGCAGTGGAGAAACCAATGTTCCCTAAAGAAAATGAAGAAAACTGTTTAAGACGAAATACACATTCCTCAAATTTATACCAACTAAAAATGGGCAGCACAAATGGATTCCTTTCCTATGCATATACACATATATTTGAGGAGCCAGGTTTCCACATGTCATTTAAAATAGGTCTTGTTTGTCTAGAATTCCTCCTCTGACCAACTACCCTGGCCTTTACTCATATCCTACAGCCCTCTTAAGAGTTTTTAAATCATTACTTCCATTTCTGACTTCATTAAACATGTTTTCTAATTCTTTTCTTTTAAAATTAAGTCATCTACCAATAACCCTTCACTAATTTTCTGACTTTTACCCAAATTCCAATTTAAATACACATGTAAAGGCTAAAGTGTAGCATTCACATATGAGCAAACATTTGGTGATTGTCTTCTGGGTCTGCCTCACCTTACTGAGAAGGATTATTTACAACGTCATTCATTTTCTATCAAAGAGACATTATTTCTTTTGCACCTGTATAAATATCAAAACTTACATGTTGTGAATTTTTATAATATATTTCTCAGTTGATAGACATATATGCTCTTTTCATATAATGTCTATTATGAAAAGAGCCTTAATGACCACAAGTGACATTCATATTTGCCTCATATAGAGTGGATAAATCAATCTACTCATTCAGTATTGACTTGGGAGTTTCATTGCTAATGAAAAGCATTCAGGAAAATTGAGAGTTTTCTGCATACAACTGGTGAAGGAAAATCATAGAAAGTCTTACTCAGCAGAGAATCCACAACTGCACTGGCAATAGATGTTCACTGTTTTAGTACAGCATGCATGTTATTGCTCTAGCCATACACTTCCTATGCTGAGTTAAACTCACCCTACACGACTGAACACATGCTTGGTATTGTTTTCTTGGTCAAAATCATAAGGCTTGTTAGGTCACCAACACTAAGGGAGAACCTAAATCTATTAGTAGGGTAAACAGCCATAGAATTATTTGACCCCCATGTTTTTATGTGATACTATAAAAAGTACATCTCTGCACATATGAATACACAATGACAGAAACAACATGTACAATACCTGGATAAGATAAAGAAAGCTGGAATTTCTTCAAATGTCTATGGATATAAAAGCATCACTAAATGTGAATCACAATGTTATTTTCTTTGTTTATTTTTGAGATTGTAATTTAATTATGTTTCTCCTTTCTCATTCCTACCTCCAAATCCTAAAATATTTTTCTTTCCTCTTCAAATTTATGGTCTCATTTGTTATTGTTAGTATATACATATATATGTATATATATATATATGTATATATATATATATATACATAATATAAACACACATATACACATGCATGTACATATATGTTCCTAAAATATCTAGTTGATCCAAAACAACTAGATTACTTTTATAGTCAGGGACAGCTATTCATCATTGGACAACTCTTGTCACCAGATAACTGTTTTCTTCCTTTTTTGGGACAACCATATCTTTCTTTTTTTTTCATTTTTATTTTTATTTATTTTTTTATTTACATTGCAAATGATTTCCCCTTTTCTGGGTCCCCACTCCCTGCAAGTCCCATAAGCCCTCTTCCGTCCCCCTATTCTTCCATCCACCCCTTCCCACTTCCCTGTTCTGGAATTCCCCTATACTCTTGCACTGAGTCTTTCCAGAACCAGGGCCCACTCCTCCATTATTTTTGGACATCATTTAATGTGTAGATTATGTCCTGGATATTCAAAGTTTCTAGGCTAATATCCACTTATCAGTGAGTGCATACCATGATTGATCTTTTGAGACTGGGTTACCTCACTTAGTATGATGTTCTCCAGCTCCATCCATTTGTCTAAGAATTTCATGAATTCATTGTTTCTAATGGCTGAATAGTACTCCATTGTGTAAATATACCACATTTTTTGTATCCATTCCTCCGTTGAAGGACATCTAGGTTCTTTCCAGCTTCTGGCTATTACAAATAGGGCTGCTATGAACATAGTGGAGCATGTGTCCTTATTTCATGCTGAAGAATCCTCTGGATATATGCCCAGGAGTGGTATAACAGGGTCCTCAGGAAGTGACATGCCCAGTTTTCTGAGGAACCGCCAGACTGATTTCCAAAGTGGTTGCACCATCTTGCAATCCCACCAGCAGTGGAGGAGTGTTCCTCTTTCTCCACATCCTCGCCTACACCTGCTGTCTCCTGAGTTTTTGACCTTAGCCATTCTGAATGGTGTGAGGTGAAATCTCAGGGTTGTTTTGATTTTCGTTTCCCTAATGATTAATGATATTGAACATTTCTTAAGGTGTTTCTCAGCTCTCCGAAGTTCTTCATGTGAAAATTCTTTGTTTAGCTCCGTACCCCACTTTTTAATGGGGTTATTTGGATCTCTGGGTTCTACTTTCTTGAGTTCTTTGCATGTATTAGATATTAGCCCTCTGTCGGATTTAGGGTTGGTGAAGATTCTTTCCCAGTCTGTTGGTTGACGTTTTGTCCTTTTGACGGTGTACTTTGCCTTACAGAAACTTTGTAGTTTTATGAGGTCCCATTTGTCAATTCTTGATCTTAGAGCATAAGCTATTGGTGTTCTATTCAGGAACTTTTTTCCTGTGCCCATGTCCTCCAGGGTCTTCCCCAGTTTTTTTTTCAATTAGTTTCAGTGTGTCAGGTTTTTTTTTTTTTTTTTTTTTTTTTGCTTTTTTTTTTTTTTTATTTGATATAATTTATTTACATTTCAAATGATTTCCCCTTTTCTAGCCACCCCCCCTCCCCGAAAGTCCCGTAAGCCCCCTTCTCTTCCCCTGTCCTCCTTCCCACCCCTTCCCAGTTCCCCGTTCTGGTTTTGCCAAATACTGTTTCACTGAGTCTTTCCAGAACCAGGGACCACTCCTGCTTTCTTCTTGTATCTCATTTGATGTGTGGATTATGTTTTGGGTATTCCAGTTTTCTAGGTTAATAACCACTTATTAGTGAGTGCATACCATGATTCACCTTTTGAGTCTGGGTTACCTCACTTAGTATGATGTTCTCTAGCTCCATCCATTTGCCTAAGAATTTCATGAATTCATTGTTTCTAATGGCTGAATAGTACTCCATTGTGTAGATATACCACATTTTTTGTATCCACTCTTCTGTTGAGGGATACCTGGGTTCTTTCCAGCATCTGGCAATTATAAATAGGGCTGCTATGAACATAGTAGAGCATGTATCCTTATTACATGGTGGGGAATCCTCTGGGTATATGCCCAGGAGTGGTATAGCAGGATCTTCTGGAAGTGAGGTGCCCAGTTTTCGGAGGAACCGCCAGACTGCTTTCCAGAGTGGTTGTACCAATTTGCAACCCCACCAGCAGTGGAGGAGTGTTCCTCTTTCTCCGCACCCTCTCCAACACCTGCTGTCTCCTGAATTTTTAATCTTAGCCATTCTGACTGGTGTAAGATGAAATCTTAGGGTTGTTTTGATTTGCATTTCCCTAATGACTAATGAAGTGGAGCATTTTTTAAGATGCTTCTCCGCCATCCGAAGTTCTTCAGGTGAGAATTCTTTGTTTAACTCTGTACCCCATTTTTTAATAGGGTTGTTCGGTTTTCTGGAGTCTAACTTCTTGAGTTCTTTATATATATTGGATATTAGCCCTCTATCTGATGTAGGATTGGTGAAGATCTTTTCCCAATTTGTTGGTTGCCGATCTGTCCTCTTGATGGTGTCCTTTGCCTTACAGAAACTCTGTAACCTTATGAGGTCCCATTTGTCAATTCTTGCTCTTAGAGCATACGCTATTGGTGTTCTGTTCAGAAACTTTCTCCCTGTACCGATGTCCTCAAGGGTCTTCCCCAGTTTCTTTTCTATTAGCTTCAGAGTGTCTGGCTTTATGTGGAGGTCCTTGATCCATTTGGATTTGAGCTTAGTACAAGGAGACAAGGATGGATCAATTCGCATTCTTCTGCATGCTGACCTCCAGTTGAACCAGCACCATTTGTTGAAAAGGCTATCTTTTTTCCATTGGATGTTTTCAGCCTCTTTGTCGAGGATCAAGTGGCCATAGGTGTGTGGGTTCATTTCTGGATCCTCAATCCTGTTCCATTGATCCTCCCGCCTGTCACTGTACCAATACCATGCAGTTTTTAACACTATTGCTCTGTAGTATTGCTTGAGGTCAGGGATACTGATTCCCCCAGATTTTCTTTTGTTGCTGAGAATAGTTTTAGCTATCCTGGGTTTTTTGTTGTTCCAGATGAATTTGATCTGAATTTTGTCAAATGCTTTTTCAGCATCCAATGAAATGACCATGTGGTTTTGTTCTTTGAGTTTGTTTATGTAGTGGATTGTATTGATGGATTTCCGTATATTGAACCAACCCTGCATCCCTGGGATGAAGCCTACTTGATCATGGTGGATGATCGTTTTGATGTGTTCTTGGATTCGGTGGGCAAGAATTTTATTTAGTATTTTTGCATCGATATTCATAAGGGAAAGTGGCCTGAAATTCTCTTTCTTAGTTGGATCTTTGTGTGGTTTTGGTATCAGCGTAATAGTGGCTTCGAAGAAGGAGTTGGGTAGTGTTCCTTCTGTTTCTATTTAGTGGAAAAGTTTGAAGAGTATTGGTGTTAAGTCTTCTTTGAAGGTCTGATAGAATTCTGCACTGAAACCATCTGGTCCTGTGCTTTTTGTGGCTGGAAGCCTATCTATGACCCCTTCTATTTCTTTAGGGGTTATGGGTCTGTTTAGATGGTCTATTTGATCCTGGTTTAATTTTGGTAATTGGAATCTGTCTAAGAAAATGTCCATTACCTCCAGATTTTACAATTGTGCTGAGTACAGGTTTTTGTAGTAGGATCTGATGATTTTTTGAATTTCCTCGGTTTCTGCTGTGATATCTCCGTTTTCATTTCTAATTTTGTTAATTTGGATACTTTCTCTGTGCCCTTTGGTTAGTCTGGCTAAGGGTTTATCTATCTTGTTGATTTTTTCAAAGAACCAGCTTTTGGTCTTGTTGATTCTTTGTATGGTTCTCTTGGTTTCTACTTGATTGATTTCAGCCGAGTGTGATGATTTCCTGTCTTCTCCTCCTCCTGGGTGAATTAGCTTCTTGTTGCAGGGTTTTCAGTTGTTCGGTTAATCTTCTAGTGTAAGCTCTCTTGAATTTCTTTTTGGAGGCACTCAAAGCTATGAGTTTTCCTCTTAGCACTGCTTTCAATGTGTCCCATAGATTTGTGTATGTTGTGCCTTCATTTTCATTAAATTCTAAGAAATCTTTGATTTCTTTCTTTATTTCTTCCTTGACCAAGGTATCATTGAGTAGAGTATTATTCAGTTTCCATGTGTATGTGGGCTTTCTGTTGTTTTTACTATTTCTAAAGACCACTTTTACTCCATAGTGATCTGATAGGAGGCATGGGATTATTTCAATCTTCTTATATTTGTTGAGGTCTGTATTGTGACCAACTATATGATCTATTTTGGAGAAGGTACCATGAGGTGCTGAGAAAAAGGTATATTCCTTTGCTTTGGGATAAAAAGTTCTATACATATATCAGTTAACTCCAATTAGTTCAAAGCTTCAATTAGTTTCATTGTCTCCCTGTTTAGTTTCTGTTTTCCTGATTGGTCCATTGGTGAAAGTGGAGTGGTGAAGTCACCCACAATTATTGTGTTAGGTGCAATGTATACTTTGAGCTTTAGTAAAGTTACTTTTATGAATGAGGATGCCCTTTTATTTGGGGCATAGATGTTCAGGATTGAGAGTTCTTCTTGTTGGATTTTTCCTTTGACCAGCAAGTAGTGACCTTCCATGTCTCTTTTGATGACATTAGGTTGAAAGTCAATTTTATCTGAAATTAGAATGGCAACTCCGGCTTGTTTCCTGGGACCATTTGCTTGTAGAATTGTCTTCCAGCCTTTTACTCTAAGGTAGTTTTTGTCTTTGACATTGAGGTGTGTTTCCTGTAAGCAGCAAAATGTAGGGTCCTGTTTACGTAACCAGTCTGTTAGTCCATGTCTTTTTATTGGGGCATTAAGTCCATTG
The DNA here is from genome assembly GCF_947179515.1 of Apodemus sylvaticus. Taxonomy (NCBI): domain Eukaryota; kingdom Metazoa; phylum Chordata; class Mammalia; order Rodentia; family Muridae; genus Apodemus; species Apodemus sylvaticus. Next base: position 22,979,052 of record NC_067487.1, read on the forward strand.
ATGTTAAGAGATATTAAGGAATAGTGATTGTTACTTCCTGTCATTTTTGACGTTATTTTTTAAATTTGATTGGTTAACTTCTTTTGGGTTTGATGAAAGAAGCTTAATATCCTGCTCCTGCCAGGGTATAGTTTCCCTCGTTGTACTGGTGCTTTACCCCATTAACCTTTGTAGGGCTGGGTTTGTAGAAAGATATTGTGTAAATTTGGTTTTGTCGTGAAATATCTTGGTTTCTCCATCTATAGTAATTGAGAGTTTCGCTGGGTATAGTAGTCTAGGCTGGCATTTGTGTTCTCTTAGAGTCTGCATGAGCTCTGCCCAGGATCTTCTAGCTTTCATGGTCTCTGGTGAGAAATCTGGTGTAATTCTGATAGGTCTTCCTTTATATATTACTTGCCCTTTTTCTCTTACTGCCCTAAGTATTCTTTCTTTGTTTAATACATTTGGGGTTTTGATTATTCTTTGACGGGAGGTATTTTTGTTCTGGTCCAGTCTGTTTGGAGTTCTGTAGGCTTCTTGTATATTCATGGGCATCTCTCTCTTTAGGTTAGGGAAGTTTTCTTCCATAATTTTGTTGAAGATATTTGCTGGCCCTTTAAGTTGTAAATCTTCACTCTCATCAATACCTATGATCCTTAGATTTGGCTTTCTCATTGTGTCCTGGATTTCCTGGATATTTTGGGTTACAAGTGTTTTGCATTTTGCATTTTCTTTAACTGTTGAGTCCATGGTTTCTATGGTATCTTCGGCATCTGAGATTCTTTCTTCTATCTCTTGTATTCTGTTGTTGATATTTGCATCTATGGTCCATGATTTCTTCCCAAGGTTTTCTCTCTCCAAAGTTGTCTCCCTTTGTGCTTTCTTAGTTGTTTCTACTTCTGTTTTTAGATCCTGAAAACTTTTGCTCAGTTCTGTCATTTGCTTGTTTGTGTTTTCCTCTAGTTCTTTAAGCGATTTTTGTGTATCCTCTTTCATGACTTCTGCCTGTTGATCAAGGTTTTCCTGTATTTCTTTAAGTGATTTTTGCATTTTCTCCTTATTGGCTTTTGTATTCTCCTGAATTTCTTTCAATGATTTTTGTGTTTCCCTTGTAAGGGCTTCTAATTTTTGATCCATTTTCTCCTGAATTTCTTTAAGTATGTCCTTCATGTGTTCCTTTACTAGCATCATGACCAGTGATTTTAAATCCAAATCTTGTTTTTCTGGTGTGTGGGGTATCCAGGACTTGCTAATGTTGGAGAATTGGGTTCAGATGCTGCCATAATGCCTTAGTTTCTGTTAGTAACGTTCCTATGTTTGCCTTTAGCCATCTGGTTCTCCCAGGAGTTAGATGGTCTTATTGTCACTGGCTAGAGTTTCAACCTACTGTGGATCTTTAAGAATATTTCTGCAACACTGGATGACTGGGTTTCTTCTGGTGCAGATTACTGATATGCTGGCTTCCTCTTTTGTGCCTTTGGAGCCCTTCTCTGTCTTGCCTCAAGCAATGCTATACTTAGGTTGTCAAGGTCAACCAGGTGTTCTCTGTCTGCTCTATTATGGAGGGAAGTAGTTGTGGTGGGGGTCACTCCCTCTGTTGATTCTCACAAAGGACACAGGTCCTGGGATGGACTGGCTTGCAGATGAACCGCCTATGTGCTCAGTTCCTGAGGGCAGGCAGACCCCTGGTGGTTTGCACCACCAGAAATCTAAAGCTCAGGGTGTTACAGTACCTAGTGAACCTTTTGTGTCCCTGCAGACAGCAAGTTTGGCCGCAGGGCTTCTCTCCTTCTACATCTTCCTGGGCGGGTCACTGGCCCTAAGCCTTGTGGGCTGGCAGACAAAAGCCTCCTAGGTGCTCAGTTCCTGAGTGCAGGCAGACCCCTGGCAGTTTGCACCACCAGAAATCTAAGGCTCCGGGTGTTACAATACCTAGAGATCCGTTTGTGTCCCTGCAGACAGCAAATATGGCTGCGGGGCTTCTCTCCTTCCACAGCTTCAGGAGCCCAGCCGCCTAGGTGCTCAGTTCCTGAGTGCAGGCAGACCCCTGGTGGTTTGCACCACCAGAAATCTAAGGCTCAGGGTGTTACAGTACCTAGAGATCCTTTTGTGTCCCTGCAGACAGCAAATATGGCTGCAGGGCTTCTCTCCTTCCACAGCTTCCCAGCCTGGCAGACTGGCAGAGAAAAGCTGCCTAGGTGCTCAGTTCCTGAGTGCAGGCAGACCCCTGGCGGTTTGCACCACCAGAAATCTAAGGCTCTCTCTCTTTTTTTTTTTTTAATGTTTTTATTTTCTATATTCTTTGTTTACTATCCAAATGATTTCTCCTTTCCCGGATCTCCCCTCTCCATATGTCCCATAAACCTGCTTTTCTCCATCCCTTCTCCAATCACCTCCCTCCTTTTTCTCTGTCCTTATATTCCCTTCCAATACTAGATCAATCCTTTCCAGGATCAGGACACTCTCCATACTTCTTCATGGGACTCATTTGTTGTGCAATTTGTGCCTTGGGTATTCAGGGCTTCTGGGCTAATTAATATCCACTTATCAGAGATTGCATTCCATGTGTATTCTTTTGTGATTGGGTTACCTCGCTTAGGATGATATTTTCCAGATCAAACCATTTGCCTAAAAATTTTGTGAATTCATTGTTTCTAATTGCTGAGAAGTATTCCATTGTGTAAATATACCACATTTTCTGTATCCATTCCTCCTTTGAGGGGCATCTGGGTTCTTTCCAACTTCTGGCTATTATAAATAAGGCTGCTATGAACATAATGGAGCATGTGTCTTTATTGCATGCCAGGGAATCCTTTGGGTATATGCCCAGGAGACGTATAGCAGGGTCCTCTGGAAGTGTCATGTCCAGTTTTCTGAGGATCCTCCAGACTGATTTCCACAGTGGTTGTACCATCTTGCAGCCCCACCAGCAGTGGAGGAGTGTTCCTCTTTCTCCACATCCTCGCCAACACCTGCTGTCTCCTGAGTTTTTGACCTTAGCCATTCTGACTGGTGTAAGGTGAAATCTCAGGGGACAACCATGTCTTTCATTCCCAGCCTTACTTAATCCCCTTAGTTCTTGTTTCAACTTAATGGCTTGAGTCTTCATGAGACTTTCCTCCCTCAGTTCATCATGGTTGTTGGGATCACCTTTATTTAGCTCATATTTGGGCAATAATGTTGGTGAAACTTTGTGTGTATGGCTTCTGAAGATCATACATACTTCGAAGAAAAGAATGTGAACTTTGGAGGAAGGAGTGGTAGAGAGACTAGAAGAAGACTTAGGGGCAGAAATTAAAGTAGATTTAGCCAACAAATAATATATCTACATATGAAACTAAAACAAATCTAAAGTACACAAGAAACAATGTGAATAAAGTACTGTAAAATAATAGATGAATTTCAAAAAAAAAACAGAAGAGAGACAAAAGAAGAAATATCGAGAGGTTATGATGTTCATTATCTTTTATAAACTATATTTTAATTTTATGAGTACATTAATTTTGCTTAAGTATGTCTGCTTTATATGTGAGTGTAGAACCCAGAGAGGCTAGGAGAAGAAGGCTTTGGATCCCTTGGAATTGGAATTATAGACAGCTGTGAGTCACCATGAGGGTACTAGAAATACAAATTGAGTTCTCTGTAAGAGAAATCAATGTTCTCAACTAGTTAGCCACTCTTTTGTCCTGATTGTCCAATTTCTTAACTTGAGTTTGTGTTTATTATAAAGGAGTAGACTATTATTAATAGAATTTTATGATAGTAGTTTCAAAAAATGTCAACTATTTGTTCCTCTGAATGTCTCTTTTTTCAGTGTTACATAGTTTCTGAATGTCTTTTTTTTCAGTATTACATATTTATAGTAAAAAACATTGTTAAGTCAGGGAAATTTTATTTGTTGTCTATAATGTAACCTCTTATTCACTGACTTTTAACTAAAGAAAAGACACATTAAAGAACAAGAAAACCACATTTATTTTCACTGTAGTGTTTATCTCATCTTACATTTTAGATAGAATTAAAATGTCTATGCTCCTTTTTCTTTTAATCTCTTTCATCTCTTATTTTATCTTTGTGAACTTCTAAGGTATTATATAGCATGCCAGTTAAACCAATGAACATCAATCACTATTTTAATCTGCAGAAGATACTGAAAAAAATCTATAAAATGTGTTTCTGAAAAACATTCAATGCATGTATTATAGTCTTGTATTAAATTAGAAGAGTCTATTGATTTGTGCTTTGGTTTGATTTTGTGTTTATATTATGGGAACATGGAGGAAGAGAGAAAAGGATAGAAAGACACAGAAAGACACAATAAGACAGCAACACAGAGAGAACCAGAGACTATTAATTTCTCCTTGCCTTTCCCTGGTCCTATTTTCCCTCACTCAGTTTCATCATTTGATGTGCTAATATACTGTATCTTTATCTCAGACTGTCATACATATTGCACTTGTAGCTTAGGATAAAGAATATTTTTGCTCACTGCCTGATGGGGTATTCAAGAAGAATTCAAACAGAACAAGTTAAATGATGTCTTTACACTAAGCTATATTCAAAACAATCACAAATTCTGTAAGGAATGAGGTTATCTTCATTTAAGCAATTTTATGTATGAGTTCCATTGATCTTTTCCTATTTTACTTGCTGATATCATTTTGGGAAGTGTGTTTAAAACATTTCAAACAATGTATCTTTCGTAAAAAGAAAAAAATCAGGGTATGTTTTCCAACAGGATAAAGTGGAAGAAGATAATATGAGAGCCAATTTTGGGTCATTTCATTTGTTCTTGCACAAGTACCTGATTGGTTTGAGAAGGCAAGTTTCATATCTCTAAAAATTCCAAACTGCAATCAAAAGTAATTTACATAAAAGACAGCAGGTAAAAGCATTTTATAGCATATTTCCCTTCCATACAGGAAGGAATAGAGAGTAGAAAAAGAAAAAAATCATCAAAAAGTTTATGAGGTCGTTTCTGAAACAAAGTCGAACATTAAAAAAACAGCCTTTGGCTTCTGATGGAAAATCATTCGAAGTTATACAGGTTCCATGGAACGCATTTAAGGCAATATACCAGATGGAGTTTTGAGTAACATCTTGAGTTAATTTATTTTTGAAGTACACAATGAGATTTTATGATATAATTGAATTAGAAAGTCTCAGAAATTTCTTTTTCTGATTATTTGGTTGTTATCTTGTAAAAAACTGAAAACATATTTTATAACAATTTTTATAATATGAAAAAGATAGACACAGCATCAGAGATGTTACGTGTAAGATGTTTTTAATGATTTTTATGGGAACAGTAAAGGAGAGTTCGTATCTGTGCCTGTCAGTTATTAAATAAGATTTAGGTAATATTATTCTAGAGTTTGAGTTACTAATATTATTTATATGCTAAATAATAAAACAATTATAAATTATAAATGATTCATTTTTCATGTTATATAAGTAATCTCTGAAGAACAATGCAATTCAAAATTAACTGCAAGTATAAATTTTATCAATAAAACCTCCTAAATTTGTACAGACACATATAATTGATATTTTAATTCTACTTTCATTCTTGATAATTAGAAAATAGAATAATATGACTAAAATAGCTTTAAGAAATATTGTTTTACTTTAGATTTGCTATAATGTAAACTTTTATGATTCTCCTAAAATGTAATTGTGCAGATTTAAAGAATATCAATTAAGTGCATCTCTAGGAACTTGGTTCTAAAATTTTACTTAATAGTTGCATACTTATTATAATATAAACTCTCAAATTTCCTATGAAAAGATTATAGTAATATTTGATTACTTTGTGGAATCTAGGGATTCAAAAGTGAACTATTGAAGAACATGCATTTCAATTCTTTGCCTTCTGGCAAAAAAACCTTGATAGTTCATTGCTGCACATCTGGGATGAGTTCATTTAGACTCTAAGGACATAAGTTTGTCACTGTGTATCAGTTCTACTTTGAGGCAACAATTATGCAGACATTTCTCTTAGTCTACTCAACAGATCTTAGGTTGACAGGCACCTTGTCAGCATGTACACTGTGTCCCTTCACTGTGGCAGGCTGGCAGCATTTAAACACTCTTACGCAGGTGCTCTCCTTTGGCAGACATATTCATATAATAGAGCAATCCAATCAAAACACCAGTGAGACTCCCTGACAGAGCATTTGCTCCTTTGGAAACATGTGCACTTACCATATGGCAGAGGCATCTTAGGCTATGAAACAGCGCTTACTCAAAATTTGAGACTTTGAGAAGCTGGTTGGATTTGTTGTGGTGAAAATGCACATTTGCAGGCAACTTATAAGGTCATTGCACAATTAAGTCAAAGTGAAGTTTGCATTTAAACTTCATCTGCCTAAAAACATGGCTATCAGTTTTACTAAATTGTCAATCCACTTAACATTTCTAAAATAATATTATGATCAACCGTGTTTACAACTTGAACATTTTTCATTCCTATGGTTTATATATGAAAATTACTCATGAGGCATGGTTACGGGGTTAGGTGGATGACACGGAATTTAAAGAGCATGTGATGAGCAATCATAAGGACTCAAGTTCAGATTCCAGCAGCCATGTAACAAGTTGTCTGTTCTGCAAAGCCTGAGGCTCCGGTTCAAGATTTGGCACCTTTTGATCTCTTGCAATAAAGTGCATATACTTGCACTGTATTCATTCCACCAATAAAATAAACTCTTAAAAATTAAAAAAAAAAACACCCTAAAGAACATGTGTCTCAAATAAATGAGAGAATGATTTTCTTGTGCTTCAAATAAAAGAGCAATTTAAATAACTATTTTCATTTAGGGATTAAAAGTATTGAAGTGATAAATTAAAATATAAGATGTATATGCATGATGCACATGATTCCAGAGAAAGCACCATGAATTCCTGGTAATCAGTAATATACAAGATATTACCTCCAAAAGAAAGAAAGAAAACCCAAGACACAACATGCAAATACATAACACATATATGGCTAAGGGATAATAATATACCTTACGTGTAAACATATAAATGTGTATATTATGCATTCCCTTGAGTGGGTATACACTGTGTTTGACCTGAACATGTAGCACTTCTCTTTTAGAGTGGGAAATTTTCATTTGATTTGAATTCAGTGAGCAGTAAGTGTGTACCTATCTCTCCTCCCTAGAGTTGAGATTGCAATAACATGGGATCATAATCATCTGCTTCACATTGGTTCTGGGCATCAAATGGAGATTTCCATGCTTTCACAGGAATCACTTTATGAACTGAGCTATCCAGGCCTAATAGTATGTAAACTAAATATATCTGATGTATACTATTTGTTAAAATAATATAAAGAAAGTATTTCATGTCTAAATTTGAATCATAGGCATATATTTAATTAACATTTCACCTTATTAATTTGAATATTAAAATATATTTTATACAAGGAAAAAATAATTGTGGGGGCAGAGTGAGGGAGGAAGCAGAGTGAGGAGTGATGGGGGAGGGAAAAGAGGGCAGGATCAGGTATGGGAGGCAGAGACAGGAGAGTAGCCCAGAGGATCAGGAAAATTTATAGAAATATGCATCTGAGGGGCTGGTAAGAATCTCTAGTAATCTCTGCAGCTAGGGTAATCTTTAATAAGTCATAGAGACCTTGGAGGTGAGAGGTTCCCAAGACTCAAAGCAGATGACCTCAGACAAAATGCACCACATTAGGGAGAGAGAATCTGAAGAGACCAGTGCCTCAATCCCTGCAACAACTACCTCCAGTAGATAGAAATCCCCCTCAATGAAGAGATAGTGTCACCAAACTACCATCAAAAATTTTGACCCAGAATTGTTCCTGTTTAAAATAAATTCTAGGACAAAAATGTAACAGAGACTGAAGGAAAGGCCAACCAGTGACTAGCTCAACTTGGGATCCATCCCATGGATGGGCACCAACACCTTATACTATTACTGATGCTATGGTGTGCTTTTCAGACATGAGCCTAGCTTGATTGACCTCTGAGACACTGTACCAGGAGCTGACAGAAACACATGAAGATACTTACAGCCAACCATTGAACTGAGGTCAGGGCCTCCTATAGAAAAGTTAGGGGAAGAACTGAAAGAGTTGAAGGGATTGCAGTCCCATAGGAAGACCAACAGTATCAACTAACCTGGACATCTAGAAGCTTCTTGAGATTAAGTCACCAACCAAAGATCATACATGGGCTGCTTCATGGCCCTTGGCACATATGTAGCTGTGGACTCCCTTATCTGGCATCAGTAAGAGAGGATACACCTAATCCTGTAGAGAGTTGATAGCCAGGGAAGGGGAATATTCAGGGTGGAGAGAGGTGTGGGAAGATGGTAGGGGTGGGAGAAGTACTTTTTCAGAGGCAACGGGGAAGAGCGATGGGGTGAAGAACACTTGGAGTAGGGACTGGTAAAGTGGGCAACACTAGAAAACAGGCATCTAAAAATAAAATGAGATAAAAACAAACACATAACCAGAATAGGACAAAGCAATTATAAGGAAAACAGCCAAAGGAAAAAAGCACAATTAAAACACAGAGGTGCTGAGTCACACACAGAGAAATCCTATCAATACACAAAATTGGAAACAATGCATACACCAATGACCTGAACATTCAATAATAAAAGATCCTTTAAAACTAAACCAAAAAAAATGCCATTAAGGTTGATTTGTGTTGGCCATGTTCTTCAGGGTATGAATAAACCTGTCAAACTCAGGTCATAAGCATGGATGATAGGTACATCTCTATTCTGAACCATCCTAGTTGCCTTTGTCCAGGATATTTTCAATAAATATACTTGACCCTGTCTTCTAGGGAATTACTTGATATTGTGGTTTCATCCAAAGCCTTACTCCACAATTTGTATGCTATATGACATTGAAAATATCTTATGTTCTGACGTTCATTATGGTGAGATAAATGCTATAAAGTTGTCTCCCAGTGCAGAAATTCCTCTTAAGCCTCCCCTGTCTTGCTTCAGTGAGAGTGGAAGTGCTTAGTTTTGCAGAAACTTGAAGTGCAAATGTGGGGGGATACCCAGAAGGACCCTCCACCAGTATAGAAAAGAAGACGAGGGGCATGTGAAAAGTATTGTAGTAGTGGGTGATCTGAAGGGGGTAGTGAGAGGGATATAAAGTGAATAAGTAAAAAAAAAATTAAATAAAAAAAGAAGTACACATTAGAAAATTTACCATGAAAGTGAAAAGTTCTCTGAGAGGTACACTGTAAATATTACCATAAAAATTCAATTTTAGTTCATTTCAGGGCAAGTCTACCAGATGCTCTGACATTTCCATAAAGCACGGGTTCTCAAACATTAGCAATACTCTAGATCATTTTGTGATGACAAGTTATCCAATAAGCTTCAAATTTAAAGAAATTATCTAATTTTCCTGCTGTATATCTTGCTGAATATATTTTTCTGTGGGTCTGTGAGGCCCTATTGAGTTCTACTGTACTATTTTTATAATGATTTCATTGTCCAGTTTAGTCATTAATATTCTTTATTCTCATCTAAGCTTTGTATCAATAATCAGCTGTCTGCTTTTTGCTTTTTAATCTAGATACTGTACATAATAGATCGTCAGTATAGGATTTTGGTTTACAGGAACCATTGCAAATTCATATAGAATGTGATAGATGTGTAGAACAAAAGCATCAGAGAATTATATCTTTTTACAATTTAAACATTCAAATAATATATGAGCAAAATTATTTCCATGTAGCTATATGAAATGATTGTCCTTTTAATTTCTAAATTTCAAAATAACCTTCTAGTATTTTAATTTTTTGTTTTAATAATACATACTTTCCAAAAATGTATAGAAGACTAATGTATAATAGACAGAGACCTACATGATTATTCACATTCATGAAGAAATAGGCATTAATTAGCCTCCATAGAGTTTTAAACATCTATGGAATGGAATGTACAAGTCTTTCCCATAAAGGTATACTTGTGTCTCTTGTAAGGCTCCAGAGGATCTCAGAGACTCATAACGAACTCATCCCAATGGCAGATTTATCTGTGCTGAGAGTCATTCACTGTTGAAAAACATGATGTAACTATTCTCATGATTTTAGTTCTTTTATGAATGACAGAGTTTTGGCTACCAGAAGTTTTAAGGTGAGACAAAGTCCAAAGACTTCATTTGCATCTAATATTGTAATTGCTTCATGTGTGCTTCATTTATGTAATAGAAGTGATGGAGAGATGATGTGTATGTAACTCTATACTTTCTAAGTATAGAGCCTGGCTGTCCTCTAAGAGGCTCTACAAGGAGCTGATTGAGACAGGTGCAGATACATCTAACCATTGGACTGATGTCAGAATCTCTATGAAAGAGTTAGAAAGGATTGAAGGAACTTAAGAGGATGGCAACACAATAGGAAGACCAACTAACCTGGACCTCAGGGAGATCTCAGAGACTACGTCACCAACCTAAGAGCATACAGCGCCTGGAATGAAGCACCTGACATACCTGTCCCAGTGGACTACCTTGTCTCCCACAGTGGGAGAGAATGTGTCTAATCCTGTAAAGACTGTTGCCTCAGGGAAGGCAGCCTCTGCCTGGGTAGGTGAAAAGGAGCGTCCTCTAAAAGGTGAAAGGGGTGGAATGGGGTAAAGAACATGGGGTGGGATGTCAATGTTTGGGATGTATATACAAAATAATTAATTAAAAAAGTAATAAAACCAAATATTTCTCCTTCTAATACAGAACAATGTGAGCAACACCCAAATCACTAAGAAAATATTTTGCTTTAAAACTTACCTTTATCTCTTCAGCCTCAAATATTCATGAATTATAAAATTAATGTGGCTCATTCTGCCACATTTACATGGGTGAGAACATTTGCTACCAGATATTCTATAACAGCATGTTCACTATTTGCTCTGGTTCAAAGCAGACAAAATTCCAGCACTGAAAAGGAGAAATAAACACCAAGTCACAACACTTACCAAGAAGCTACTTGCAATTGATATCTCCTGTGATAGCGTGATGACTGAATTAGAATGTCCCCTATAGGTTTATATATTAGAATGCTTAGTCTCCAATGATGAGTACTACTTGAGAAGGATTATGAGGTATGGCCTTGATAAAGTAGATGTGGACTTGTGGAAGGAAGGGTGACTCTTGGTGTGGTCTTTGAGATTTCAGGGGGAAAAAAGTCAGGCTCAGGCTCTCAGTTTTCCTGCTGCCTTTTAATTCAGATGCAGGAGTTTCAACTACCATGTCAGGCTATGTGTCGCCATGATGCCCACCATGAGGATAATGGACTAAATCTCTGATGTTATATGTAAAGCCCGAATCAATGTTTTACTTACTAAGAGTTTCTGTAGTTATGATGAAAAAGACAGAAAAAAATTAGTTTTCCCCCAAAAACAAACAAACAAACAAACAAAAAGCATACTATTGGGTATATAAAGAACTCTAAGATGGGTCCCATGTCCATTAGTTGTAGACTATTATGAAATAGAAATATTTTGGGGAATTATCTTAAACACATCGTAGTTCAAATCTTGATACCTCAAACTATCATCATTTCTCCTTTAAAACTATGATTCTAATAGGATCCCCCCCTGCTCATTCAAACCTAAACCGTCTCTTGGAGTTTTCAGCTTTTGTTTTGTATTTTTATTCTATATACCTAACTTGTTATGATGCCAAGGATGCTATCAGAAGACCAGAGACCCCTAAATAATATACAGAGGATATTCAGGGCAAAAAATAGCTCACGTTCCACAGAAGACATATAAAAGTCTAGATAGACTGAAATGAACTCTTCCTTTTTAACTCAATATACTAGTTTATATGTGAAGAACTTTCAGTTTCCTGACTTGATCTTTGTGAGAACTGGTGTTGTTCTCAAATAGAGCTAATACACTTATGATCCTGTGCAGTACACAGACCTGCAGCATTTTCATTCTAGTTATTTTATTTATTACCATTTTATCCCCCTTCCTGGTTTCCCATCTTCAAATACCCTATCCTTTGCCCACTTCTACTGCTTCTATGAAGATGCTCCCCTAAACACACTTCTACTCCTGCCTCATCAACTTATCATTGCCCTACACTGGGTCATCTAGCCTCCACAGGACCAAGGGCCTCCCTCCGCCTCACTGGTGCCAAGTCAGCCCATCCTCTGCTATATATGTTGAAGGGGCCATGGGTCCCTCCATGTGTATTCTTTATTTATTCTTTGTGTGATTTAGTCCCTGGGAGGTCTGGTTGATTGACTTTGTTGTTCTTCCTATGAAGAAACCCCTTTAACTCCTACAGTCTTTTCTCCAACTCCTCCATTGTGGTCTCTATGTTCAGGCCAATAGTTCCCTGTGAGCTTCCACTTCAGTATTTGTCAGGCTCTAGCAGAGCCTCTCAGGGGACAGCTATACCAGGCTCCTGTCAGCAAACACTTCTTGGCATCAGCAATAGTGGCTGGGTTTGATGTCTGTCGATGGGATGGATTCCTAGATGGAGCAGTCTCTGGATGGCCTTCCTTTCAGTCTCTGTTCCATACTTTGTCCCTGCATTTCTTTTGACTGGGTTAATATTTTTAAGTTGGGTAGGTGACCCCATCCCTTAACCAGGGTCTATGCCTTACCACTGAATATGGTCTCTACAGGTTCCATCTCCCCATTGTTGGTTATTTCTGGTAATGTCATCCCAGTTGTGCCTGGGAACCTCTTGTGTCCCTGGCATCTGGGACTTAATAGTGGCTAGCCCCAAGTTCCCCATCCCCTGCTGCTACCTACTTTGGTTCAAATTTCTGACCATCTCTTTTTCTCCCTTCTTCCCCCACCTCTGATCCTGCCCCACTTTCCCCCTCCCTCTCTTCTCTTCTTCCAAGGTCTCAACCTCCCACTACCTCCAGTGATTATTTTGTTCCTCCTTCTAAGTATGACTGAAGCATCCATACTTCGGTCTTCCTTCTTCCTGAGCTTCATATGGTCTGTGAGTTGTATTGTGGGTATTCTGAGATTTTTGACTAATATTCACTTATCAGTGAGTACATACCATGTTCTGAAGAAAAATATTTTCC